>NW_017728951.1:32815189-32878869 GCF_001723895.1 Crocodylus porosus | reverse complement strand
TTTGACCCCAGTACTCTTTCTTGCCATGGCAGGGTCAGACTTCATGATCTGCTCAGGTCCCTTCCGACCCTACCAACTATGAAACTATGAAGCAGAAATAGTGGTCTCCTTTAGTCAGCCAAACCAAGGGGACCCCAAGGCATAATCTAGACCCGCTCCCAATAAGTCTCCCACACTAGGTACAAAGGAGAATTTTATTGGTTACCTCAGAGAAATCCCATGGAGCAAACAGGATGGCTGGGTAGCCTTTGATCACGCATCTGAGTTACAGCAAGCTATACATCTAGTTAGATCTCAGGTAGCTTACACACGAGTATCATCCAGAAGCAGGGAGACATTCCCTATGGAGACAAGCAGTTCATTGATCATGAATTTGAAGGGAGAGAGCAAGTTTCAGATGGTCCAGCTTCTCTCTGTGAGTTTTCATCATGAAAACTGCCCTTCCTCCTCAGGCATATATAAACCTTATGATCTCATTTACCTGATCCAATGAAGCCAACCAATTTGAAATGCATCACTGGTTGCCAGGTAGACTGGCAGGGTCTTTAGGCCCTTACCAGTCAGGTTGGCATTACTTAGAACAATAGGGAGCTTAAGCCCCACACCCAGGTATGTGATACTAGTCACTTAGGCAGAGGGAGCAGGTTTCCCCCCTCCCTCAGGAATGTATCCAGCTCAGGTTACAACTCAGGGTTACCTGGAGCCCATGGGATGCCTGCCCTCTGCAGTGACCATGGTAACCAAATTGTAACAGAGCAGAGTTTAGGAAGGGAGAGAGATGGTGTTCTGCCACAGTGCTAAATGCTGATAACAGAGCTGATAAGTGTCTGTTATCAAGGTGGGGAGGGGGACTCCTCCGTAATCACAGTGTCCTATCAGAACCTGGCCATGCCCCTCCAGCTCCCTGCAGAAGGGAAGGGAGGGCTGCTGTAGTGCTCCTCCCTGGCCCCAGCTTCTCTTCCGAGCCACTCCAGGCATGTGCCTGCAATTCTGGGATGTCTGTCTGGGTTACAAATGGATTTAGCCTAGCCAGATTAGGCAAACCTGCAAAGATTGAATAAATTCAGGCTCAGGCTTTTATAATGTTTGTCCGTAGTCACAGAGCAAAGACTTTCCACCTTCCATGTGTTCTCAAGACCCCTGTCACTAGCAGAGATGGATTTCTGAGCCATCCTAATGCTAGTTCTTTCACCATGCATGTGCTCTGTAGCGTCTTCCTCATCAGATTCAGCAACTCACAGCTGACTTCAGACCTCCCTCTAATAGGAACATGTTGTATATTCTAGAAAGTCTCCAGATGTGCCTTTGAGTGATTCAACCCCACGTGGTGACTATGTAAAAGGCACTTCCCTGGGTAGCACTGGAACATGCACCATTGACACGCCTCTCAAACCATGTACAACATCCCTGCTTAGATGCTTTCAAATGGGTCCATGAAATATTTTATTATAGCACTGAATTAGCAAATTCACAAATAACATCTTATTTGCTTTTCTATAGCATTATAACTGCCCATGTACTTAAAAATAAAAATACAAACCTAGAAATGAAAGTGAATAAATGGACAATCTGTTATTTCAGTAATGATGGTTACAAAATAATTCAGACTTGTTAATAACTTAAAAATCTGGTTTTTGTTTAAAGTAACGTTATAAAGTAGGTATTTTATTAAGAAAAAATAAAGACACATAGAGCTATGAAAATAACGGGCTTTTCAGGGCAGTAGCTGAAACGAAAATAAGTAAATTTTAGACTGAACTGAAAAATTTCACTTTACAACAAAATATGAATAATAAAAATTGTCTCAAAAACCCTAATGACAACCGTGGAGCTTCCCTTACAGCAAACAGCAACGGTGATACAAGCAAGCACTTTCTGGGTTCTTCTGGGCACTTTCTGAGTTCTTCTGTGCCCATTTTCTGGGCACAACTTTGCAACATATTTTTTAAGAGTTGAATCTTTCTACCAACCTGTTGGTTTGGGGATGGTACGCAGCCAGCCATTCATAAGTGTTGTATTTTTAGAATTTGGCACAGGCTGCACATAAGATGGGACGTAAAGTTCATCCCTTGATCTGTAATTATTTCTCTGGGGATACTAACCCTGGATAGCCATTTAAGCAGTTCCTCTGCTGCTCGAGGTCCAGTGACTGTACATAGAGGGATTGCCTCCGGAAACCTAGTGGCATAATCAATCATGACTAATATGAATTGGTGCCTCACAGAACTTTTGGGTAACGGTCCAATTATATCTAGGGCTATTCGTGAAAATGAAACCTCCACCACTGGCACTGATTGCAAGGGAGCCCTAGGTGGGGTTTTGAGGCTGACTCGCTCGCAATTCAGGCAGGCCCTACAAAAGTTCTCTACTTGCTCATACAGTCAGGGCCAGAAACACCAGTTAATCAGTCTAGCCTCTGTTTTGGCCCTCCCCATGTGTCCCCCCAAGGGATTCATATGGGCCAGCCTCAATAGTGGGCTTTGGTACGCTTGAGGAATCAAAAGTTGTGGTACCTCTAGTCCGTCAGGTTGACCCAATTTAATTCTATACAACAGGCCCTTTATTAGTTCATATCTGGGTAGTACATGTCACTGCTTGGGACATACTACCTGTTCATCTTGTTTGGCTAATTTGGACTGAATGATGGATTGGAACAGATCTTCTCCCTCTTGTGCTTCCCTGAAGTGCGTGCTGCATCATAAACTCTCTAGATCAAACCTGTCTGAATCCGGTGGAACTTCTGACTTTCTCCCACTAGGCCCTCCCGTTTTTCTTCCTCTCTTCTCACCGTATCTAATACGTGATAAATTTCTGTCCAAGTAATGCGATATGACTGCCATTGCAGGCGTAGAGTTTTTAAGTCCCCAAAGCAGCTATGACTTCTACCCTGCTCTGGGCACCCTCCCTCCTCTGGCACCCAGCAGCACCTCCCCTCTTTTCCTATCCTTCCTTCTTCTCTCCAACAAGGGTTGTCTCTGGGCATGGAAAGAGAAGACCCACTCACCACTGCCACTATCCCCAGCTGACTCAGAAGAAGGGAAAGCCCCAAAGACACCCCTGTGCCACTGTAGTGATGTTGCGGTGAGCAGCTGCACCAGGTAACAGGCAGAGATGGAGACTGTGGGAGCAGTGACAGCCCTGCCCTCCCACCCCTTCCTCACCTGCTACTTACCTGGTAACCCCAGGTATTCCCCACCCACTTGGGGGTCCAGCCAGACTTCTGACTCAGGTATACACTGATACAGGGATCTGGAGCCACCAGCAGGTGAGCTATGTTGTTAAAGAGGGATATGATCACATAGCTGTACCCTACCATACCCCAGATCTCCAAAAGATATACAGGTATGCAGATAGTTATTTATATACACATGTGTACATACATATATACATACATTCTTAAATAGTGTCTCTAAATACTACTGATATGTTTTAAAATCAAAGATTGCTTCCTGCAATTTATTTATGGCTCACTCTGAACATTTTACACTGATCTGTATTTCAGGGGCATGAAATTAAGGTACTTGGAATCAAGACAGTGTGAAGAGAACTTCCTAAAAACTAGAAAGTAGTGTGTTCCATTCAACTCTATCAGGCTTCATCGACAAAGACTGAATTCCTGATGACTGCAGTAGAAGTTTATTTACAGCTAAAATGATACTGTAGAATTAACAATAATATGATGTATAATATCATAATAAAATGGCATCATTTGTGATAATTTGTAAAAGCAAACAATAAAATTACACATTCTACTAATTTAAATAAAAGTAAAATAAAACATCATATATGATGATATATGCAAATAAATAAAATAATAGAATAAAAAATAAAAACCGGTAAGTTTCTTGATTTTGGCCCTTATACTTTGGGCAAGTAATGCAAATGCACCTATAAAGTATACGGCATGCTGTAAGCTGTTAGAGAAGAGCCATTTGTTCTTCATTAGTCCAGTACTTAAAATTTTCCATTAATGGAGAGATCCATTTCCCCTTTTTTTCTTCAAAGAAGAAACAAGATGACAGAGATAGATGGTTATCTATCTCATTCTTCTCAGCAGAACTTATCCTATCTGACTATGGGATCCAACACCACCTCCCCATAATCATGTTAGAGTAAATCTTAGTTTCATAATAGCCTCTTGTTTGTGGTTTTATACTTCAGCTGGCTAGATTTCTAGACCAAAAGAGTACTTTATTAATTTTAAACAAGGGGAAGTTTGAGAAAAGCTCACCAAGCTGCTGTCTTTCTTAATTTTATATCTTATTTTAAATATGGGCAGAATAGTGAGTAGATAAATGTCAGCATATTTCCCAGGCCATTTTTATGGAGGAAAGTGTTAATATTATTTAACCATCCAAATAAGGGTTTATTTGGAAGAGAAGAGGCTTCTGCAGTGCTCTTAGGGCATATGATATGGGTACAAGCTCTAACTTTTATCTAATAAACTGGAGTTCTTAACTGGACTAAAATACTACAATTAAGCAGCCCCATTTCAGATTCCTATCCTCCCACAATCACAGATTTTGGTAGAGGTAAAACCTACCTGAAAAAGTAGTTAGAAATGTTTTCTATTTTGAAATGAGCCATTGGGTCAGTTCTGCTGCCTACAATAAAATGAACTCTGCCTTTAATGCTCCTAGGAGTGCTCTTCAACTGGACTTAGGGAGAAAGGATGAACCTGTACCTGAGGTTTGTTTTGCTTTAATGCTTACATTTTTATGTGCTTATTCCAGATCAGATTTTTATTATTTATTCCAAGGTATTTAAATGAAGATACACTTCTAATTTCTTTTTCTGTAAAAGCCATACTTGTTTCCTTTCATTCTCAAAAACCAATACCTTGGGTTTAGTGGTGTTGATTTCCAAGCTACTAAGATCTGGATGACTGAAAAACAAGGATGCTGTGCCTTGACTGTATCTGGAGATGCAACTTGCACCTCCAGGTGTAGACATACCAATGCTTGGTGGTCTTTCAAAAGGGGTATGTTTCAAAAGGGCAGCAGCTGGTGTGTTCTAATTCTTGTGTATGAACAAGCAGAGAAGGGTTCAAATACAGCAGACAATCTCCAACTCTACCACCCCTTCATCCAGGGCTCCAAGTGTTCCTGGCTCCACACCCTCAAGAGTATTCTTGCTGATACACATTTCACAGTGGGAGCTATGAGGGGTCCACACCCAGGGTGGGAGTTGTGTCTCCAGTTACAGTCAAGGCAGAGCACCCTTGTTTTTCAGTCATCAGGATCAACTGGCAAACAAGTATACTTCACAGCAAGACATTAGCATTCTAAACTGAAACCCCACCGTTCACATCCAGACTAAGATACAGACACAGGGCAGGAAGAAAAGAAAAGAAGTTCAGAGTCAAGTTATCACTCCCTCCAGCCAGAATTAAAAAGCTGCTGTACTCCAAAAAGTGAAACCTAAAAACATTTCTATAACACTAGATCAGAAGTGTTAATGCAAAGGTTTTCTTAAAGAAAACCTATGCTCCTCAAAAAAACCAAAACCCCACAAAACAAAGCAAAACTAACAAAATGCTCTGCGGCTCTGCTCTGTAACAAATGTCATATGAAAGAACTACACAGGTACAAACAACAACCGGGGTTACTAACTACACACAACATACAAAGCAAACAACATGAATGTCCTGCTGATCTGGCAAGGAGGCTGGATTCTGCTGGCTTTTGAAACACGGAACAAAATTACTTAAAAGACTCCTAGATGCTGCACCACATGCACGCTTCTGCCCCAGAGGAGAGAATTAAACAGAGGACAAACTGCACATAACGGATGTCAGGCACATTGCCTAATGCACTATGGGAAGGCCCTCAGATTCTACAGTAATTATGGCAATATAATAATTCATGCAGAAAAGAATCTATTTATTATGCAAAAATGATCCATGCAATGGCCCTAATCTTGTTTGCTTTTTTTGATACCTCATTTGAACAATTTGAAAGCAGCTGTGCAGAGGTTTCTTTCCATTATTTTGGTTTAGTCCTTAGAACCTCAAGGAATGGTACACACATAGTGCCCAAGACCGCTATGTTTTGGCTTTTCAGGAGGGAAGTTTGCCAGTGAAGCACACAGCAAAAAAAAGGCACCTGGAAATGTCTACAGCTCAAAATTAAGAGTTCTGTTTTGGGCAGAAGTGATTAAAAAACTGAAAATATTTAAAACAGAGCTATTTTGTATACTTTTTTATGAAAACAGATTATCTAGTTTTAGCTCCTGTGCTAAAATCTAGCAGGATGAGTCATCAACCATTGTAAAATGGAATTTAATATGAAAACATGAGCACAGTCAGACTGTCTTTCAAAAGTGGATACAGTCATTGACTAGATTAAGAGATTTAGAGATATTTTGATAAGTGATATTTTAAGATCATCGTTCTGCTTGCAACAGACTGCAGAGTTTGCTACAATTTACATATCGAAAGAGACAAGCATCACAGGGAAAGCTGTTAGCTGATTTGAAAAACAGCTGTGAAATACAAGTTGCCAACCTCATGGATGTTTCTTTAAACAAGGTAGTGGAGGATAAGATGGCAGCTGCAGTGGATCTTGTCTATTTTAAAGCTAGCATCCACACCCTTGTTCAGGATTCCTTTCAACCTCTATCTACTTCTACCCTCTGCCCCTTTAGCAATATTAGAGAAGTTTGGGGGGTCACAATCCTAAAATGAAAATTGCTTATCTGTGCGTTAAACTACAGGACTATGGTTATGAGATCTATTCTTCAGTTTGTCTCTGATTTCCAGTGCAGACCTCAATAAGCAACTTAAATGATCTATGTTGTGGTATCCTGTATCCATAAATAGTAATACTATTTCTATCTCAGATACTTGCATGAATCCCAGTACCACAAGATCTAAGTGCTTTGCAATCTTTAACATATTTATTTATTCTTATGATACCTATGTAAGAAAATGCCACCAGCCCCATTTTACAGATTTACATACCTATCAATATATATTTAAGTATGTGGACCTAGATCTATAAAAATCTTAGGTGAATAAGTGTCACTTTAAACACCTGCAATGCTATGTCCAGTTCTGGTCACCCCTGTTCAAGAAAGATGAATCCAGGCTGGACCAATTGCAGACAAGGGCTGCTAGAGCATAGGGAGCCTTTCTTCTGAGAGGAAACTAAAAGATCTTAGCTTATTTAAGCTAGCAAAATAAGACTGAAAGGAGATGCGTGCTCATCAGGGGAATAAAGACCAGGGAGAAAGAAACTATTGTATATTATTTCTGGAATGAGTGGGTATAAAATGTCAATGAATACATTTAAACAGAAAATTTGAATTCTTTAACTATCAGAGGGGTGATGGTTCTGGAACACCCTTCTGGTAAGTGTAGTGGAGGCAACAATTGATTTTAAAATACAACTTGATAAATGTATTAAAGAGATTATGTGACTTGGTTGATTGCAATTACAGAGGACTGGTTTCAGTCTTATATTCCTAAAATATTTGAATATTTATTAGGACATGGACAGAATCCTACATGAGTGCCTTAATCACTGGACTATTAGGCTGTACTCTCTCTCTCTGTGCAACTACTAGTTAAGCATTTTATACAAAGTGTAATGCGCTAAACAGGAAAGATTGAGAAAGATCCACTTCAACATATCCTGTGGCCTAATACTTAAGATAAAGAAAGGTAGGAGGCCTAGATCCATCCAGGCCTAGTTCTGCTCCAAATGCAGATGTTTCATAGTCCAAGTGAGTGACGGTCTGTCCTTTGGATGGGGCGGGGCACTACTACTCCATTTCTGTGGGTGCTTAGCATTCCATACAGACAGTCAAAAAGCCAGAGGATGAATTGATTCAGTCATTGCAGGTTACCCTAAGCTGCAAAGATTGAAGCAATAAGCAAATGAACAGGCATTCATTTGTGATTCAGGGAATGCAGCCACATGCCTGCAGTGGCTCAAGCCAGAAGCCAGGGGGTGCTAGAGCACAGCTCTCTGGCACATAGCCAGCATGGTCTATATGTTTGCTTCCTCTTCCTGCTGCCCCTGAGGTCTCTTGGATTTGCAGTCCATAATCAGAGCAGCAGGATTCTTCAGGGTTGCTAATCACTTCCTCTTCTTGCTTCCAGGTGCCTCTGGGATTTGTAACCCACAGTCGCAGCCAGCAGTAAGCCAGGAGGGCAGGGCAGCTCCGTACTTGGGGGAAGGGGAGCTTAACCCCCTCCCTAGTGCCAGCCTCCAGTCTGTGTTTGCTGGCCGGGGGTGGGGGGAGGAAGGGGGCAGTGATCCAACCAGTAAGGCCAGTGAGGCAGCCCTCACTGATCCAGCTAGGAAGCAGAGGGGAGGAGCCAGCCCTGCTCTCTGGAGCAGATAGCGCAGCCTAGCCCAGGGCTGAAAAGCATGCTGGGATGGTGGGAGACTCTGATTTAACTTAAACCAGGAAGGGGTTTGAGGCAGAAGTTTCATAAAACAGTTTAACCTAAATCAGTTAAGTCTGATACCACATTATCTTAAACAAATTTCAGCCATTTTGAAACTGGTTTATGTGCACTGAACGTCTGTTCTTGTACAGGTTTAAATCAGTTTCTGATCACTTAAATTGGTTTATGTGTAACTTCTGTCCCTAGCCATAGAGCTAGGCACCTGGATACCTTTGAGGGTGAGAGCTAGGCCTCACTCTTGTCATCAAGATTTCTGTTGGCCAAGTTATGCAGACTCATATTTAGCATTCTAACTCTAGACCTCCCTTTTAGGTTCCTAATTCTCTCTATGCAATGTACAGGGAAGCTGGACACCTAGTCTGAGGTGAGGATCCCACCACAAGGCAGAGTATCTAAAAGGTAAGTGTTAAATACTGAAGCTAAAGTCTAAGTTCCCTTTTAACTAGATCCAAACTGACTTTGTAGCCACTCTACATATCTAAGTTAAAAGAGAGAGATTAGTTGACTCCTCTCAGCAGTTACAAAACTGTCTTGAGTTCCTATTAAATACATGCGGGCTAATGCTCCTACTCAGGCACTCCTCATTCCCACCTAAACTCTGTTTTGAGGGAAACCTGTGTGACACCCTAACCTCTACCTAAGCTCCCAATTCCTTTTATATGCTCTGATCTCAGTCAGCAACTGTTCAATTCTGAAAGCAATTATGCAGCTCATTTCAAAATCCTAGTCCCTGACATATCAGCAGTGCTCCTCTTTTCCCCCTGAGCTTAGCGGTAAAATGACATGTTTAAGAAATCAGAGACATGGATTCCAGGCCCAACTCCAAACCACATCCCCCTCAATCCTAGGCAAGTGCTCTAACCACTAGGTTATCAACTAGTTTCAGTGGTGGCCTTCCTTCACCTCTCCTGTTGAAGTTTGTTCACTGGCAGACATGATGGGGAAAAAATGTGTGGGTGACTTGTTGAGCAGTGATGAAGGGAGCCTTGGCATCTCTTTTTAACCAGTGAATGTCAGGTCAAAGCTTGGGTTGAGAATGCTCAACTCAGTGCTTCTGTCAGGTAGGTATTCTGGTTCAGGGCGGTGCCTGCCCTCCGAGCACTCTGGATCCCAAGAGGAAGAAGTACCATCCATGCCCTCAGAGTCAGATGCCTGTGCTCCAGGGAAGAGTAGGAGTTCAGATATACCTCTGCCTAGCTGAAGGCTCCTCCTAAAGCAATTTGTATTGCTATTAGGAGACATCTAAGTATCCCCATTTACTTTATGGAGATCCTATGTTCCTTAACCTGTCCATTTCATTCACCCTCTTGGGCAAAGTGCTTAAACTTTAACAACTGCAGTTCTTACAGTGGAGCTTTCCTTAGGTGTCAGTTAGGATTACTGACCAATAGGACATGTAAAGTGCTTAATCCCATTGAAATCAATAAATATTAGGCACCCCAATACTTTGGAAAATCCTGCTTAGTACTATTCTGCAGCTTTGGGTGCCTAAATATCTTTAAAAGTCTGTCTCTGAACTGAAATCGTTGGAGTTAGGTCCCTTTGTGACTTATCTGAAATCACACAGGAAGTCAGACCTCCCAAATCCCAGTTTAGAGACTTACCTACCAGACTATCCTTCATCTCTAAACCTAGTCCCAGGGATGTTGCGAGTTTAAATTAATGAAATTTTAAAATACCCATATTAGTACAAAATCAGTTAGTCAGAAAGTCAGAATGGAAATATATTCCATTTTATGCCATTTTCACCACAAAGATTTCAATCAACTGATTCTGATGTTAAAAGTTGAAAGGATAAAATGTGAGAAGTGAAGCTAGGACTCTTTCCAAAGTAAGTTACATACACATTAGTGACGTGTAGGAGGTGCACATGTACCCCATGAGATCAGCTGTGCACCCCCTGGAAGCGCCAGCCATAAAACGCACTTCCAGTTTTGCTGCTGGCTCAGTGATTGGCTGCTGGGGGACCTCCCCCCCGTCAGCTATCTGGTGCCCCCCCAGACTTGGGAGGCACCACTCGCCCAAGTACTTACATAATCTTGTTCTTTAGCCTTTCCCAAAGCAAAGCTAAAGCAATCCTCTGATAACCATAAGAGATTTCCAAACAGCTTTATAGGGTAACTGAAGGTACTGCTGGAAGGAGAGGCACACACACTGCATCTTTAAAATGCAGCAAAAATCCTTTTCTTGGTCAGTCCTTATCTAGTGTGTCTCAGCCAGGTCCGTAGTGTCCCAGGCTCACCTCTACACTGTCTTACCCTGCTAACAGAAGAGCCCCTTTCTGCTTTACTCTCCTCTGGTTTTCCCCTCCTTCAGGAACGGTAGGCAAAAGTTAGAAAATCAACTAGCAATACTAGAGGACGAGAGTAACTGTCATTTACCACAGTGGGAGGAGCACTGAGCTGTGGGTGTGCTGTACAGCAGCAGTCAGAGAAGTGCTCTCTCTAGGTGGTGACGGCGAGAGGACAGCTACTCTTATGCTGCTGGGTTACTTTCAGTTTGGAAGATAGAATTCTCAAGGGCTTATCTGGGCATAGCACTGACAGCATGATCAAGAAGCTCCTGGTCTCCTTTCTTGTAAGTCCTGTCTCCATTTCCTTGACATTAGCCCTTTTCCTCTATAAGCCTGTAAAAGGGGGAGGACAGTGGGCAGTGGGACAGCGAGCATGCAAGAGAGCTGCAGGTTTGCCTGCTGTCCCAGTGACAGCGAAGAGGGCTGTCCACCTTCTTCCTCTGTATTCCAAGCAGTTGTGCAGGGCTCTCTCTCCTACTCAGTTTAAGAAGAAAGAATGTAATGATATCCTGTTTATCTATAAATATCTCTCTGAAATACAGACGGAAAGACACTACTAACCGCTTTGAAATGAAATCCGGGCCGCTGCCCCTTTATCTTACTAAAGGAGGCAGGGCAAGTGCTGGCATACACTGTACAGTATTTAGTTATTAACATTAAACCACTCAAGAGCATTAATGCTTTATAGAACTCATGAGTAAAAGCAGTTCCTTCATTGAACAATTAAGTGTAAATGTCATTTAGGCACAGGCAGCCTCGTGTAGGAGACAGAGTCGTCTCCTACAGCTCATAGCAAATAATCCAGTAAAGGTAAAATAACTCCTGACCGTCTTCATAAAATCACATTGCATTTCTGTGAAATGATACTAACTTCCAGTTGAAGCTTTGTTTGCTTTGTTGCGCAACAGGGAAAAAAACAGAAAGCCTTTAGAGCTCCTTAAGATACATAATGAGCAACTCATAGACCATGTGACTCATGTTTTTGTCTTCGATACATTTTTTCCGTAAAAGTTATGAGAATGTTTCCAATGTTTTACACTGTTAAAAATGCTGGGGAACAAAATACTTAAGGAGCCTGGAAACTCCTATGTGCTCCCATATTTTTGAAGGATGACAGCAACATTTTACCTGTATCTTTCTGTATTGTGAAAAAATGCTGAAAACCAAAATTTCTTTGTTTATTCTTTACATATACTTATTTACATACTTATTTACATTTCACACTGCAACAAAAAATAACTTGTGGAACTGGCATAGAGTCCTCATTTAGATGTATTATGTGAACTTTTGTTTTGGATGCCAACTTTGGTCTTCTGCAGTTCCGGTTTTGAAAGTTTGTCGACTACACCCAGTTACCACCACCACTTGTTAGCATAAGCACAACAGGATAAGCCTAGTAGTAGTCAGTAAGTACTGACCCATATATTATCTGTAAACTACAGAACACGACTGAATTAAATAATATTAATGGAAAAATTATTATTGATACCAATCCGGAACAGGAAATGTGCTTTCATGTGTTCATAAACATATTAATTATGGCTCCAGTACCGCCAAAATGTACATGTGCTTGACTTCTGTACCATGAGTATCACCTTGAAAACAAAGGAACTACCAATGGAGTTAAAATGCACATGCTTGAGCGTTTGTTGGATCAGGCATAATTTATTCCCTTTTCTATAGCATGAGAAGCATTAGCAGAGAAAAATCCTTTTTAATAGCGCTTAAGTCTTTAATAATGGGTGATCATAATTGCATGGAGCTGTCTCCACCTGCTGTTCTCAAGGATATATAGATCCATGATGGACCACAGGGATGCCACAAGATCTTTATAAGGGTGTCAGTCAATATTAACAAACACCTACACACGATGGATAAGATAAACCCAGAGATTTTAAGGAGGTATCCATAGTGTCAAAAACATTCTGACCTATTGGCTTTCTTTGCAACAGAAAAATTGCTCTGTTTCTATAGACAAAAAAAAAATGAGTGAAAGTTAGGGCCTGGTATTTTTCAAGGGGTGCCTTGAGTCTAACAAGATTGATATAGGGACTGAGATCTTTTTACAGGAAGGTCACACACATATGGAATAGATTTTTGCAATGCTGAAGGTAAAAATAAGTGGTAAAATTATTAAAAACTACTGTATTAAAAATTACTTATCAGTTACCACAACGTGGATGCAAAATTAATTATGGTGAAGTGATTAACTAACCCAGGTTTATTCTGAACTAACAAACGCAATGCCCTGGCACAAACCCACAAAATAAAATTAAATAGAAGGAAGGAAGGCCAAAACAAAAGGCACACATTTTATGTATCAGTACACCAGGAGAGAAATGTCAGTAGTATACCAATAGTAGAGAATACTCCAAGTATATATATAAAAAAATGTATCCACCCAACTTTATTTTATTTAACAAAACAAAAGTGGTGTGAACAACTTATCTCAACACTGTACCTTTCAGTGTACACAATAGGCTGATGTTTCTAGCAGCGTTTTTCTGTGTGCTATGAGAAGAAGTTGCTTTCACACATATCTGCTATTCCAGTTTACCCTGCTTTTTATAGCATAGAATATTATCTTTTTTAATACAGCCAGAACAGAAAGGAACTTACTCATTTTCCTAGAGGAAAGCATTGATGTAATATAGTGGATTAGGCCCTCAGCCTGCAAGTAAATCCACCAGGTAAATCTACATATCCAAGCAGAGTCAGGAACAATCTTAAAATCTAATTCCCCTTATTAGGGGACTAGACCTGCCTTTGTAAAGAAACATAAATGCAAAGCATAAACTATCAATCACATAAACTGAAGAGTAATGGATTCTTATACTTTCAAAAGACAATCAGACACTAGCCAGTGATTTCTGGTATATATAGTGAATTTATGTAACAGGCAGCTAATTTCTGAGAATTTAGGTAAGATCCATATTGTATGAGGTAGGCTCCTGGTACTTGATATTTGAATGCAAGACCTTTCCAGGATGCAGGAAGTGGTATTCAACCTACTGCAGAGACTTACATATATATTTTTTAATGTATATACAAGTACTCCATAAAATTCAATGGGATGACTCATTTGTGTGAAATTAAGTATAAGTGTCATGCAGTTTGCATAACTGAAGTCTGTATTTGAACAATATTTTACCTTTCGTTTTCTAGAATGAACCCCTATTTCTTTTTAGTTTTAAGGCAACTCACTTAACATTAGGGCTGAGTGAAGCTTCGGTCCCTGATTCGAGTCAAAGAAGGCTTGGCCTAATCTGGTGGCCAAATCGCCGAATCCGAACCAAATCAGGAGACCCTTTAATCTCTCTGAATTGAATCAGAACCCTCTGAATCAATCTGGAGAGATTCAGAAAGATTCGGCGATTCAGACATAGACACAGCTTTAAATGTTTTTTCTACATACCTCAAGGTACCGGTCAGCTTGTCAGCGCTGCAATGGTGGGTTTGATGAAGCTTCCCACAGAAACATGGGGGAGCTCCCCATCACACTCAGCAGCGGACCTGGAAGTGGACCAGAAGCACTTCCGGTACATTTCTAGGTCTACCGGGTAGCGTGCTGGGGTTCTCCACGCACTGCCCCGGTGACTGGTGCCTCCTGGGTCTTGGGGGGCACCCAGGGTTCCCCCACAGATGATTGCTGAGCTGGGTGGTGTGGGGGGAGGGGCAGGGTGCTCCCCAGTGGACCTGGAAGTGGACCGGAAATACTTCCAGTCCACTTCCAGGTGAACCTGCCAAGCACACAGGGGGCCCCCTGCACTCCTGTGGGATGCTCCATCTGCCCCAGCATTGTAGCATTCATGAGCCACGCCTGGTACCTCAAAGTATGTAGAAAAAAACATTTCAAGCCATGTTTATGGCCAAAGCACTGATTCTCTGAATCAACACTGAATCTTCATATTTGGATTTGGCTGAATCAAAATTGGTGGCAGTAATCTGAATCAACCAATTGAATCACTGTCCCCAAGTTGGGCTGAATCTGAATTTCATACAGCCCATTTCGCACATCCCTACTAAACATCTGAGTTAAGTATGGGCATTTGGGGAGGTTAAATTGGATTCAAAATGGGCACCTGATTTAAACTTAACTCATCCCATTGCCAACCTTACACTTACAAACTCAGTCTCAGTGACCAACAATCCATCTAAACCTGTAACTGTACAGAAGTTCCATGTGTACAAGCTGGTCTAAAAATCGCAGAATCTGGTTTAAGATAAACCTGGGTCTATGTGGTATCAGTCTTAATTCAATTTAGGTCAAACTGGTACATGGAACTTCTGTGCACTTCCCCTGTGCAGCCCAAGGGCTGGGAAGACCCAGGCACTGCCCACAGCCTGCGGCTGCTCTATTCATTTCCCCTTTGCCCCTGCACTGGTCTATTATTTGCCCTCTCCAGCCACTGGCTCCCCACCACCACCAGCCAGCCCTCTCAAGCCACTTGGGGTGCAGCTGCTTTTATTGGCATTCACCAATGCTGGAGCTGGTGGGAGTAGGGGTGGGGAGGGATGAAGGTGTAGGTTTGCTGGGGCTGACCCCAACCCACCCACAGGTTGCAGCTCCCCCCACCCCTTGCAGGTCATGCCTACACCCTCACCCCATCCGCAGGTTGTGTCTACCCATCTACCCCTTGGGAGTGTGGCAGGGGGTTCACATCTACCCTCATCCCCCATCAGACCCCTGATCCCCTCCAGCCTGCTGGACTCCCAACTCCCCAGCTAGCCCCCCCATCCTGACTTACCTGATATCAGGTAACCATGCTGAATCAATTTAACCTCTTAAAAGATGAACTGTCGTTAGGTGTATAAATTGGGGAAAACAGAACCCCCGGGATCTTCTGGGCAAAACAGATCTTAAGTTTGCTCTGTTTGGTCCTTTTGCTTGGACCTATTGCTGCAGGTGAAAGGTACATGATAAAGGTATGTGTTATTACCCCCCATTTCCCAGATGGAGACTGAGATTAGAGATGAAAACTGACTATCTCAAAGTTGGTCACCTTTTTGAGTACCTAGGAGTCCAGTGTCGATAGGCTCCATTCACTGCTGTTGAAACTGCATGCTTAGTACCAAGTAACAGATGCCAGGAGATTATGCTACCTTAATTCTGTTGATTTGAAAGAAGATATACTATACATTTTCCAGCTCTGCTGGTTCTTATGAGGAATGCCATGCGGAACTGTCCTTTAGACCTGTGCAAATAGGGAAGCATTCAATTCAGATTCAGATTCAGCAAATTTGGAGGACAGTGATTTGATTCAGAGATTCGGATCACTGCCCTGAACTGATTTGGCCAAATCCACTTCAGAAGATTCAGCACCGATTCAGAGAGATTTGGTGATTCGGATCATCTGGGGAGAGGCAGGCACAGCTGGGTGGCTGCAGGTTCTCCCGTAGCTCCTCCAGCTGTGCCTGCCACTCCTCGGCCTAGGGGAGCCACACGAGAAGCCTCCATGGCTGCCCTGCCAAGCCCCATCCCCCGTCTGGCCCCAGCCTAGTCCCGGCACTTTAAAAAAAACTAAAATAAGCCCAGCACTCACTGGCTGCAGGAGTGGTGCTTGGGGCCCCCCTGGGCACTCATGGCAGAGCCCCCCTCCCATGCAGTATGCGGCACTGGGGGGCAGCAGGGGTGACCCCGCCTGCCTGGTACCTGCATGGCAGCTGCCCCATGGTGCAGGTGAAGTGCAGCTTTGCAGGGTGTTGCGTGCTGTCTGGGAGCTAGGGCCATTGGGGCTGAGTACTGCTAGGCTCCAGCTGACATGTGGAGCCACCCCAGCTCCTAGACATCGCGCAGCACCCTGCTGAACCATGCCTGCACCCACGCCAGTAGGCAGCTTGTGCCAAGCAGGGGTGCCAAGCAGGGGGGGCGATCCCCACTGCCCGCCACTACCTCATGCTGCATGGGGGAGGCTCTGCCATGAGCACCCAGAGGCCCCGATCACCACAGGTGCAGGTAGTGAGTGCGAAGCAAAGCTTTGGGAAAAAAAAAAAGCCCTGCAGTGTGGGGGTGCGGGGTGGGGCACGATGCAGGCATGGCTCACTCTGGGCAGCAGCAGGACATAGTCCCTGCTCCCAGCACTGTGGTGCCTGATGTGGGATGCAGGCGTCAGCACTGGGAGCAGGGACTATGCCCTGCTGCTGCTTGCCGCCTTCCACTGCACCCGCATCCCATCCCCCTCTGCCCCGGCTGGGCAAGCAGTAACAGGACAGAGCCCCCACTCCCAGCACTGCCACATCCACATCCCATTCCCGCCCCCTTCCCCGAGTAATGCACCCCCACACCCCAGCTGGACAGCTTGTCCCAGCCCCAGTCCATCCCTCCCTCACGCCCCTTCCCCTCCCCCTCCCCCAAGCCCAGCAGACTTACCAGCTGGAAGCAGCTGTCAGCTACCTGTTTAGTCTATGGTCGAATCTCCAAAGTGGCCAAATCTTTTCCGACGCTTTTCCAAATTGATTTGGATACTTCAAATCGATTCTGAGTTTTTAATTGGTTTCCCAATTTGATTTGGATTATGCGATTCAGTCCCCAAATCGGCCTGAATATCCTCCAAATCAAATCAGCTACCAAAGCTTCACATAGCCCTACTGTCCTTTCTAGTGGTTCTGATAATAAATGTATGCTACAGATTGTTGTGGGGGAAAATAGCAAAAGTTAAGAAATGCTATAGGAAGCCTGCTACCACAAAGATCTGTTTCACCTAAAAATATTCAAGGATAGCACTGGATTATTTGACTGAATACAAAAACTATCATTCTGTTCCATCCTGCTAGGGCTCATACAAGGGATTTTGATTATGCAGAATAGAACGTCAAAATATGAAAAGAAAGGCTCCTATATTTGTTTGCCAATTACCAAGAGTAATCATGATCAGAACAAATTAAATTTCCAGCAAGGAAATCCCCTTCCCTTTTCTTTAATTCTTTTGAAAGTCCTTAGCTATGCTGAGTGCACTTATGAAGACTGCAAGAAAGGCAGCTGAGTTCTGAATACATGAAAATGTTAGTCGAAAATGAGACAGGAAATTATTGAAAAAGAGGACTATGGATAAATAGGGCTACAGGAAAAAGCAGAGACTTTCTTTTGAACTTGATGGATGAAGAAATCAGTTTAAAAATTAGCTGTACACAAGAAAGGCTTTGCGTGCAGACGTGGTCCTCATACGCCTATAGGGCCATATCACACCCATACATAATGCAGCCTCTTTCTGAAACTTTTTAATGGGAGGAAGTTTTTCCCAAGCAAAATCTCTGAAGTCAAGTAAGCAAATCAGTACATCATAAGGGATCCACTAGGTCTTCTGTGGCTCTGCCCTGGTTCCCCACAAATATAGTCAATTTGAGGCTATATGGCTAAGGAACCTGTAGCTGATGCCTGCTTTTGGACCTACTTCAATGAGACCTCCCCAAAAGAATAGTGAGTTCTGGAAAAATATTAATGAACGGTCAAAAAGAACCGAGCTCGGGAATCTGGCCCTAACTTGTGATTCTCCTTGGGGTTTCTAGTCTGCTGCCTCTACTGATGTCATGCTTACCGTTTGAATTTTCACTGTAAAATGGGTGTGTAGGAAAAGAATAAAAACAGCTTGAGTCATTTCAGGGTAAAAACCATTTTGTTCTCTTTGCATAGAAATATAATTAATAAAAAGCACCTATTATCCTTGGGGTCTATATGCAACTTCTGTTATTTGTCATGGACTACTGTTATTTGTCAGAGAGTACTGTTATTTATATGGGTACGAAGGAGGAGTTGAATGGTGTTGAAAGTGTACCACAGATGAGAAAATTGACATTAGCATATTCTTTTTAATTAGTAATAAATCTTTCATTTCATCACACAGCCATCTTGTAGTGGCTATCTTGTGGGAAGGGCAATTCCAAGAGATTCAAAAAAAGAAGAAAAAGTTATGCAAAAAGTAAGAATATTACATTGTAAAAAAGGTATATCAGATAGAGAGCACTGTATGAATATTGTACAGTTTCTGTGGCAGCACCTCTGTAGACCTGTGAGGTTACCTGAAGAACCACTTCCGAGAAATGTCTCACTCTTTTTGTAAATATATGAGGAAGCTCTTTTTATTATGTATGGTGATAAAATGCTTCTCTATACACTCCATTATATTCCCCTGCCATGTCTACTAATATATTGTATACAAGAACCTGGGTGAAATGCAAAGCATTCGTGCTTATTGTGGTTATGAGAACACATTTAACAGTGGTGTAATGTGGTTTGTGCACAAGTTTGTCTGTCATGCTTTGTAGCTGTTATTTAGTTATTGCTTTGATCACCCATTTGACCCTATTTCCTCCTCCATGATTTACACTTTTTCTTTCTTTGCATGCTCATTTTTATTTCATCAGTAACCTTAACTTTCTGCACCTATAGCCATATGCTTTTTATAGTCATACAAGGGATAAATTTGGACCATTGACCTTGATTCTTCATACACATTCCCCCTTTTCCATATATTTCTAGGCCTTATTGTCTCCTCCTCTGCAAAATGTTTCACTGTGCTCATGCCTGCTTTTTCCCCTTTAAATGTGTTGGACCTATTACCCCAGTCACTGGTATAAAAGCACAGTAAGGAGATCTGACAGCCTTTCTAACTAACTACAAGCTTTCTTTTTTGGATTGTGGTTTTCCAAATCCTTCTGTGGCTCCTGCGGAAGGAAGTCAATAAGGGCAGCTGCAGGTGCTGAAGGCAACCTGACCCCTCACCGCAGCCAGTGTTTCTCCTACCACCACCATATCTGATCCACACCCAGACCAGAAATGCTCCTACAGCACTCAGAACTGGCTGGAAAGGAGCAGCTTCTGGTTCACTCTGCACTTCTTCCTCCCCCTCCTTACAGTCCCTCTGTTGAGGGATAAGAACTACTGGAACTAAGTGCCTAATTGTTTTTCAAAAATGCTATATAGAGTTTAGCATGTAATATTTTAGAAGCAGCAGCTCAGATGCAGATGAAAAATCAGACCTATGAAATGCAGCCAAAATAGAATATTCTACAAATGTAAAATACATGAATAGAAAATGCCTTCCGTCCTTCTCAGAGAGGATGTTGTCTCTACCATAAGTGGAAGCAATAAACTAGATACATGAGCGATCCTTGAAAGGGTTAAAAATTTTAGCTCGAGGAAATGTTGCATTGTAGTGATGTGTACCTATGATTTACTTTCACAAAACATGGTACTGTGGGTAAAACAATTATTTAATTAATATACAGCCCAGTAAAAAATATTTTCAGACAGTGCACTTGTCTTTCAAATTGGCCTTTTTATATTAGATGTATTTTTCTTTTTAAATTTCTTTTTTTTTACAATTAAATGGGAAATTAAAATACCTTTTTAGAATACCTAAAATTATGAGAGGCTATTGAAATAATTCAAATTATTTCTTAAAATGTTTAAGCAGTATATGTTTGCTAGCAACATTTTAAAGAAAGTCAAGTTACAGAACCTGGGGAAGTCACTGGCTAACCACCTGGAAGCAGAGTTTATTAAAGCTGATACACAAGCTTTTGGCAGCTGTGTCTGCTTCTTCATTTCAGATTAGCTGAGTTCAGAAACTAGTTTGTTCAAATATCAGGAACTGAGGAAGAATGAAAAGGCACTCTTTTTTCTTGTTTCTGATTTAGAATGGGGTGTGATAAGGTAAGATCTACTAATTCTAAAATCTTGGGCTAACTACAGACATTTAAGGAGATTTAATCAGATTCAAAATGACTGTTCGATTTAAATTTAGCTCATCGTGGTGCCAACCTTCCACTTACAAATCTGGTCTGAGTGACCAATAATCAGTCTAAACTTGTAACTGTACAGAAGCCCCATACACACAAACTAGTCTAAAATGTGCAGAACCCAGTTTAAGATAAACCCAGATCTATGTAGTATCAAATTTATTTGATTTAGGTCAAACCAGAATGCTGAACTTCGGTACACTTCCGCTGTGCAGCCCCAGGGCTGGGAAAACCAAGCTACTGGCCCCAGCCCCAGGGCTGGTCCTTTCACACACACCCCTCCCACCTTGCACTGGGTTATTTTTTGCCCTCCCTCTCCCTTGCTCTTCCCACCATCCCAACCAGCCAGCCCTCTCAACCCCCATCCCACAAGCTGCTCAGGGTGCAGATGCTTTTATCAGCATTTGCCACTGTGGGAGCCAAGCAAGTTGGGAGAGATTCATATGCTCATGGATTGTTAGGGGCCGGGAGGGACCTCAGAAGGTCACTGGGTCCAGCCCCCTGCACTAGGCAGGAAAGACAACTGGGGTCAGGTGACCCCAGCAAGGTGACCGTCCAGTCTTCTCTTGAAGATTTCCAGGGTAGGTGACTGCACCACCTCTGGGGGGAGCTTATTCCAGAGTCTGGACACCCTGACTACGCAGAAATGTTCCTAATGTTCAGCCTGACACAGTCTTCCAGGAGTTTGTGGCCATTACTCCTGGTTTTCTCCAAGAGTGCCCTGGTGAACAGTTGTTCACTGAGCCCTTGATGTGCTCCCCTAATACAGCGGTAAGCTACTACCAAGTCCCCTCTCAGCCTTCTCTTTTTTAGGCTGAAGAGTCCCAAGTCCCTTAGCTTTCCTCATATGGCTTGCCATCCAAGTCTCTGATCATATGGGTGGCTCTTCTCTGGACTCTCTCAAGCTTTACTACATCCTTGTTAAAGTGCAGTGCCCAGAACTGGACACAATACTCCAGTTGCGGTCTCACCAATGCTGAGTAAAGTGGAAGAATCATTTCCTTGGTTTTGCTTGAGATGCATTGATTGATCCATGCTAGAGTATTATTTGCCCTGCTGTCTACAGCATTGCACTGATGGCTCATATTCTTGCTGTGGTCTGTTATTACCCGTAGGTCCCTTTCATTCATGGTGTTCATCAGATTGGTACTGCCAAGCCTGGAGGTCTGTTAGGGATTGTCCGTCCCCAGGTGGAGCACTTTACATTTCTTGATGTTCAACTTATCTGGCTTTGATCCTCCCAACTTGCTAGGCAGTCTAGTGCCGCCTGTATCTGCAGTCTATCTTCAAGCATGACCATGCTTCCCCATAACTTGGTGTTGTCCACGAACTTGTCCAGTGAGCTGTTCACCCCCACATCCAAATCACTGATAAAGATGTTGAATAGCACTGAACCAAGCATTGACCCCGAGGGACACCACTGGCTGCCTCTCGCCAGGATGACACAGATCCATTCATTAAAACTCTCTGGGTCCTACCCCACAGCCAGCTTCCTACCCACCTAACTGTCAGGCAGTTAAGCCTGCAATCTTCCAATTTTCTCATTAGCACATCATAGGATCCAAAATCAAAGGCCTTTTGGAAGTCTATGTATACAACGTCAACTTCCTCTCTCTTATCCAGGTGGCAAGTTACCTGGTTGTAGAAGGGGTATAGGCAAGTAAGGTAAGGGCAGGAGGGATGGGGGTGTAGGTTCACTGGGTGGGGGGAGCTCACCCCACCCAGGGGTCGCATTGGCCCCACCCACCCCACCTGTGGTTCACACTGCCCCCCCACTGCTCATGGGTCACGCCTCCCCTCCATCCCCCAGCAGATCTCCAGCATCCCCGCTAGTCCCCTTCATTCTGATTTATCTGATATCACACAGCTATTTTGAATCGATTTAGCCTCCCCTTAACACCTCTGAATGTCTATATTTAGCCTTAAGGGAGAACTTGACCAGTAAGTTCAATTCAACACAAATAATACATTCTTTATATACTTGATCAGTTTTAAATGGAAATATGCTTTGATAAACTTTTTTCTTTTTTATCCGATATATTTAAATAGAAGTTTACCTTACTAATAACACGTTTCCTGCATTCTAATAAGAATTCAGTATTCATTCAATACCAAACCAACATAAATGATTATATAACTGGTAAATAAGAAATGTTAGCTGACATTTTCTAACATAATAAAATATAAAAAAAATTAAGAATCTCAGTAAATGTATGTTAACCTACATGATTGCATAGGCATGGCATAGCTTACCCACCTGTCAGATAAACCAAAATACCAAATTTGGTGTAAAGTTCATATTTATCTGCAAAATATAGCTGAATAGTTAACAGTCACAAAAATCAACCTTTCATTCAGAAATTAATTAAACACAAAACTTAAACCACAAACACAAAACAAGATTACAATTACCAATTAAAATCAAGGTTTCCTGTTTCAAATCTTGAAAAAAATATGAGATTTAAATATTGTTGATTTAAATCAATTCACAATATCAGAGATAGTCTGCAACTTCCTTTTATACTACCACAGGCTCCATAGAGCCTTCCACTTAGTAAAATCATCTCTCAGCAGTTTCCACCACCATATGCATAATCCTCCATTTTCAAAAAGGACAAAAACACTACTAAGATTAAACAGACAGCTCTACCTTTTATTTAAATAAAAGTCACTGCCTCAATTTCAAGGCAGAAGAAATAATATAAATTAAAGTTAAATTGGACCACAAATTCTTTGGAACAAGCAGTCTTCATTTTTCTGTCTTCTACAGTATCAAGTACATTATCAGAATTTCACAGATAAGATCTCTTCTGTATTTTGATAGCATTGGAGTGATTTTGTAATTGTGATGGTGCAAAAATTGTGCAAAGAGACAAGGATTTTGCAGGGGATATAATTATTGAATCAACTGCATGGTTGGGATAAAGTTAGATAAGCTTTTGAATGCAAGGCAGTCTTCATCAGCCTCTGATACTTTAGGTCCCTGATAAAAACCATGCAACTGGTCCAATAAAGATATCACCTGCAAAAATCTTTGCCTCACAATTAGATAAGAAATGGATGTTGAGAGTAAAAGCAGAACTTAAGTAAGTTGCATGTGTATGTGTTTCCATATAAGAATATGGTTCCTAGTCAAAAAATACTCCATTTCAGTATATGACACTCTCTAGAAAGACATGTACATCTCAGCACACATCCAAATCTTTACAAAATTCTCTACAATCTGATTCAGGCTATACAGTAGAGCACACAGGACCTTACTCTCCAGAGAAACAAAAGAGGAAGACTATTTTTGTCATATATTTATAATGAATATTAAACACATCTAGGGCTGTGAGTGAAAACCAAAAAAAGGACAGTAATGGAAATAATACTTTTTTTGTTTAAATCTAGGCCTGTGAGAAATGGAAGCATTCCATTTTAACCGGCATTTCAATGTTTCAACAGAACAGTGTTTTTTCGAATTTGTTTCAAGTTGAAACAGCTGTTCCGTTTCGTTCCGTCAGAACATTTTGTCGTTTCGACCCTGTTTTGACGTTTCACCCATGGGATATAATGGGGAAGGTCAAAACAGTCTATAACTTTGTCATTTCTGACCTGATATGGATAAAACTTGCAGGAATGGTAGCCCCTTCTGAGGGCATGACACCTGACACCCTAGCTGTGAAGTAGTTTTTCCTAATGTTGAGCCTGAAACGATCTTCCAGGAGTTTGTGACCATTACTCCTAGTTTTCCCCAAGGGTGCCCTGGTGAACTGTTGTTCACCGATCCCTAGATATACGCTTCTGCTGTAGTGGTAAGCTGCTACCAAGTCCCCTCTCAGCCTTCTCTTTTTCAGGCTGAAGAGTCCCAGGTGCCTCAGGCTTTCCTCATATGGCTTGCCGTGCAAGTCTCTGATCATATGGGTAGCCCTTCTCTGGACTCTCTCAAGCTGTACCACATCTTTGTTAAAGTGCGGAGCCCAGAACTGGACACAATACTCCAGCTGTGGTCTCACCAATGCTGAGAAGAGCCAAGTAGAGTAGGAAAATAATTTCTTTGAAATGGTTTTGGTGGAGATGCATCAGTTGATGCATGCCAGTGTATTGTTAGCCCTGCTGGCTACAGCATCACACTGCTGGCTCATGTTCATACTGTGGTCAATTATTACCCCCAGGTCTGTGATGGCAAGTGATGGGGGATCTTCAGTCCTGCTGCCTGATGAAAGGCAGCAGTCACACAAGCACCCATGTCATGAGTTTTGCTTGTCAGCAGCCAGAGGTGCAGGGCCCCAGAACCCAGAACCCCTGTACCTATCTTCTCGACAGCTGGCAGGCTTCATGGCCTCAGCAGGGGCTAGCATGCCTGCAGCTTTCACCCTGCTGCTCCTCAACATACAGTGTCACCCATGTCATGCGTTTTGCTTGTCTACAGCTTGAGGTGCAGTTTTCCCCAAACCCCTGCACCTATCTTCTTGAAACTTAGCAGGCTTTGTGGCCCAGCAGGGGGGTAGCATGCTTGCAGTTTTGACCTGCTGTGGCCTAACACATACACGTGACATGAGTTTTGCTTTCAGGATTTTGGGGTATAGTTTCCCTGAACTCCCTGCACCTATCTCTTTGAAACTTAGCAGGCTTTGTGGCCTCCACAGGGGCTAGCATCCTGCAGTTTTGACCCCGCTGTGGATTAACACATACACATGACACAAGTTTGGTCTCAACATTTTGGGGTACAGTTTCTCCAAAGCCCCTGCACCTAACTTCTTGAAACTTGGCATGCTTTATGCCCTCAGAAGGGGATACCATTTCTGCAAGTTTTATCCAAATCTGGCCAGAAATGACAAAGGTATAGGCTGTTTCAACTTTCCCCATTATAGCCTATGGGCAAAATGGTGAAACACCATTGAAACGGCAAAACGCTTCAGCTTGCCTTGTTTTGTTTTGAGGCTGTTTTGACCACATCTGTTTTGTTTCAATTTTGCTGTTTCAACCTCAAAACAGGTCAAAACAAAACTAGTGACAAAATTTTGCACAGCCCTATTTAAATCCTAGCAAAAGATATGATAGCTCAGTACATTATGTATGTGCCCATAAATAAGGCAGGCTAGATATGAACCTTATAGACTCATTAAATATAAATAATATATATAAAGAATATAAGCTTTCATAAATTTGAGTTCACTTCAGTCAGGTGCTTAAGGGGTCTTATACATATGCAGGGAGGTTACTTGAACATACTGTAATTACAGCACATCAGAGCAGACTTGTTTAATCAAGCCTGCTGGAGTATGGTAATTACTATGCTCTAACAGACTCTAGTGTCATGTGTATCAGTGTCTCCATGCTGAAAAATGGTGATGGGGCACTTTGAACTGAAGCTCATCACCCTGCTGCCATTTTTCAGCGTGGGGATGCTGATACACATGATGCTCCGGGTGCTGTTAATTAGCATGGCTCTTGAAGCGCTCTTCTCACTCCACTACCTCCTGAAGCATGTCTATAAACACCCTAACTTAAACATAAAATGGCTAACTACCTCTCAGTACCTACAAAAATCACAGCAAGATTTAGGATTTAGGAAAGGTCCCAAACCTATTTGGTCCTCATTATTGATTAAGAAAGGGCAGATCTAGGCTCAGTATTATGATGTAGTGAAAGCAGTTCCTGGAAACAGTAGTTTACTTAGCTTAAAATATACCCAGGTATATCTGTTGAAGACAGAGATCACCTGTTATGGATCAAATAGATGGACTTACCATAGGCCTATTAGGTATTTACTTCCAACCTTACATTCCACATACTACTACATATAATGCTGAATAATGACATGTAAGACCCTGTGATTTACTATGTGTTGATTTCATAACATTCAGAAAAGCTATACAATAATGTGATAAATACCAACATATTTAAGAGGATTAACAGTCCTGATGCAGTACTATCAGGGGAACCACAAACTACATTTATAACAAGTCCTTAAATAATGTTAATGTTTTATCCCAGGTTTTCAGCTGGAGCACTGGATCACAACATGAAAGTGATAATACACTTGCAGTACAGACTGCATACAAGAGGACTGCTATAAAGAGGATTATTGCTAAAAGAGAAATTATTTGCAAGTCTGATCAATACCGTGTACCCGATGGCAAGACCTGTTGTAAGAAGTGTCCACCAGGTAGGTGTTATGTTAAGACAATCTATTAAAAGTGAAGAGCTGAGAAGAAATAGCCACCTGCAGCATTGTACCCTGCTGCATAATCTACATGATATAGCTTTCTCTAGGATATAGGTATTTCAGAACTTAGCTGCAGCCACGTTTCCCACAATGACAGGACTACTTCAACTTAGTGATCTCATGCAGTTGGAAGTTTGGGCACTGCAAAATGGACTTTCTTGGCTGGCCTCTAGTTGTAGTTTTTTTTTATTTGGGCTCCTTTTCCTTAAGGGTATACCTGATTTGTCCAGTCTTTACTAACACCATTCCCATTATCTCTTCCAATCCTAACTAGGCTACACAAATCTTATAAAATGTGCTTCCTAAGCATTCACTAAGTTTATGCCAATAACTTCCCAGGTCACGTGTAAAGTGATTTTAACAGAAAAATCCAAAGACAACTATGTACACCAGTTTTAAGGAAGTCAGGAAGTTCATACATGCTCTCTTACCCTCAAGACTCTCCTCCATTTGTACACATGCTTTTTCATTCAAAATATCATTTTGCTTGATACATTTTCATTCTGTTTCTTCTAAATAAGTTTTTTTTTAATTCAGTCCTGCATATGCTACATTATTAAAACACATGAATGGATACATACCCATTTAAACTGTCTACAGTATTTAGGGAATCTTCATCTTGCCAATGTTTGTAATTAGAAAATATTGCAAGAGTTGAAGAGAAACCACATCTGTTTTTTTTTTCCTGGGAGCAGATATGGCAGGTCTCATTCTTTTTTTTTTTTTAAGGTACATTCAAAGAGCATGATTGTACAACAGGCAACAATACACCAACTTGTTCACCATGCAGCAATGGAGTTAACTTCATGGATAAGCACAATTATCTTGAGAAGTGCAGAAAGTGCCAGCTATGTGACAGTGGACATGGTATGTCTATAACATAGAAACTCGAGTAATGGAAAAATATTTGGTTTTGGGCTAGATTGAGACGTTATCACAGTGCTGAACAAAGGATAGCACATAGTTTACGATGTCCTAGAAACAGACCAGTAGGGAATTGTAATCGAAAGTTACTATTTGATACCTGAATCCCTTTATTTCTGTAAAGGGAAAAGAGGACTAAGCCACCCCAACCCTTACCAGGGGAAAGCTTATTTTCCCATTCCCAGAGGCTCAGCTACACATGCTGGCAGTTTAAGAGGCAGAAGTGTAGCTACGCCGTATTTGTCCACCTTGGAGGGTGTGCAGAAGCCCCACAGAAGCTGCTCTCCATCTATGTTGAAGCTTGCAATGCAAGTAGTTTACCTTATGCCCCCACCCCTGAGTGCAGTACATGGATATTTATCTTGAGTTACCACAGTTTAGGTTACAATGGAAATCTTTTAGGTGTATTAAACAGCTTTAGGAAGCTAACGCAAAGCAATCTCAAAACAAGGTTTTCATTTAGTATCTTTTCACAAACTTCCTTATGAAAAATAATAATGCTTGGGGTAAAAGACAGTCAAAATGATTTCTGGACAGAGGCAAGTTTCGCCATAGGCTTGCTCCTGCTTATGAAATGGTATCTGAGCATTTGTGAGAGTCCATCCAGGAGAACACAACACCTGCTGTTTTCAACGTGATATGTAGTTATACTTACTATTCAAGCAACTTTGCAGCTCCTACTTCTCAGACACAAAAGTGCTGCATAAACAGGCTTCTTTTGAAGTGCTTCAGAACCCAGCACTTGTTCTGAAGCACTGTAGAAATTTGAGCAGTATTTTCTGAGGAAATCCTGTTGCAGGTGGCTGAGGATAGGGGGCACAAGTCATATTAAAGGTAAGAATTAGTAGGTTTATTTTTTTAAAGGCTTACAAAGAGTAGTTACTTAAAAGTACTGGAGATTCAAAAATCCTTCAACTCTTTGCACCTGACTGTTTATGTCCATGCAGGTGCAAGAGACAGGGAGCAAGACCCTTCTCATAATCTCTCATGCCTCTACATGAGACACAGACCCAACATAGTATTTGATTGCCTCACTGAGCAGAAAGACAAAAGACATTTGACATCTGCTTCTAGGAATGTCTGAAATGCTGCACCTTTGCACTTTCTGCTGCCCTGAGCTGTGACATATGCCCATAATTCATCCCTCAGCAATTGCTAAAATTGTTCTTTTTAAGTGAAGCTGAGTAAGATCTAGCTATCTGTTTTGGCTTCTAACCCTCCTGTAGATGCTTTCAAAACCCCTATAGACACTCAAAAGTCTCCACTTCTTATCTAAGTGCCTACCTGAAACCACTGCTACCTAAGGAAACAAAAGGCCACTACATTAATCTGACTCCAGTAGTATGCAGGATCTTAGAACATATTTCAAAAGAAAGAATAAGGACATGAATAAGAATGTGGAAAATGAGATAAAATGCAACAGGGGTTTGCAAAGGTAAATCGTGTCAAACTGACTTAATGTGGTAACCTTATTTGATAATGTAATGAATTTTCTAGGCAATTCAAGGGGAAATGTGATAGATCTGATATATCTGTATCTCTGAAGTATTTAATAATATGCTACATGGAAAAGGTGAAGATTAATACATGAATTGTACAGTAGATAAGGACTCTACAAGAAAGACAACAGGTTCTAATGAAAGGGGAAGCCTTATGCTGAAAGGAGGCTACCAGTCAAATTCTTCAAGGATCGGTCTTGGAATAGATCTTATTGTTTTTTCACTAGTGGCTTTGACATAAAAGTAGGAGCTTTCTAATGAAATTTGCTGATAAAGTTGGGGGTACCATCAATGCAGGGGAGAATCATCATGCAGGAAAAACTGGATGGACCTTGAAGACTAATCACAATTTTATAATGTTCAGTAATACAAAGTGCCAGTTTGTATCATCAAGGACTAATAACAGGATTTCTACTAAAAGCTGGGAGATCAGCAGGTGGAAACAAAGGAGGAGAAAGACCTGGTTATATTAGACAGTGGAGACACCTATGTGATAGAGCTGTTAAAAAAGCAAATGTGATCCTTACTTGTTTTTTCTAGTGAGTTTTTTCTAATAAAGGAAGGGAAGTAGTAATCTTGTACTGGATGATGGAATACAGTAAGCTTATACATTTGTGGATGACAGTAAGCTCTTTGGAAGACTGGATCACGATTCAAAATAATCTTGATAGTTTCTCTAATTTATCTGAAATCAATAAGATGAAATTCATTCAAGATGAAAGAAACAGTCAAAAGAACAAATAAAACATATACAGCTAGCATATATCTGCAGAACAGAATACCTATACCTATACCTATACAGAATACCTATACATATACATATACCTGCAGAACAGAAGAAAGAGATGAACAAGTTACAAATGAAGTTCAACAGGGTCGAACTGTTATAAACTCCTGCAAGACCGGTTCAGGCTGGACATAAGGAAGAATTTCTTTACTGTCCGAGCCCCCAAGGTCTGGAATAGTCTGCCATCGGAGGTGGTTCAAGCACCCACATTGAACGCCTTCAAGAGAAATTCGGATGCTTATCTTGCTGGGATCCTATGACCCCAGCTGACTTCCTGCCCCTTGGGCAGGGGGCTGGACTCGATGATCTCCCGAGGTCCCTTCCAGCCCTAATGCCTATGAAATCTATGAACAAGTCAACCTTGTGACACTGTTACAAAGAGGCAAATGTTGTATTTACAGGGATGTCATATGCAAGCCAAAGAGAAGTTGTTTTCCTCTTGGTGCTGAAACCTCAGCTGGAGTACTTAAAAATCAATAAGAGATACCAAACCTGTTAGAAAACCATGCCCCAAACACATGCATTTGCTACACGTGCATGACAGAATATGCAATTGTGGGACTGGGGACCAGATCCCCATCATGTCATATTGCCAGTGTGCAGGAAGCCCAGGATCATGTAGGAAGTAGGCAGCCGGTCAGCTGATCCCGTACTCCCAGCCTTGGGAGTATATCAAAATCAAGGGCTCCCACGCACCCTCAAAGAACCCTGACTCTGATGTGCTCCCAAGGCTGGCAGCCCCAATCAGCTACCACTCCCAACCTCTGGGGCACAGTGGACTCAAAAACCACAGTGTGCCCTGGAGGCTTGGAGTATAGATCAGCTCCTGCTTCCAGCCACAGGGGTGCAAAGGGCTTCAATGTACCCCTTTGTCTGGGAGCCGCAGGTGATCATGGCTCCCAGCCGCAGAGCCCTTGACTACACTGCACCCGCTGTGGCCGGGAGCAGCATGCAGCTGATCAGTGCTCTCATGCACTCCTGAGGCTGGGAGTCCTGAGCAGCTGACTCCTGGCCACATGTGCAGTTTAAGGCAGGATGGGAACCAACCACAAAGGCCAGACAAGGCAATACCAGGGAAAAGAATAGGGATTTGACATAAATTCTTTTACATCAATTCTAGAAACACGCAAAATCCGTGGTAACACTTTTAACATCCCTGGACCTTCCATCACTGACTTCAGAGTAGCTGTTCTTAAAGGACAACTTTAAAAACTAGTTTGAACACAAAATTGAGGAACACAAAATCATCCAAGATAATCTGGATTCTTATCCCATTCTCTGGACCAGCTGTTAATTCCAGTGTCCCTGAATGTGTTTTAACTGCCTTGTTTATCCCTGTTGATAAAATCTACCCACCTTTTTTCCTTTCAGCAATGTCTCCTCCCCTCTTTTCTTTCTAATTAAATCCTTTCTTTCTGTATCCTATTTACATCATTTAATGTAGTAGGCTGTTGCCTGCAAAAGCTCAAGGAGCTCTCTAAACAAATCAGTTTCAAAGGTGCCACCCTACCCTTCCTTCAGTCTGAATTCAGACTAACACAACACACTACCTCCTTTATCTACTCCTAAAAAGTAACCTGAAGCCTACAAAATGTTTCTACAGTGCAGAAGCTAATAGTGAATCCCAAATCTTAAAGGCTAGGGACAGAAATTACATATAAAATGGTATAAATCAGGGGTTCTCAATCCCAAGGCCGCGGCCTAGCTGCTGGTCCACAGCACAGTCGGCTACCAGACTGGAAGTGGCCACAGACTGGCAAACTGCAGTCCCCCAGAGCCTAGCAGAGACACTGCAGCTCCTTCCACAGGGCCTGCAGCAGCACAGGGTTTACCTCTCCCACCCTTTCACCCCCGTCAGGGGTGTGAGGGTATCCTTACCTGTCTTCCAGCCAGAAATTCTGGCCATAGTCAGCTGTGACCCCTGGTTCACGGTTTGCCGGGACAAGGCTACTTTCAGGCCACGGTTTGCCAGGCCACAACCTAAAAACTTTGGGAACCCCTCGTATAAGTGATTAGAAACCAGTTCAAATCTGATAACACAACAGAAGTTCAGTGCACAAAACCAGTTTAGCCATAAAAATGGTCAAAACCAGTTAAAGATAAACTTGGATGGATGTAGTATCAGACTTAACTGATCTAACATAAATCAGTTTTTTGAACTTCTGTCCCAGATCTTCTCCAGATTCAAGTTAACTCACAATCCCCAAGGAACCCAGGATGTTTTGCACTTCCCCTGCAATCCCCACCCTCGCACAGTGGGTGGGCTAGCTTTGCCCAAGTTTTCTGCCCCAGCTGAGCAGGGAGGCATGCTCTAGCATCCCCAAGCTTCTGGTCTGAGCCACTGCAGGTATGTGGCAGTATTTTGGGAATCAAAAGTAAATGTGTGTTCACTTGCTCTTCAGTTCAATCTACGCAGTTTGGACTAGCTTACAGATTTCATAGATTTCATAGACATCAGGGCTGGAAGGGACCTCAGGAGATCATCGAGTCCAGCCCCCTGCCCAAAGGGCAGGAAGTCAGCTGGGGTCATAGGATCCCAGCAAGATAAGCATCCAATTTACTGAATCAATTCAGCCTCAGGCTTTTTGACTGTCTGTACTTAGCCAAAAGGTATATATATGATGGACAAAAAAGAAAAACTGCTAATTTTTTAAGTATATATCTATATGTATAGAAGCAACTTCTAGCAAAAGTATCTTGCGTAAGCTTTCCTTTTCGTAGTTTCTGCTAAGATGTCTCATTTTTATCCTCCTCTTCCCAATGTCCTATAATCAGGAGGAGCATGTATAAAACAATATTGTAATACTATTATAATACTGATGCACACAGCAGTAAAGCTACATGAATACAGCCTAAGAAGAAGAGTTTGCAAACAGTGCAGTAAAATGCTCAGAGTACCTGCTTTTTTGTAATATTAACAAACTTTTGGGATTTATTTTAGGTTTGGAAGTTGAAGACAACTGTACCACCACCCACAATACAAAATGCAGGTGTAAAAGTGGTTATTTTTGTATTGCTGGAGTATGTACAGACTATTGTGAACCATGTGACAAGTAAGTTTTAGGCCTGTATTATTTCATCAATTTACTATATAAGATCATGTTGTGGGCAGAGGCAGTTTTTAAGTTAGCTTCAGTGGCACATCTAAGGCACTGTCTAGAATGGTAAAAAGGTGTTTGCTTTAGCTCACAGAACTAGTTCATCTATGTTGAAAGTCCCATCTAATATAGTAAAGCACACTGTACTTCATTTTGGCGGTCAAGTTATAGTTTACTGAGTTTTTCAGTGACGTAAAGCTAGCTTAGTTAATTTAATTAAATTAAAACAAGCCTTTTTCTTTAAGTCTGCACAAGGTTTACAACTGCGCCAGGTTCAATTTGAATTGGGTTTCTACAATCACATGGGCACATATGCATTTGAAAGCAGAAATATGGTAAATCTGTGTGCAGATACTGAGGCTATTTTAATCATTTCCACTTTGAATTTTTTGAAGCTTGCCTTTGTGTGCGCTCCATTAGCGTGAACAGAGGACTGTTTCAAGTTAGCAAGTTACAAACGAGCAGACTAGTTGGCTGAGGTAATCCTGATAATGATTTTAAGTAGTAGATAAGGAGTTAAGTAGAGTAAAGCACCCATCACACCTTAAGTGTCCATGGAAATGAATGTGCAGTCTGTAAATAAAAATATTCTTAACATAACTTACACTATGACTCATGACTAGGAACTGAACAAAAACCCATAGAGAATTCGCAGCATTGAAAAATTGAGAGGCTCCTTCATTAATTTCAAAATTCTTAATACCAACGTATATTAAAGAGCAGGATGGTAAGAATAGATGAACATAGTGACTGCTTCACCCTCTTGACAGACTGCATTGTTTTTCTACCTTTCCTATGAAAAAACATTAATATTAGCTATTCATATTTCTGTAGGTGTGAAAATGGCATTGCCGTACCCTGCACCCCAACCTCAAATACTGTATGTAAAGGTATGTAAAGGTAATTTTTAAAACTCCTGTGTATCTGATGGTAGAATGCAGCTATACGGAAAGGGCCACTCTGGCCAATAGGCAAATGTCCACATTGGAGGCGGCATGGAGCTGAACCACTTGACAATGCACAAAGTGGACACTGCTTCTGGCTGATGGAGTAGAAGGAAAACAATCATATGCCCCTTTTAAAGTCATGTATGGCAAATGAGCCACTAGCATGGAGCAGGAGAGAACAGAAACCATTTCTTGTCTTTCCCCTGCACAGTAACTTGAGAAGTGGCAGGAGAAGGCTCCCTGCATCTCTCTGCTCACTCACCCACAAAAAGACCTCCCTCATTCAGGCCTTCTTGATCCTATGTAGAGTTTGAAATGTGTTGTTATACAGTGATCTGCTTCTGTTTGTTACCTTCATGAAAATTTTCTGATGGTCTTTCTTATAAGGAAACTTTTGGTGGACATTGTTGGCACTTATACTACTACTGCCATTGGCTGGAATGCTGTGCTACTGCTTTTGGCGTAAGTCTCTTTTCTTACACTGAACTGAATCTGAATTGCTTAAAATTAAATGTTATCAGGTATCATTCCTGAACTGATATAATTCCTGAACTCTGTGCCAGTTTTTAAAGGTCTTTGAATTTGTGTGTTTCAGTCAGGAAGAATTACAAGAACTTGGATATTAACCAGCAGTATTCAAAGAATGTGAGAGGGGTAAGTATCATTACTTAGCATGGGTGAAATTCAACACTGTCCAGGGTGCTAATATAAGACCATCTGCCTCAGCTAACTCTACTCTGGAGTATTACAGACTGTTGACTCTAGAAAGGAAGAAAATTAATTCTCTTCTTGAATTAATAAGTTCACCCGTTAAAAATGAGTTAATGAGCTTCCTTTTTTAAAGACATGTGCTTCCTTAGGATGCACAGACTAGCAATGCATTCCCTGCAGCTGACGATACTGTGTCATCCTAATGTCACCCTTTCTGCTTCCTCAGCTAATTTAAAGGTGGAAACAGACAACACCTGACATTTCATTTCTGCCACCATAAAAAAAAAAATCATAGCACAAACAATGAGCAAATAGACATCGCTACCCATGGTCACACCACATCAAAGAAAAATCAATGGCACAACAATAGGTAGTAATAGACTCTGCTGCTTCATTACAGATGTCTGTTAGCTCTGTGGTGGGAGAATAGAGCAGCCTGAGCTGTTCCTGTTCTTCAGCCATCAGGGCTAGGGACAGACATTCAAAAAGCTTGAGCTTGAATTGGTTAAATCTTTGCAGGTTAGTCTAACCTGGCTAGGCTAAATCAGTTTTGTAACCAGACAGATATCCCAGAAATGCAGGCACATGCCTGCAGTGGCTCAGGCTAGAAGCTGGGGGGCACTAGAGCAGCCCTCCCTTCCCTTGCACAAAGATGAGCTGAGCCCGGCATGGCCAGGCCCGAGCAAGATGCTGTGATTAGGGAGGGTTCCCCCCACTCCCCCCAAACAGCCCAGCGGGGAATGTTTATCACCCATAACTCAGTGTTTATCAACACATAAAAAAATAGAGGGACGTTACCAGCTCCCTGTTGATTCTTCCTTTGTTCCGTGTGTCACAGCTACCCAACATGTGGGCTGCTAACTAATGTGAGGGACGGGGAATGCCTGCATAGCAGGAGGTGAGAGAGGAGGAGGCAGAAGCCAGGCACATGCCTGGAGAGACTCCAGCCAGGGAGCAGAGGGGAGAGGTCTGCCATGCTGTGGAGCAGAGAGCCCCGTCCAGCCCAGAGAGCATGCCAGGATACCAAGGGAGTATGGTTTAATTTAAACCAGCAAGGGGCCTAGGACAGACATTGCATAAACTGGTTTGAGCCAGATCAGTTAAGTCTGATACTACATTCAACCAGGTTTATCTCAAACTGGTTTATATGCACTGAACAACTGTTTTGTTACAGATTTAAACCAGTTTCTGATCACTTAAACCAATTTGTGTGTAATATCTATCCCTAGCCCAAGGAGCAGGTGCTCTGGGGGTTTGTGGACCCCACAAGCACCTGCCTAGTTTCCTGCTTACCGAGAGGAACCCCAGGGAATAGGAGTTCCTGCTCAGTCAGACCCATTCCCCCAGGATCATTGGGGAGCCAGTCTAGCTGAGCGAGAAAATCCCTGCTCCATGAAGGGTGGGATAAGGGGCAATGTGTGTTTTGCCCCATGAAGCAAATCAGCTGTGCTGCAAAATGTTATCTAATGAAAGAAAAAGGATAGCATAAGTGAGAAAAACTGCAAAAGGTCTCATTAATACTTATTTCTGTCCTTATTTTCAGGAAGAGAACCCTCTGCTGTATACAGGTATGAAATAGACATTATACTTTCTAAGAATTTTGAAAAATTGATGTAGAAATATCTGCTAAAGTTTAATGCCAGGTCAGTCTCTTATTCTTCTAACAGCTGTTGCTCCTGGGTGATATGCAACTCATCTATTAATAAACATGAGCACATGCACTCTTTGCTTGGACTCAACTCCCACTGGTTTTAAATTAGTCTCAATCCCAGCACTGTTTTCAGAATGGTAAAGGAAATAGAGGGAGTTTAGTCTGGGGTTTTTTTCAGCTCATGCTGGAGGGCAGGTTGTGTGGATTGGAGTCCCCCTGAGGTGGGGGCCTCTGATCCCCCCATCCCACCCTCCAGCACCAGGTGTACAACCCCTAGAATGAGCTCCCTAAGCTCCCCTTCCCCTCCCACTCTGAAAACAGTATCAGGACTGGAAGGAAGGAGGGGCATTGCTAAGTGAAACCAGCTGCAGGCTTGCAGTCAGCATCTGGATTCCCCAACCCTCAGGATCCTAGAGCAAACTTATGTTGGATCCAGGGGATCATTCTAACTCAGGGCACTTCCTGCAAAGTGCCATGAGTTACAATGGGGAGCTGCACTTCTGTCTACGTCTTAAAAGTTCTGCTTCAGTAGGGACTGCATGCCAACTACTAACTGATCAGGGCTTGTGGACATCTTTTCTTAGACCAACAAGATTTTTGCAAAAATCTACTAGCTGAGGCATGAAAAGAGGAGGTAGTGACAGGCAAAACTCAACTCTGCTTGGATCAGCCTTGTGAACTTAGGCAAACTTCTGGAGACTTCATCTTAAAAAATGGATGAAAAGACCCACTATTATTTCAATAAATACATTAACAAGCTGGTTGCCATGTGCAACCAGGAGCTGATGTGTCCCACTTTCACATGTTATGGGACTTCTAAGCCAGAGGTGTTCACACTGCATTATAGATGACATAGTAAGGGGGCTTGGAGCCAGGGAGATAAGCGTTGGGACATTAGTAACTGGGACACCATAAGCTGGAGACTAGTGAGGAAAGTATCATCATGGAGTGGTTCATACCACAGCTCTGAGATATGAGAGTGCTTATTTGTTTAATAGGACTTCACAAACATGAAGTAGAAAAGTAACGGAGAAGGAGGTGCTACAGAAAGAGTTAAGGTTTATAGGACATCACAGGAAAGGAAAATGGAGGCATCCCTGGGCATTTAGATTTCCTAATGTGAAAGTGTAACAAGCAAAGGTATTCCTAATCTGAACTCCATTGCTTAAAAACGAGCAAACAATAACAACTAGACTCACTCTCTCTCTGTTTAAGGCTTCAAATTCTTCTGTTATGCAGTACTTTTAAAATTAAAAAGAGTAGTAAAATACTAATGCCATTTTTTTTTAATTTTCATTTTTTGTGTGTATTTCCAGATATTGACTTGAGCCCCCACATTTCTAGTATTGCAGAGGGGATGACATTACCCCAAGTCAAAACGTTTGTTCGGAAGCATCTATTAACAGAACCAACCATAGAGCGAGTGATTCAGGACAACCAGAATGATACAGCTGAGCAGAAAATTAAATTGCTCCTGAGCTGGTATGAAGCCCACGGAATGAAGGGGGCACACAGAACTTTGATCAGCAGCTTGAGAGAACTCAAAATGTGTGCTGTTGCTGATAGCATTGAGGAAAAACTGAAGTCAGTTGTTTCCAGCAGCCAGGAAAACAACAGATCAAATAATGGAACTAATGAGCAAAGCAGTGCCCATTCTTATGGAGATTCAGCGCTATAACATGTTGAATCGACAGGAAGCTATTTCTGAATGAACTAAATTTTTTCTTAATGTTGTAAATATCAGAAAGCTTTCAGATGTCATTTCTTTGAACAAATTCTGGATACAAAGAAGGTGTATAGACAAGCATAAGCAACAGGCCTAATTACTGGGGAGGTATTTACTCCTCAAAAATTCTGAAACATTTCTACTGTTTGCTAAGATCTAGGAATAGAGATCCTGGGATTATGTACAAACAATTCTACCTACGAGCTTAGTGTTCATTTTACATCTATCCTACTAGCAGGAAAATGGTGTAAATGGTGTTAGAGGAACTGGAGATTACAAGCACAGTTTCCACAGAGGGTGGCTAAATGAACTGCTTGCAGTCACCCATGAAGTAAGCAGCACATGAAGGGTTTGAGCCTGGGCTGCTTTGGTTCTACAACAGTACCTGACTGACTAGGCCATCCATTGGCAACGTGTAGAGGGTGCACGTGCATGCAGGTGTACCCCCTGAGATGGTGGAGCACCCCCCAAGAGAAGCCCTGCTAATGCTACTGGCAGTGCCTGCAGGCAGTCGCTGCTCGCCACCCTTTCCCCCCTCCACTGAAACCACCGCAGCTGCCTGTGGGAGCTCCTCACTCAGCGTGCCCCCGCTGCTGCCACGGCTGCCTACAAGAGCTCCCCACTTCCCACCACCACACCCCCACCACCGCCACCTCCTGCAGGCGGTCACTGTGCCCCTCCAGCCTTTGGGAGCACATGTTGTTCATGAGGCCATCCCAGAATCTGACCTGCTTTTGCTAGAAAAATCAACCAGTAGTAGAATGAAAACCTACTTCAGGATCGATGGCCATGGTATATTTATGCTACACTCATGTTTTAAATTCACCCATGTGAATTGGGAATGTGACCTGTATTTCTGAAAGACAGGACCAGGTCCACAATTTTTAAAGTTTTATCTATACCAGCTGGGAATCCTCCAAGATTCAGTTGTGTGACTAGCTTTTCTACTGCAAAAGAAACTAAAATACAAGCAGTAATAAAAGACATCATTAAAAAAGCATATATTTCTTTCTGTCTTTTCCTCTGTATCACATGGTCTACAAATCTTACAGATGTCATAGTCTCAGGGTCAGTACATCACAAAAGCAATGAGTATGATCTCCATCCAACTGAAAAAAGCCTCTTTCCATCTGAGGACCACACAAAGCCCAGGCCCCTGTGCCCCAGGCCAGTCTAGTTAGCAAGACTGGGGTCTGATGTCAGGTTTATCGTCCTCCAAAAAACTCCAGTGTTCTACTCAATGGCATGGAAAATGTATTTAAACCTGTTGACATCTAAATTTTCTATGCCAGTTCTTTTTCACCTTCTCCTGTACAATTGGAAGCATCCAATTGTTCTAAAACAGTGAAGTGTGTACATTGGGAGCACTGCAGTCACAACAACTAATTAATAACCTTAATTTTCCTGTCTCCAGGGTTAGGGACTGAAGTTACACATAAACCAGTTTAAGTGATCAGAAACTGGTTTAAATCTGTAACAGAACAAAACTTCAGTGCACATAATATAGTTTCAAAATGACCAAAACTGATTTAAGATAAACCTGATTGAATGCAGTATCAGACTTAACTGATTTAGGTCAAACCGGTTTACGCAACTTCTGTACCAGACCCCTTCCTGGCTTAAACCAGAGTCCCCCAGGATCCCAGCATGCTCCTCAGCCCTGGGCTGGGCTGTGCTCTTTGCTCCAGAGTAGGGCTGGCCCCTCCCCTCTGCTCTCTAACTGGGGGTGGGGGCTTAGCCAGATGCCAGCCAGCCTGGCCCCTGGAGGCAAAGGGAGCAGGGAAGGGGTTTATTACCCATCTCCCCTCTCCCACCGAGGGACCACAGCTGAGGTCTGCCTGACCAAGGTATAACAGCCTGTCAGGCATTCAGCCTCCATAGCACCATCTGACTGCCCCACGCACAGCTGTGGGGCTGGGGCTGAGGGGCAGAGCCGGGCCAGCCTGCAGGGACTGCTGAGGGCAGATGCACAGAGGCCAGCCCAGCACGCAGAGGTGGAGCCAGAGCTCCAGGCACTGGGCAGAAACTAATCGGCTAAACGATGCTGCATGGTGGGACAGGAGCCACAGCTGAAGGTGAGGGGAGTACAACAGCCCTGCTGGGCCCAGCCAGCGCACAGCTTCCCTCGCCTCCAGCAGCTCCTGCCCCTTCCCCTCCTGTCCGTGCTGCACTGCTCGGGGCAGCACGGGTGGGAGGGGTAGCTTTAGCCTGGCAGCTTCCGCTCAGAGCATAGAGATCTGGCTCCAGCTCCAGCTGCTTTCCACCCACCCACTCATCCACCCCTTATCAGGCTGGGCAGGTGAAGAAAGGCAGATGGAGCTGACATCAGAGCTCCATGCTCTGGGTTGAAGCAGCCCCCACTTCTCCACCGGGAGCGGGGCAGCAGGGACAGGAGGGGGAGTAGCCGCTGGAGGTGAGGGGAAGGTGCACACTGGCTGGGCTCGGCAGGGCTGTTCTGCTCCCCTCATCTGTAGCTGCGCCTCCTGCTCCTGTCCCTCCGCGCAGCTCTAGGCAAGCTGGCGGGAGCTTTAGCCCCGTGGCTTCTGCCCAGTGCCTGGAGCTCTGGCTCAAGCTCTGCCCACTCTGCCTGCCTGCCCAACACGATAAGCAGACCCTGCGGGGGGGGAGAGGAAAGGGGGTAGGTGGAAAGCAGCCAGAGCTAGAGCTGCAGCTGCAGCTTCGTGCGCTGGACAGAAGCCACAGGGCGAAAACTTCAACCCACGCCATCTGTGGCAGCTCAGACTGCCCCGCCCCACTCCCATCCACAGTGCAGCCCTGCTGGGAAGAGGGACACCATGAGAGGGGCTGCTGCCATCATGGTCCCTGCCCCCTCACCACTCCAGCAGCAGAGGCAGAGTGGCCAGAGGCCAGCCGGCATGGCCCTCTTAGGAGAGGTGCCATTTCCTACTTTCCTCCAACATCTGGCAGAGGGGGCAGGGAAGGAGCTTATCCCGCTGCTTGCCCCATGCAGGGAGCGATCGGCAGTGGCAGTTGGGGCTGGCAGACCCCGGCTGCAGCCCCCAAAGGCAGAGGAGGGAATAAAACTCCTCCCTGCCTGCCCCAGGGGCCATGCTGGCCAGCACCTAGGTGCATGCCCCTCCCCTGCTGCACAAGGCAGACCCCAGCTTGGGTCCATGAGAGCAGGACAGGCAGGGGAGGAATTAAACCACTTCCCTGGCCAGTTCGCCTGAGGCTACTGCCAGGGCTGCCCACAACTTCCCCGCAGCTGAGGGACCTTCTAGGGCCCCCTGGCTTCTGGCCTGAGCCACTGCGGGCATGTATCTGCATTTCCTAAATGTCTATTCACTTGCAAATTGGTTCAATGTACATGTACGCAGGTTAGACTAACCTGCAAAGATTGAATCAATTCAGGCTCTGGCTTTTTGAATGTCTGTCCTAGCCCAGGAGCTGCTGACTTAAAAGAAAAGCACCTATGGTGTGCATTTGTGAAAGGGACTGTCCCTACAGATTATGACTTCACTGGAAGGGGATTTTACTGATTAGGGAAGTCAGGGACCAACCAGCTTTCCTTCTCTGTTCACTGACACTACATGACTCATTCGTGATCTCATGACATGTTCAGACTTGTTCTCTTCCTCATGGCTGAGCTGTGCAGGTCATGTTTTTTTTGCAGGGGGTGTTAATATACTCAGTGACTGGCAGTCCAGAAAAAAAAAACAACTGCTAAAACAGTGAGATAGATTAGCCATGCACAGTGCACTTCATGACAGTGCTCAGATTGCTCCTAATGGCTGCTCTTTGATTCATCAAAAATAATGGCCCTGCATCTCCACTGTTCAGCAGCCTGAGCAAACTACTAACTGTTTATGAATCGCTTGCACATGTGCAAATGACAACACAAATGATAGTCAGGGGAAAACCAGGTGCTGTGAATCAACACAGGAGTTATCATTGCTCAGATCTGTATGAGGTGGTTGCTACCAAAAAAAACAACAAACCAGTAAATCTTACATACCCTGAAAGTGTTGTAATGGCAACACTTGAGATTTGAGAACCTAATTAATACCAGCTTCGTGTTAAAACACCTACATTAAAAAAGAGAAGCAGAACTGACAGTAAATTGCAGTTCAGTTTTCAGTCTTTTGTAGCTCTGTCTAAGAAGACTGTACAGCAATGAAGGCTACAGGTAACTTTCTTGTTTCCAGAAGCAGCTATAGGAGAGCCAAGGTGCGGTATAGGACATACAGTGCTTTTTAAATGTCAAATGGAACAGGAAGATCAATATTTTCAAACTATCTTCTGAAAAGCCTGGAGCCCTCAGCCCTCCCAGCAGCCTGTTCATATTGGCCACTTCATTCAGCATACTGAATAAGGGTTGTCAACAGGTTTCCAACATCTCTACTATCTCTTGCCTTTCAAGAGAAAAGAAACAAACTACATCTCTACAGGTTGGACCTGTTGGAGAAAGATGACCTAATTTCTGTGCTGCATTGATTACACTTGCAGGAGAATTTCTGAGCTGAACTGCAGAGTTGACTACAGTAATAATACTACATAAATTACTAGCAATAAGGTAAGCCAAATTTCCTGTTTGCCTGTGCTCTCTATTACAGATTTGGGTGGCGTGCTGCATGCCATTCCACCTTACTCCCCTGACAGGCTGGGGACAGACTGGCCCCCTGGTGAATTCCCCAGCACCATGGCCGTATAAAGCTCACCAAATCTACCCTATGCAGCCTGTCTGTGCAGCCAGCCACAGAAAGGAGGGCAAGTGTTGTGAGTTAGTGTGCCTGATAACTATACAAGACAGAGTCAGGAAGGCACAACATGGCTTAAAAGTATGGATGCATTCCTGCAGCTTGATGTTAGACTCTGAATTCACATCTAGACCAATTCAGTACTGTACAAGACATCTTGATGTCAAACATGGGCTGCTCATTTATCAAGGTCCCAGGAGATCTGAAAGCCTTAAACAGAGGGGACTTAAAATGAAGGCATCAATATTCTTACATTTGGAGCAATTAAATCTAATGGGGAATTTTATTTAGATGTCATGGGATTCCCCAACATAGGGCTGTCAGACAAACTGTTTGAAATTAAAAAAAAAAAATCCCCTGAATAGTGAGTCATATTTTCCCTGAGATGTCTCCAAATCTGTACCCAGATTACTAGTAAATCTGGCAGTTACGCTTTTTTATTTTGTTAAGCCAAAACCTAATGCTTTCGCAAATGAACAGAGAGTGGGGCTAAGACTTTGTTTTTTCATAGCAAAGTGTCCATGCTGCAGACTGTGGTACAACACAGAAGTTCCCAGACTAGCAATATGCAAGACAGAGGCCCAGACCTGCCAGAGACTTGGAGAATCTATTACTATTGCTTCAGGGCTCGGTTTGTGCAGCTGCCTCAATGAAGTGCTGCAAGTGGCGTAATTAGCTCACCGCCTCAGCAGGGAGGGTTTAGCCACCCTGAAGATGCAGCTGGAAAATTCACCTCTGCTAAGACACAAAGCAACTCTGCCACTTTGATGTCTCCAGTTCAGGAGTTCAAACGCAAAAGCAGCATTGTGTTCACACTGCACCAGACATCTCTTTGCTGTTTGCTTGCAGCACGGCGCTGGTTGGCACTACAGCAACCGTAGGAGGAACAGCAACTGTAGGAGGAACTGGCCACTTCTAGACCCAATCTCAATTTCCGGGGAAGAATCCATTTTATAGACGCTTTGGGGATACTGCTTCAAAACTCAGGATGCTCTTGGAAAATTTGGTATTTTGGGTTGCTATAGGTATCTCCATACAACACCATTCCCGTTTTGTAGAGATATCCCCCTCAAGCTGCTTTCATCCCAAAGGGTAACGGTAAGATCTTAAGCAGATGACCAATGCACTTGCCTTGTTTCAGATTTGGTCCGAACACAAGTAAAGACAGAATAGGAAGCTCAAAAAGAAAGGAAGAGAAATGACAGTCTGTTTGGAAATTGAAACATAGGAACTCAGAACACAACGTGTTCAGACTCAGGAAGACAAAACTGAAACTTGCTGTATAAGCATCATCATTTTTATTTTGAAAGACTGTGCTGAAGGCAAGGCTTGACCTGAAGAAAGTGAAACTTTTCAAGGAAAACATAAGTCTGCCCACTCTGGTCGCTTCAGAATCCTCCCACATCTCCACTGAAAGCTGCCCCGTGTTAGGCAGCAGCACCTTCCATACGAGCTGAGAAATGAAGATTTCTTTAAGACACTGATCTACAAGAGGTGTTCAAATGTATGTGAGAAGTCAACGTGTGGAGTGTAACAAGCAGGAAAAAGGACAAAACACAAAAATTATGCGGGGGAAAAAAAAGGAAAAGTGTTGGTTCTTCTTAAGAAAGGTCTTTGCATCAGATTTATTTGTCTGAAGGAAACGAGTAATATATGCTTAGGTGTCACATTCTGCTTCCATTAACTGTAAGTGCTGTGGTTTTGGCCTGTGGTACTATAAATGAGGAAAATACTCCTGTCAACTCATTGTTAGCACAAGGGAAGTGCAGTTACACATCTAGCCCCCAGCAACAATCTGTGGTTGAATACTGTACAGAACAGTATGGGGCAAGAACATTGACCAAACCAGATTTGTTGTGGGGAAATTCTGGCTTATTTGATGCTCCATATATCACAGTGAATTTACTCCACTGTGACTCTGTTGGGTTAGTGCCTCTGTGGGTGCATCCCCAAAGGGGCTGGGTAGGGGGGGCTGGAGTCAGCAACTGTGCTGGCCCCAGCAGCCTTATCTGGAGTCCCGGGGGCCTCTGGTAGCTGCAGCGTGGCTCTGACCAGTCAGGCTCCAGTTCTGGGCAGTGCATGCTGCCGCCACATGCACGGTCCTGTATCTTTTATGCATGGATTTTTTGGACGTGGGATTTTCCAGGGTCAAAAAAAATGTTCCACGTTGCAAAGTAGCAGTGCGGGGAACACCTGCATGTGCAGTATGTGGCACCGCAGACAGGTCTGTGGCACTGCATACCACATGTCTGCTCTCATCTGGACGTGCCTTGTAGTTCAGTTCTTGGGACCAAAAAATGGGCTTTATTTGTGACATACTCCAGTCCAGTGATTCTCAACCAGGGTGCTGCACAACCCTGCAATGCCATAAGAGCCACAGGACGTTGCTCAATATTAGCAGTGTGAGGTATGTAAACAATTACACTTTATTCACAAGATAAACCCAAAGGCTGGATCCAGACAAGCAGGCACATGCAGTTTGTGGTGCTGCAAACTTGTTTGCAGTGCCACAAAACGCATGTGTTGCACATTAAACCATGCATGGCACTGCTAATTTCCAGGCATGCGCTGAGACAAACACAGAGATAGGGGAGCAGACAGCCCTGAGCTGGCTGCTCCCCTGTCTCCACGTGCAGGATATGGTCCAAGTTTTGGAAAAGATAAAGGGATTGTTGGCAGGAAAAACATTCAGGTTTTTTGGATGGACTGCACTTAAGGGCCATCTCACACTCTTCACCCTAGTTTCATTAGTGTATTGCCACAGCAGTTTGAAGGGCTGTCTGCATCTGTACTCTTAGGTTTCCTGTTTGGATCTCTCATTCTCATGTGTGGCTCTAGGATTTTGAAAACAGTTAGGCTGCAAGTGGTGTGGTGCATCATCACATATGACACAATTTACATTTTTCTCCAGTTAAAAAAAACTAGAAGCTTTACTAATATGGTAGGGGCCTGCAGCTTTATTATTCCATTTAAGATTGAAACAAGAACAAATACAACTTTATTGGAATGTGCACTGATTTGCTATATTAAAAACAACAGGCTGGGCAAAAACATAATCTAAAGATGTTGTTTCATTAGTCCTCTTAGTCCCGTAGTCATTAGAATTAGATGCATGTCTCTTGCTCAGATTCATAAAACAAAATTTAGCCTTCATTGACAGTTATTTCCACACCTGAGTTAATGATTTTGGCTAAAGCTAAAAGCTACCAGACTGGGAAATTACAGAAGAAATGATAGTTTGGTTAGTGAAACATCAAGACCATTAAAAGAAGAAGTCATTAATACCAGTGGAGTGAAGGGAGATAAGCAGAAATTGAGTAGATTATGACCCATGAAGTCAGATGATTCCCTCAATACTGCCTGAATAGAAACGCTGCTTCTGGAAAATTTACTTTAAATTTTGGGTGAGATAAAGGATGGTGAAACAACATCACCCCAGACTCACCTCCTTCCCCTCCCCCAATCCATCCCTGCACATAAATATGGATTTTCTTCTCTGGTTATTACTCTTTGAAAGGCCACGCAAAGAAGTGGACTTTCCATAGATCCCTGACCATGATCTCTGTTACTTTAAATGGGGATTAAATCATTTATTCCAAACTCTGTCCTCTGATCATGCAATACAGTAAAAAAGGTCATTTCTCACTATGCAGTTAACCACATTGTCTATTACTGTTTCTGTTTTTGCTCCAGTTTTTGTGCCTGCTTCTGTTCCCTCTATAAACTAGCACTTTCCAAATCAAGTTGAGTTAAAAATACACAAAGACAGATTTTCTGGATGGGTGTTTTTTCCTTTTCAAATGATTGCCTTTTTTACACTAACCAGTGTTTCAATTCTCAAATCTAAACATCCACCAGATGGCAGCATATCTCCAGGATGTTCCACTGATGACATGATTTCCCCACCTACCTTTAAACACAATCCCCAGAATTACCCTTTACAAGAGCCTGGATGATTTTCCATCACGTCCCATGCCCAACTAGATGTCTGCATAATGCTTGGGGAATTCCATAAGCACCGAATGCTGGCATTATGGGACACGTGACATTTAATAATAGCTAGAAGAAGAAATGAACAGTAGATCAAGTATTTTAAGGAACCTTAAGGCTCCCTTGGAGGAATACCTGGCTATCCATCTAATACAAGGAGAGTTTAATCAGCATGAGTTCAATGAGCTCTGGCAAAGTTGGAACTTTCTTCCAACCTGTCTGTGGGACCAATGTGAATCCATTTCATACTGAAAGGATAGTTGGATGCAGCCATCTATTCCTCCCCACATTCTGATGTGCCAAATTCTGCCCCACCACAGCTCAGATTTTAGTTCAGAGTTACCAATGATAAGTAAATAAGCTATATAAAAACTGCTGGTATGCGGAAAAATCATGGAAGCAAGCTGAATGCTCATTCGTTATCGTTGTGTACCTTTATTCGTATCAACTTGTGTGTACTCATTGTAATAAAGTCCTACTGGATGTTCATATAAATCAATAAAAATATTTACGCTTAAATTCAGAACACCTGACCTTTGCCCCAGAAAGGTAACTGGGATCAATTTGATATTATGGGGAAGAGCCAATATGGCTTTTGTAAAGAGAAATCACATCTCGCCAATTTGCTGGTTTTAGGTTCAAGAAGCATGTGCATAAAGGGGTTTCAGTCACTACGGAGTATGTAGATTTTCAAAAAACTTTTCAAAAAGTCCCTCACAAAAGTATCGTAAAAGAAACTAAGGATCAGACCAGTGGTTTTCAATCTTTTTTCATTTGCAGACCCCTAAATATTTTTGAATGAAGGTGCCGATCACTTTGGAAATTTTGAATGGAGGAATGAACCCCTGTGATTGTAAGTCCGAGTATTCACATATTTTTGATTGGGGTAAATACTGAAGGGGCAAAGAAGATGATACAATTTTTTTCCAAGTATCGAACAATCATAGAAAAGTAGGGCCAGAAAGGACCTCCAGAAGTCGCCTAGTCCAAACCCACACCTATTCAAACCACCCTATACTAATCCATTTCTAACCTATTAGTAAAACTACACAGTCAACCCTGACAAAACCACGTAGCATAACCCCCTAACTGGCCACAGGTGAAGCAGAGGGACAACAGTGGCCAATGTCCTATTACTGCAAAGGCTGTTAAAATACACTCGAGATCCAAAGAAGAAGGCTGTGCCCCCTTCTACATAGGAAAGAGAAACCCCTCACAGTCTGTACTACCAACATTTCACCATGAGTAAAATTCCTTCCTAGCCCCAGATGTGTTGATCAGTGTGACCCTGAGTGGATGGGTAAGACCCTGTACCCAGGAATCTCCAGATTTAAGTCTCACCCAGTCCAAACCCCTTGCTTTGGCTGCAGCCAACACACAGTGCTTCTGAGGAAGGCAAACCCCCTTCCCCTCTCCCTCTCCCCACCCAACATATGTAGCAACAAAAGGGGACAGGGGGAGGGGAAAATCTTCCAAGCCCCATATGGCAACCAGTGAAGCCCAGAAGAATGGAAAATACCCACAGTAGAGTGTAGGCATAGCTACTCGTACATTATCTCTGGCCAATACTTGTTCAACCTCTTCTTGAACACATCCAATGGGTGGAGATCCCACACCTTTTGTAGGCAGGCTCTCTCATTGCCTCACTGTTCTAGCAGTGAAGAAGTTTTTCCTAATATCCTATCTAAACCTATTTTGCTGCAACTTCAAGCCATTGGTCCCTATCCTACTTAATTTTGTATTTTGACCTTTTTTCAATAGTGCATTTGTTATAAACAAGAGGTCTTCCTCCGCCACAATTTGCAAGAAGATAGTTGATGTGACTTAATCATTTTTCTCTTCTGCCCTTTGGCCGCTAAGAACCGCTCAAACCTTTGTCTGAACATTCTCCAGTTCTCTGCGATATTGCCCAGCAACAGAAGGTGGAGACTGAATAAATTCCATGATTAACTGTCCTTTTAATTAACTGTGCAGGCAGAATACTTACAGAGGTTTTTGTTCTACACCCAACAAAAGTGTCTCAACTCTGGGGTACGGGTAGTTTGGGGCATCGTTCTTTTAACTGGTCCCACTGAAATGTTCTGCTTTCTGTAAATAATGAAATGTTTGCTGGAGCATGAATTTGATTCCCCCAGGTACCAGAAGCGACTCACTCTTGCACACATGCTTGCTCTCATGAGATGACTATTCAGGTATCTATTCTTGGATAGATAGTTGAACAGACTAGCTCTCACACACGAGAGAAGGTGGAATGCCTAACATGAGTTCAGGTGCCTAAAAGCATTCAGGACCTAGGTGATTGCATATGTAGAAACTGAAATGTTGGTGCTTTGGCATCTTCCCTGGAATCTAAGGACAAAGGCCCTTTTACAGTTAAGCTGTAGCTAAGCAGGGTCCTGAGGATCTTAATTTTATTTTCTACCATCTTAAGCATGTAAGTCATGTTGTAGGTATAGTTAAACTGAGGGGACAGCAACAGTGGGCACATCTATACATGCATATTAAGGTGAAGCAATAAACTTGTGGGTGTTTCATTTACATGTTGTGCTGGGTTGGAATAATCCCAGTTGGCAGGGGGCTGGGGGCGGGGGGTTCAGCCTGCCAGGCGGGTGCTGCTCTACCTGGTTCAACATGCTGCAGAGGAGCTGGCTGGGGCAGAAGAGTGCTCCACTGTGGGGCTAGCCAGCAAGAAGCCCCCACACTAAAGCACTCTCATGACCCAGGCAGCTGGGTCAGTGTCTACACATGTGTTGCTGTGCACGAAAAAGCTCCACAGCAACACAGTACTTGTATTCATAAGTACTCACTTGCTGCAGAGTTTTAGTTTCCTGTGGCCTAAGAGGGCTGCACCTGTAGATGCTGAGATGTTTACAGTGGAACTAATTAATCTACTCCACAGTAAATGTCTTGTGTAGACATGCCCGGTGAATAACTTTTGTACTGTCATTATACACAGGCATTTTTAATTTTCTAGCACAATAAATCCCGTTTGGTTATTAAATATCTGTTCCTTCATGCAAGTGCAGGATTGTGTATCTTATGAATAATGGGAAATCCAAGCAATCTATCTGATAGACGTTAAAAATAGCAGAAAGACTTTGAACCAAAAGAGCAAAAGTTAATATTTAGTAAGCAGGAAAGAGCAACTCCCTGGAAATGTTAATAGCTCCTTTAAAGAATAAACAGTCTTTCAGTCCAAGAGCTCAGAGCTGGTTTGAATGTATCACTCTAACTATGCTTCCAGTAAATTATATTTTAGTGGTCCATTGGTAGTATACTCCCAAACTCTGCTAATTAGTCCAAATTAGGTTCAACAACAGTCAGAAAATGCATTTGGTGGTGCATTTGTAGTTGTCTTTTCTGTGTCCTTTACAATCTAGTATTTAGGAAAATTGTGCTTGACCACCACAAATTTAAATTCAACATGGGTTTGCATTTTTGGATTACAATCCATTTCATTAGAGAAGACACTTTATAACAGTACACTTTTCTCCTCATTTTTACTATGCCTCTCTGTAATGAGGCCCCTAACCCATCACTGAAGGACAGAGAGAGCCAGGGAACTGCTGGCTGACTCCAGCCCACTGGAGGGACTAATAGTGGCAGAAGGCCTTTTAATAAAATGGCTGTCCACCCCAGGTGCTGCCACCACGGTGCAGCCAGTGATTCACAGGCCCAGGGCAAAGTAGTGAATCAGGTGACCCAGAGACAGCATTATAAGCCTTATAAAACCAGGATCATGACTGAAGCCTCAGGAGATGGCAGTCTGACCAGCCAAGGAGGAAGGACTCCACACTGCATTTCTGAGCAGCAGAGCTGAATATTTTAGCTTGTTATTATGGTGTGATGTTGACCCAGAGTGAGGTGGGGGAACCTTTTATTTGGAAGTTGATGCTTTTATTTTTCATTGTGTTTCTGTTATTGTTTGGGGTTTGTGCTATACCAGAGGACCAGATTTTGGATACAAGGGAGAAGGCAGGCAAAAGAAGAGTGTTAAGGGCACCCTGGGTCCTAAAACCTTCAAAAGGGACAGCCAGCCTAAGTGGGCTAAGCCTGAGAGACTTGGCTGTGAGACCCAAGAAGCTTGGAAGCTGTAAGCAGCATCTATGGGGAGTGCTGCTATCAGCTGAAGAACTGTAGCATGAAGCAGAAAAGATGGAGAACACAAGCCCAAACCTGCGCAGGATGAGCCAGGGGCCCAGGGTCCTAGGGCAGTGGACCTCAGGCAGAAGAGCCCAGCCAGAGTAAAGTGGGCCACGGCCAGGGGGTCATAGCCCAGACAACATGTAATGTGCCTTAATGTTGTAAAGTGAACTATAGCTCCCAGAAGCCTCCTGGGAACCATAGGAAGGAACTGTAGTGTGGACTGCATTTCCCAAAAGCTTCTAGGGGACTGGGAGAATGAACTGTACTGTACGCTACAACACAGAAGGCTGCAAGAGATGAGAGGATACAGAAAGAACAGTGTAGAAGCACAGAACAGCGCAGCAGGGAGAGAGACATGTGGTGTGAAAGCAGGCAGCAGCTGGGATTGTGAACTGCAGCAGCAGGGCTTGGACGTGGGGCCCAGGCAGACAACAACTAAGCATTCTGGGGACCAGGGGCTGGTCTGGAGTCCTTCCAGAGTTGTGCATGTTGGAGGAAAAGAGGAGGGCATGTAGTTTAAGCCTTCTCAAGTGTATGTCATGGTGTTAGTGTTCCCCATCTGTTACCTGTTATCTGTTTTGGGGTGTTTTACCATAGTGACACTCTACTGCCTGTTATATATATCCTAAGTGTATGTACCTTAATGTTTATTTACCTGTACTTTTACCAACCCTTTTACCCTCTTGACTTGTGACCTTAATCCCCAGCATCCCCTATATAAAACTGGAAACTTCCCTTGGTGATTCTCTGTGGTAGTTCCTGGGGTTGTGGGGGTTGGTACAAATGATCTAGAACCTGAAGCAAAACCCCCCGATCTCTAGGGCCAGCCTCCCAGTTCAATTATAACATCAAGGTGTGGCAAACAAAACAATCGGGTGGGATTTTGTGAGGCCAGAGGGAGCGAATAAGGCAACTGCTAGAGGGTGACTTGGCTGCCCCAGGGCCTGACCTGCTAAAATCACCTACATTTTAAATTTGTAATACTTATCACCATTTACTCCTCTCTGCCCACATAGTCTCCAGATTCCCAGGTTTCAGTCTTAATATTGTAAGCTCCACTTTGTTCATCTTCAAGGCCTCATCTTCCTGGGATGGGAGGACTTTCCAGACTGGAGGTCCAAAAAGACGGAATTTCCTCATGTTAAGTCACTTGCCTCTTCCTCCCACACTGTTGCTTCCTATGGAAGAGGGAAAAGACTCATGGATAGTACAGAAGTAATCCACTCACTGAAAGTGGCCCTCCCAATCAGTGAAGTCATAAAGGCCCAGCCAGTGATGAGGCACTTTCTTGCCACCTTTCTCCTAACACTACAGAAGATTGACTGGTGTTATCTGCTCCCTTTTCCATGGTTTGGAATTATTTTATATTCAACCCTGCAGCCTACCTGAAAATTATTATAGTCAATCAGAAAGCAAAACAGTTTCCAAGAATTCCATCTCTCATAGGCAAATAAAGATTGCTGTTGTTGGGAAATGTTAGTACCAGGACATAAGCAGCCGACCTAGGGTCCAATCGGGAATGAAGTTTATTGGATCGGGATAAGAGTCAGAATTAGAAAGGGCAAGTTGGGTGGGCACATGGCACCAGCTGTGACCGACACTGGGGGGGACAGTGGCTTAGCTGGCTAGTGGTATGGGACATCATACTGGATCTGGGATTTGATGGCCATGGGAAATTCTTTTTTAAATGTTTGTTAAGCAGAATATAAAGTTGCTACATAATACCCCTTCTTGTTTCTTTGGCAGTGTGTTGGCTAGGTTGAAAACCGATGGCACTTAGCAATACCTGCTCCTGTGTATATGTTTGTAAATATGTATATTTTTCTAAAAGAAGAGAAGAGTACACACTTCCCCCGCAGCACCAGTGTTGTTAGCAAGTGCATGGCATAAGTCACAATAGTTTGGGGCCCTTTAACTAAATCTGTAGCTGATGGAAAAGATGTTGAGTAGATAACCTGAGGAAGCAGGGGAGCCAGACTCCCTAAGTGGGCAATAAATACTGAGGTGAGTTAGGAAAGCAGAGGGATACATTTCAAAGTGGGCAGTAGATACTTTGTAAACAGTGCCACCCACACCATAAACCTGATAAAACCTGTGAAAATCAGAGACACTGTGGGCATAGACAGAAGTTACATTTTTCACCTGATTAGCCCCCAGAAAGTACTCTACAGCCATGCCGTGACATGTTCGCAGCTGCAGGGTACTTTTAAAGTGGTCAATAATGTGACAAATTAACCCCCTTCAAATGAGGCATCAGATAAAGGCACTCCACTTTAGAGTGACTGAGGGAACTTGTGTTCCCTAGTGTTAATTTTTCGCATGACTGGGGCAGCCCAGGGCTGACAGCAGGAAGGGAAGGGGGAATGAGCTGCTGCCTGGGGATTGCCAAGCCTGAGCTGGGGCAGGGGTTGGATTGGAGCCCTCCACCCCACCTTGTGGCCCTCCACCAGCCACTCTCACCTCCAGCTCAGGCTGGACAAACCGCACTGACATCTCACTCCACATTCCCCCTCCCCCTTCTCTTCCTGCTGACAGCCCTGGGTGTGGCAGGGCTGGGGGACGGGGAGGGAGAGCAACTCTTTGGCTGCAAGCAGGCTCCTCAGGTGCCTGCAGGCAGGCTCAATCCTTCTCCTCTCCCACTGTTGGGTTGGGAGTGCACTCTAACTCATGGTGCTTTATGTAAAGCACCATGAGTTAGAACAGGGGTCTGCATGTCTGTCAGTGCCCTATAGGACCAGGAAACCATTGTGAGAGGGGCAAAAGACATTAAAGACATCAAGACAACCAAGGGGGAGAAGGCATGTGGATCATCCATAAAAGTGCAGCCAAAAATGAAACCTGTGGGACTTCCACCTACCTGCCAAAAGGAACTTCTGAAGCCCTGGCTACAGGGAGACACACTGTCCTTAGGACTACTTAAGACTTTGCAGGGTTTCTGTTATGTCTTAACTTATGCTAAGTTTTATGTTATTGCTTTGTCTTATTTTGTTCTGTCCTAGCTTATGCTAAGCCTGTGGCTCAGGAGAAGCCTATCAGAGACCCCCCATCTCCAGGTTATCCATCTGTTTTTATGGAGAATTTCAAGTTCTTGGGGGTTTGTTGTAATTTGGAAGGAAATCATGTTTTGAAATACCAAAATCCTTTGTTAGATATACCTACCCTTTTCCGTACAGAGTTGGTTTTCAGGTCCCTAACACTGCAAATAGTGTTTTGCAATTGAACAGTCACCTACCTGACAATGGTGGAATTCAGTGCCCTAGAGCAGTGTTTCTCAACCTGTGGGTCACAACCCAAAAGTGGGTCACAAGAAGAGTCACAAGCAAGTCCCAGAAAAACACGGGAAAGTATGGGTTTCTCTCCTTTCAGTCTGGCAGCATTCAAGCTGGGTCATGGGAGCAGCCCCAGTAGCTGGATGCAAGTAAGTATATGGAGAGTTGGAGGTCCAGGGCTTGGGAACTGTCCAGGTATGTTTTTGTCTATGCAGGGAATGGGTGCCTGCATCAGGGCAGGGGGTGGGGGAAAAAGGTGTCTGCTCCTCTAGTGGGGGATGGGGGCAAGGGGGGGGGCCTTCTGGGGTGGTGGCACCAGAGGCTGGTACCTGTACTTGCAGGGGAAAGGCAAGCAGGAGATGCTTCTAGGAGAGGGGTGGCACAGAGCAGGAACCCTAGCCCAGGGCATGGAGGTGCCACAGGCTTCCCCACCTCCTCCCTCCAGCCCATGTCAGGGCCAGACTCACTCCACTGCCACCCACTGCCAAAGCCACTGCATTCCCGCCCAAGCAGGATGGGAGTAGCTAGGGACCCCCTCTGGCAGGGCTGGGGGATCAGGGGGCTGTGGATTGGGAGTGAGGGGCAACAGCACAGCCCAAGCGGCAGGGGGCTGTGGGATGGGGAGTGAGGGGCACCGGAAGAGTCAGGGAGCTGTGGGTCAGGACTGGTCATCAATGTTTACAAATAGGTCCTGGTACAAAAAAAGTGGAGAACTACTGCCCTAGAGCATTACAACATCTCATTAGGGGCATTAGGTGCCTAATTAAATGAAAATATGGCCCCCAAATCCTTGTTCATCCATAGAGGCCCACTTCTTCAAAAATTCATGAATCTGAAAAACATTAATATGATTACTCATGCAAGTAGCATCAATGAGATTCATCCCATAATTAAGTCTCCCAATTTAGCTAATGACTTTACCATTGGAGAGTCAGAAGGGGGCAGCAGGCAAAAGCCAAAAGGATAATGCATCACACCATATAAACTGTCCATTTAATTCAGCCACTGCAACTTACTTTTCTTACATTTTGTATTGGAATGTGTGCGTATGTATCTTATTCATTAGGAACTTTACTGTCAACTCTTTGCTAAGATGCTATTATGCTTGACATCTTTGTGTATCTCATGAAGTGCGAAGACTATCAGACTTCTGTTACACTTATAAGATATAGCTGCCATTAAAGTCTCCCAATATTTTGTGAGTCCAAAGGTTCAGAGCCCATCCTGCTAGGCAGTTCCACAGAGGGTTGGGAAGAGGAAGACTATGAAAGGGCCAGGTTACATCTCCTTGGCCCATGGTCCCACCCCAAGATGAGAGCAAGGATCAGAAGATCCACACACAAGCAAATTCTTTGCCCAGCCATTTTTACTCCAGCCTTTGATTCCCCTGGTCCCGCCCCCCTTCCTGGGTGACCAGACGGTGGGGGGTACCATGATCTCCCAGGGTCCCCTTGCCCCCCCATGTGTGTTATATTCCATCCTGTTCTTTCCCTATTAAACCCATATATGGTGAAGTTCCAATTGGTCTCAGCTCTACCTTATAGGGGATAGGAGAGTTGCTCCCCCATAACACACTAACACCTGCTGAATCCCTTCAGTTGGAGAGCTAGGACTTCATCTGAGTATCACCCAGGTTACATTTACTACCTGAGTTACCCCTACCCTCCCAGCCCTGCTGGTCCCCTCACTCCTAACCTGCCCCACCCCCCCGCCAGCCCTGCCAAACCAAAACCCCAGTCCAAGAAAAAGTAATTTTAATTAACCTAACCCAAGTCTTGAACTGACTGACCCATAACAATTTGATCTTTGCCACAAAATGCATGTGAATGCACGGAACATTTTTTTGGAATCCAAAAAAGTTGTATTTTTCATTAATTTGAATCTTGAACTAAATCACCAGTAAACATTTGCAAGGTTAGCCCCTAGAGTCTTGTTGAAGTGTTGCAATAAAAATTCAATGCATTTCCATGGATTACCAAGTGAACCCAAGTGTCACCTGGTGGTGTAATAGTTGCAAAGCAGGCTGAATGAATGAAGCATGCCTCTGGCAGCTGGTGGTGGCAGGAGCGTGGCAGCAGTGGTAAGCGAGGAGCTCCTGCATACACTGCCGGCGCTGCCAGTGGCGGGGGGCGGGGGGAGAGTCGGGATCACCAACCAGGGGTTGTCGACCACCTGCAGATGCCGCTGGCAGCATTGGCGACAGCCAGCAGCAATTGCTGACTACCCACAGATGCCGCCAGCAGTGTTGGTGGCCAAGGGGGGTGGGGGTAAGCGGCGACTGCCTGCAGTCACTACCAACAATGTTGGCCATTTCACAGGGGGTGCACCGCCACGCTGAGGGGGTGCACATGCACCTGTATACACCCCCTACACATCGCCAGTGAAAGCAGGTTGGGGGGGAAATAAATAAATGAATAAATCACATTTTTGGGCATAAGTAAGATCCATGTTGAAAATTTAAAGTGATAAAAACATGTCAGAGGTGTTTTAAATTATCATGGTAAAAAGAAAATCTAAAAAAATAAAATCAGGTGACAGTGTGGATACACGTTTAGTGGAAATTTTTGTCACATGGATACAGGAAAAGTGTAACATGGTAACCAGGAGAGGTGTAATGTGGACAAGTGCCCCATAAGCACAGCTAGCAGTAAATTTCATTAAATTTACCATCAAGGCAGCTCTGTACTCATGGGGAAGGTGGGTTTAACCCCTAACCCCCTCCCTGGTCCCAGACCCCAGCCAGGGTTTGCCGGGGGGGAGGGGCGAGGCGGGCGGGGAGGGCAGTCTTTGTCTGCCTACCTCCCTCCACCCAAACCCTTCTCTGCTGGAGCAGACAATACAGTTCAGCCCAGGGCTGGAAAGCATACCAGGGGACTGTGATTTAACTTAAACCAGGAAGGGATCTGGGACAGAAGTTTCATAAAGTGGTTTGACCCAAATCAGTTAAGTCAGATAATACATTTAATTATGTTTCAGCCATTTTGAAACTGGTTTATGTGCACTGAGCTTCTGTTCTGTTACAGGTTTAAACCAATTTCTGATCACTCAAACTGGTTTGTATGTAACTTCTGTCCCTAACCAATGTGCATTACCCAAAGAACCATGTACATTAACATTAACAGCTGGATATCTGCTTCATACACTATTAATAACATATGAATATTAATAAGAATTCCTTTTAAGAATCTAAGGTTTGCTGCCACACTTAGAAAAGCCACTCAAAATCACTACTTTGCACTCCTTGGGCATGTCCACACAAGCAGGCAAGAGGTGGAGAAGGGTGGAATAGATTCCAGGGGGGTCTGGTACTAAGCTTTCCAAATAAATATGGCAATCAATGCAAAAATGCAATTTGTACACTGAATGTTTTACATTTTTTGGATTTGTAAAGCAGTGATCTGTTAAGACAGAGGTAGCCTTGGGCACCAGAAATGGAGACAAGAATCTCTGCATTATACACTATTTTATAATGACTCAGTGTCAGCATTTGGTTACTCACATCCATGTTTAAAAAAAACTAACGGAGAAGATGATGGCATTGCAGTTCCTAAAAAAGTACAAAAACCCTCACACCCCCAAAAAAACCTGCAATTGCTCTCACAGAGTGCCTTTGTCAAAGGGCTCTGTCTGACTCACAAATAATTTTGATACCTGGGATCCTTTCTGGTCAGTTAGCTCACACCTTTTGGGGTAATAGGATATTTAAATTCACTCTCCAAAATCCTCTGGGCCATTAAATCCAGCCACAGGACTGGCTACCATATGGGCTATCACTTTCTATTAGGAAGGAAATGTAGGAGAACCAAGGCCTGACCATTCCTCTAGGCTCCAGTCAAAACTCTGTAAATTAGCAGCTAAGGACTATTACTTCCTACCCTTCACCACTTTTGTGGGCTGCTTCCTACCATCCCTGTTTGATAGTTCTCTTCCTAACCTTGTTTCTTCCACAGCTTTCCTCACAAGTCCTTTGCAGATTCACTTCTAGCCTCTCTACTTGCCTAGGTTTCAGTCTTTTGCAAGTACTTTCTTCTATTTATTGGCTTAGTCATAGCTGGTGGAAGTCAGTAGGTCTTTCATTAATCATTTTGGCATTCTCTGCTTTATAGGAATTGTGTAATTGTACCAGTGACAGGACTGAATCGCACAATCTTCCTTTTCCTCAAGTGAAACCCTGGATTGCAGAATATGTATTCAGGTGACCGTACATCCAGGCTTTCTTGGATACATCCTCTTTTTGGGTCCTCCAATCTCTGTCCAGGCGTTTTTTTTTAATCTGAATAAATGTCCAGGATTTTGCTCTGCTCTCCTGGTGGGAGCAGAGGGAGGGTGATTGGAAGCAGGGGGTACCATGTGCATATGGCCATGCACATGCATGTGGCCAGCATGCAGCCAGGCAAGGTGGTGGGAGCAGCAATGGCAGCAGCACTGGGAACTGGATGCAAGTAAGTCTGTGGGGAGCAGGGGATGGAAGGCCAGGGCCTGGGGACTGTCTGGGGGTGTGTGTGTTAAGAGGTAGGCAGGTGCCTGCCAGCACTGGGAGAAGCTGTCCAGGCACCAGAGTTGCAGCAGGACAGGGGGAAGCACTTGCCTCTCCAGTGGGGGAAGGTGGGGGGCCTTGGAGGGCAGCAGGCAGCTGCATAGCTGAGTTGGCAGCACTGGGACTGGGAAGGGGCAGCCAGGAGTCACTGCCCAGAGGGCACAGCTACTCTCAGGCAGTGGGCCCCTGGCCCTGGTTCCTAACTCTTCCAGCTATTTTTTGCAGCTTGGGCTCACCCCAACAGGCTCAAGCCTCTCTGTGCCAACTAGAACTTCCCCTGGACAGTCCCTTCCCAATTATTCGGTGAGAAAACAAACTGAAAATCCAGCTCCCACCTAAATGCAATGCACAACCACCTCAGTGCACAAAGAAAAAAAGATATTCTGTCTCTAATTTTAGCCCCAGGTCAGGAAGTCCTAGAGCCAGCAGTAAAACTAGCCAGTCTAGTACAGCAAACAAAGCCCTCCCAGGTAAGCCACCCCTGGGCTTCTCATGTACTCTGCTCTTCTCCCAAAAGTGCAGTTGCCTACCAGGATTTATCAGCATGTTGTCTCTCTTCCTCACTCCTTGCAAGAGGGCTCAGTTCCTCCACAGAGCATTTTCCCATGAATATTTGTCACTGTTTTCTGTTCCTCTGCCACCTCCCCCACTTCTGAGCAAGCCCCTCTCTCTCTTCCCCTTATCTCTTGCAGTTGATTACTTCTCAGCCCCTAAGTATTAGTCTCTCTGATTACAAACTAATTCATGGCTCCTTTCTTCCTCCCTGCCACTTCCTTGCTGAGTAGCATTTCTTATCTCACCCAGTTGTTGACTTACCCAGCAACCATTTCTATGAGTTTGATCCTGTTTTGTAACAGGAGCCTCTGGTTCCCTGTTACAGTGGACTAGCTATTTATTAGTGGCTAAGTACCACTTGATTTTGTTGTATCTTAGGCAAAAGAGGCTTTTCCACAAAAAAACACGGACCTTAATATCAGGCTGAGAAGTCTGAGGGGTGGGGGGGAAACACAGGTGTAGGTGTTTCAAAGCATTGATTATTTTTTCACTTTGCTTACAGAGTTTGTGTGCACCTCGCTATTTGGGGTTTAGTGAGTGGCAATTCCTGAAATTGGCATGTGTATTTCAATGCTGCTAAAGAAATATTTAGTATTGAGACTTATTTTAAAAGTATGTCTAGATTCAAAACCTACTTTCAGTTACATTGGTACAACTCACAATGAAGTCAAAAGGGATTTCCTTCAGAACATGCCCAATAATAACTGAGAAATAGCACACTGTGAGATGCCAAACTGATTAAATGGGCATAGCTCCATGTAGTCAGTTTTACTCAGAATAGACCCAACCCTGTGGTCTTTTAGATATTTCTACTCAGAAAGAACAGTTTTAGGCAATTTAGCCATAGCATATTAAAGCACCCATCATTGTTCATATATTTATTTCAAAGTGGTTTTTCACAGTACATTATTGGAGAGGGCATGACTGTTTCTTGTTGCTAGACTAAGTTATTAATATATTTATTTCTATAGTATGGAACAGTTCCATATAAAACAGGATTAGACCATAGCAAAAATAATCACCGTCACTAGTACAATAGTCCGTGTCTTCTGAAACTCTGCCTCTACTTCTTCTTTTTTTAAACAACAAAACCATGAGAACATTTTGTCAAAGGTCAGGAAACAGCTTGGGGTTGCTTGTGGGGCTTTGAACTCTTACTGGCTTAGTAAATCCAAGTATGAAAATGATTGCCAAATACAAATCTATTAAAAATAAAAGTACCCTACCAGGAAATATTTTCAGAAGTAAAGCAATTCTATGTACAGGGAGTAAACAGTGGGAATGAGATGGAATCTGTTCACGTTGAGTTCAGCTGGAGTTTTGCCAGTAACTTCTTTGAAACAAGGAGCAGTCTACAGGTAGGAAGAGATCTCTGTAATTACGGACAAAAATAGCATGGCTTTATATAATATTTTATATAATATGGTTTTATATATGCATTTTAGTGTTATTGTTTTTCACATAAAACAATAACTATAAAAGTCTCTTAGCTGTTTATACCATTTTGATCTCCACTCTGGCCAAAATAGTGTCAATAGACCCCAATATCCCCAATTCTGGCAAGGGAAGCATTCCCTCAATAGTGTCATAGAGTCATAGAGAAATAGGGCTGGAAGGGACCTCCAGAGGTCGTCTAATCCAGCCCCCTAACCAAGACAGGATCATGCCTACCCAAACCATCCCATACAACCATAATTGAAACTCCACATAAGACTACCTTCAGCCCTGACACAACACAGACCTAGCATCCTAACTTGTCACAGGTAAAGCCAGGGAACCACAGCACCCAATGTCCTGCTTCTATAAAATGTAGTCAGTACATGCTCAAGAGGTCGCCAGAGTATACCCATTCTTATAAGCCCTGGAATATCAGGTTGGGTAGGTGGCACTGATGACACTGAACAAATCTGAAGTTTTAGACCATGTTAATTAAAGCCCTGTACTTAGACAGATTTAAGTTACAAATGGGTGTCTTCCAGAGCAGCCCTGAATCTGGTGGACACAAAGATGACTTACAGCCACAATAGTCACCTTCTCCCTGAGTGGAGAGTTCTGTGCTGCATATACTAGTCTCAGCACAGAGTCTCCCCACTATATTTCCTCTGAAGGTTTTGTGCAACCAACATCACGTTAGAGCCCCTAACATTAGCATGGAAGTCTTAATGTATCAGTATGTCAGAATGTTGACCTTCACATAGGGTGTCCAATATCGAATGAAAGTCTGAGGTCCAAATTTAAGTATAACATCCAAATTATACAAATAGTTCTGAAAAAAAACCCATCCTTAAGTGTGGCTAAAATAACTGACAAGTACATAAATATTTTTAATTATTGCAAGGGAGTAGAGGGAGTTTGCCCATTTGTAAGGGGGAGTATGATGGGAAAGCAGCAAGGATCAATTGTAGCCTAGCTGCAATCAAATAGCAATGTCTTTCCTTCATTTTTATTCCATTTTTTCTAAGGCAAAATTCACAGTGTTTTTAATGGCTGCTGCTGCCTATGCCATGCTTTGTCCATGAATAATCCATGCAACACTCTTATTTTCTGCATGGAAGTAGATGCCCATTTGGAACACAAGAAACTACTGATTTTATGGTGCAGAAATAAATGCATGCTAAAAAAGGCCTTAAAATCTGCAGAAGCTACAGAATAATTCTTTTTAGTTACCCTCATTAAGGGCTAGTTCATTACTGCTTTTATTTTTGTTATTTTTCAGAGCAAGTAATGACACTGGTAGAAATAATGTGAGAGAGCTTGCTGTTTTATTTAAGTCACCCCTTGCTGACTGGACATCCAATATTATAGTGGACATCAGTAAAGGTTGAAGCCTGGCTTTTAACTGGATTTAATTTGGGTATCATGGGAAATGTCATCCCTGATATTTTTGGCCAAGAGCAGTATATTGAAAATATCAACAAATTAAAGGGAAAACAGAAACCTGGAATGTGCATCATCATACAGTACATGAAGGAGCCAATCCTGCCTCTGCGTCCCCCAGGGAAAGAGACTTGGTGCAAGTGATGACATGGCAGAGCAGTCAGGCTGCAACCTCGCTACTCCCTGGGAGGGAAAGAGTGGACTATTTAGACCACGTTAAAGTCCTGTACTTAGACAGACTTACGTCACAAATGGCTGTCTTCCAGAGCAGCCCTGAAACAAGGCTGCCATCCTCCACATAATACAAAAGGTGCTAGTGGTGAAGTGATAAGTGCCAGTGCCATTGCCAGGAAGGCAAATATTTTTGTCCTACTTCCCCAATCCTGCAGAATGGAACTGCATTCATCCACTGTTCAGAGGGCCTCTGAAGTTTGGGGAGGGGGAGGGCAGAAGATAGGAACCATTTTTTTCCTCCACCCAGAAACAAATCACTTGTACCACTGGGGGGGCAACTACTCCTATAACCAATATACTCCAGGAACAGCAGCAGCCTACCATGCCCCTTCCTTTCTCAGCAGTCCTTGGCTAGTGGACAGTTTTGGGATCCATTGACCATACCACCCTGGTCTTAGGTAGCCTTCAAATCCTGTCTTGTGCTTCTGGGAAGAAAGCTACTACTACAAAAATCAGGCTTCGTAACATGCAAGGCACTGCAGAATCGTCATGTACAGCTTTTGCCTTCTACACACTGTTTAACAGAAGTTCAGTTATTTTGTCATGTTTTAGCCATCTGACAGCACTAGAACCATCAGGATTTTCTCTTTTGATCATGTTCACTGGGGAACACAAGAAATGCCAGTGGGTAGAGAAGTTGTAAGCTACCTTTGCACTGAGTTATGTGAGAAAACAAACAGCCTGGTTGCATTATTTATACCAAGGTAAATAAAACTGTGAACAGGGACTCAGGCATAAAATACTGGAAGCAACTGAAGCATGTCTATTCAAGGCAAGGCTTTCAGCTTTCTCGTGCAGAGGAAGTCCATCAGATCCCTGCACCACAGCACCTTAAAAACCTTGTGCAGCCCAAAGTGGGGCAGCATGGCAAAGACTTAAATTTACCAGCACATGTGGAGCCCAAGATCATGATCCCATGGTAAGGTCATGCACCAAGACATTAAAAGCCACTTCATGCAGTCCAGCATCAACAGCCACAGTCCCCAGTGCCAGGTTGCATGCCCCAGCTTTACAGATCCTAGTGAGCACAATGGGATCTAAGGACTTTTGTCTCAGATCCTCAGAACTGCACATCCTGCCATGGACTTCTACCTCTGGGACAAAATGTGTCATATCCCAAATATGCGACTAAATTAATAAAATTTAACACAACTCTTAATTTAATTTAGGTCACAGAAGTTTCAAGACTGCAAAACTGTCCCTGTTCTATAAAGCATTGTTCAAATGTAAAGCTATTTCATAGATTTCATATTTCATAGATTTCACAGACATCAGGGCTGGAAGGGACCTTGGGAGATCATCGAGTCCAGCCCCCTGCCCAAAGGGCAGGAAGTCAGCTGGGGTCATAGG
>NW_017728951.1:32805681-32814779 GCF_001723895.1 Crocodylus porosus | reverse complement strand
CAAGGCCGAGTACAAGGGGAGAATGACGTCTCGGGATTTGCTCGAGAAGCATCTATGGATGCAAGCCAGCGTTTTGGTCGCTTTATTAGCCACAGCATCGCATGCATCATCAGGAAAAAGCCATGTTACATTAAACTTTTCTTCAGTTCCTTGTTTAGAAAAGCATTTTTAAATATTATTTCATTCTTAGTAGACAGACTATTTCTTATTCTCTGCTTTTTTGTTGGGCAAAGCAAGCTGTTAGCTCTCTATGACTAATAGATAATGTAACCACTGTAAGAAAAAGAAGCTGCTTCCTGCCCACACTACAGGCCTTTAATAACAAGAAGTTATTTGAGAGATTCAGAACCAGCAAAATGCATAGTTTCTTCTCCTCCCTGCATTTCCTGAACATTCCAAGATCTGTGAAAAGTCTCACTAGTCTCTGGCCTTCAGCATAACAGGCCTTCTTCATTTTTTATGCCTTGGGCTATCCAATTAGCCATTCAGGCACTGATGCCCTGCTGTACCTTTGCACTGTTCCTGCTCCCAGGGGGATAGCAGAGATCAGGACATGGAGACTTATTGTTGACTTGTGCTGCATTCATTCTAGGAGAAATTTCAAAAGCCAAGTCTGTGAGTTCACCAAGGACAATACTGAAGATATTAGAACATTAGATGCCCTTTAACTGTGCCCTCTTTACCCAGTCAGACACCCCTCCGTTGACTGAGTCTTGGTAACAGGATATTGCTTCTGGAGGTCCTGCATGGGCGTAGTAGAACCCTCTCTTTATACAGCCTGCATAATGTCTGACGTTGCACTGTTGTCATCTTGTCCATGCAGCAAAACAGAGTGGGTGATGCTTTAAGTCATAATATTTAAGTGAATAATTGTTTACTGCTATAAGCTACAGCACATAGATCATGTAAAATACTACCTAGTAAATGAAATAATTTCTGTGCCGTTACCAAATTAGTTTTCACAATGTGGAACACAATAACTTGTGTGACCTCTCAAGTAGTTAAATGGACATGAGTTTTTTGCATTTTCTCCAGAAGACTCCTGTCTGCTGTGTGCACTGGTATAAATGACAAACAAAAGTTACCAAAGATCATCCCATTGATCAAATCTTCTCGGGTATTTGCATTTGGAGACATAACCAATATAATTTTCTACTGAAACAGAAAAAACAAAGATGTGACATTAAGAACAAAAAGCATGACTGGAAAAAGATTAACAATAAAGATTACATGAATTACAATAATTCTAACAAACCAACAAGGAAATATGGCTTGTTGCTCAGAAAATTACATATAAATGTGACAGTAAATATATTAAGGTGACAGTATCAAGCATTTAAAAGCAGGCAGGTAAGGCTGCCTGTACAGTCTTAATTTGACCCTCTTACATGACTGCGTGCTATGATAATATTTAATTACATGATCTTATACTATTTTCCCTTCCCTATCTAGTGCATAGGAAGGACAGTGCTCACTTAGGCTTGGTAGAGACTTCACACTTTTACTGGTATAAGTGATTGGAAACCTGTCTACCTATAACAGAACAGAAGCTTGGTACACAAAACTGGTCTATACCTATAACAGAACAGAAGTTCAGCACGCAGATTGGTTTTAAAATGGTGGAAACCAATGAAAGATTTGCGCCCCCCCGCCGCCTCGCCCACTACCACAAAGGGCAAATATGTGTTTTGTCCAGTACCGACCTAGACTACACCACTCACAGAAAACTGCATAACTTAGATTGATTCTGCCTTTGGCTTTTTGCATGTCTGTACCTAGCCTTAATGAGCAGCTATTCCATATTTTTTTTTGTTCAGTGTATAGCTTAGTGTCTTCTTTACTGCACACTATTCAAACTCAGTTTTCAGGACGGACTTAATAAATTTCCTATACATTTTCTGCACTCATCTCTACAGTATCTGAATACCTCAGAGACATTAATTATTTATTTTTGTGACACCCTTGAAGCTGGGGAGATACGTTGGTGTGGGCAGCGGTTTTACCTCTGCAGATGGGGAACGGTGTGCAAAGAAATTAAATGTAAAAATCTAGTTGTTTTGAAATGGCTAAAATGAACCACATTGGATCTCATGTTTATCCTTACAGCACGCTGTATATGTTCAAAGCACAGCTCCCACTGATTTCCGTTGTGGCTATGTGTACTATGCACTTCTGTAAAATCAGATCCCAGGGTATCCCAAGAGGCATCCAAAAAGAGAAACATACAATCAGTGACAGTTTGGACAAAGTCTGTCTTCTGTGACTCTCCTTGCATCACCAGGCACCCCCTGGAGGAGGCAGGGCTAGAATCCTGCTTTCCAGGACAGCCATTTCGTGCGATGACCTTGGCCTTCCTGCTTGACTACACACTTTTCAGTTCCTGCAACACAAGGGTACTTTTGGTGATACCGTCTCTTTTGCTCAATTCCTACAAGCATTCCTCAGACTTACTTTACAGTATTAATTAAGGGGAAGGTCAGGCAGATGTTTGATAGTGCCAGGAAAAGACAGGAACTTAAAAAAAAGTCCTGATTTCTCTCTTCCCTCTCCTCTCCCCCGCTCCAAAAGAAGTTTATATAACGAACATTATCTCAGGTCATTCACTATTATGCAAGCAAGCTTCACTCCTGCTCCCTATCTTTTGTTTTTATTTTCCCTGGCTTCTCAAACTCTGATTCTGCTTTCATGCTCAGTTTGCACACGTTGGACTTCTCATCCCAGTCGTCCTGCCCAGCCATTCCTTGTTTCCCTTCCCATGCTCTTCACCCAAGTTCTGGTATCTTCTACCAATTTCTTTCCCTATCAGTTTCAGTCAGTCCCAATTCTCCTCTCCTAGTCCCTCATCCAATTTTTCTTCCTTCCTCACCAATAATTTCTTCCATCCTCCAGTCATTTCCCTTCCTTCTGTTTCCCTTCACCACTGGCTCCTAGTACCACTATCCCTCTTTGGGCTTTTTATCCAGTCCCACCTTCCAGCCCAAATGCTCCAGAGCTGTGTGTCCCCCTGCCTGCCCTGACTCTTATTTCTGAACCAAGCTCATCCCCCATCACCAACCAGACACTCAGTTCCAGTCTTCTTGGTCAATCAGGTTTCAATCTACTACCTACACATATTCTAGTCTCAGATGGCTACAACTTGCAATCAGATTTTCTCTTTCTCCCTCTAGTCTCTAACTCAGAATCTTTGTCCCAATGTAATCCTTTTTCCTCCTTCTGCTAGTCCCCTCTGCATTTAAGCCAGGTGGCTACCTCTTCCACATTACTTAAGTACCCAAGCACAGAAGAAGCACACACCCTTTTTTCAGTATCTGTGTCTCATCCTTAAGAGACCATGTGTGCACAGTTTCACTGCAAACAGAAACTAAAGGGATGGAGTATGCTCAACTAAAGACAAAACCTTCAGAGATTTTATCTTCTAATTTAAGAAACTTCTGTTGAATAAACTATGATTTCTAAAAGGCTTATAGTATAACCAAATATGGGCAGATTTTCACAAGAAGCATAACCCGTATGCATCAGTTACTTCCTGCCAGATTTCAAGTTCCTGCTCCAAAGTGTGGGAGCAAGTGAACTTCTAAAATAAAAGGTCTTTTAATATTGCAAAACGTTATCTATACTGTCCTAGCCTCTCGATCCCTAATTTATATCAAATACTTTTCATATAGACTTATGAATCAAGTCAAACAACATTTTGAGGTTTTATACTAAAAACAGATTATTTTTCCAGTGTCAAACAGCTTGGCAAAACATGTTGCATCCTGTCTACAGTTGAAGGTATTGTTCATAAGAAGTTCTCTGAAGTTTCTGACCAGTATTAACTATCTTCATTAATGGCCCAGTGCCTGGGTTTGCAGATGCTACCCCATGGATGGCTTTCTATTGACAAACCAGATAATGCTCCTGCTGTGTGGTCCAACAACAGCTGCTGATGTCTGACCCATACATACTCTGTTAAAATATCATGTATCCTGATGATTACATGATAGCAAATGTTCTGCAATGCAGATGATATTTGAACCAAAATGTAGATTCTCAAAGAGCCTCCTGAGAGGAATTTCAAGGTATTTCCAGCATTCAGTAGAGTCATTTTATAGTTTTTAAGTAAGAACAAGTTCAGGCAGATTGTGTTTCAAATTACCAAGAACAGACAAGCACTTAAAAAATGGTAGGGGAAAAAATCCCAAAAGATCCTGTTTACCTATCTGCAGCAGAGATAAACTTTCCAAAAAGCCAATAAGGAAAACGAGGAAATTCCCCATGAGCTTATTAGACACGTTTGAAATACTAAGTCCCCTCTCGTGTACGACACAATAACTATCATGTAATGGGAGAGTAGCAAACATCTTTACTAGCTGGCCTGTACTGTAGACATAAACAACTAAGAAAGGGTTTATAAGTCAAATTAAACTGCATGGAAGACCTAGGAAACCCATCTCATGCAGAAACTACTGAGTTCATACATACATACATTTTCAGGGTCAGAAGGGCCCTCAGCAGATCATCGAGTCTGACCCCCCTGCCCTACAATGACAATGACTGTCTGCTGAATTTAATTATTTGAATTACATGTGATCAGTTTCCCTAGCTTGCCTTTCATTGTAACTCATAACAAAATGGGGACCTCTCTCAGGGATATTTGTCTTTATCTAAAATGAATGCAACACCTTCCTGGTTATGATTTTTTATTAATAATTTTAAGACACCATTTAAGGTTCATTTTTCCTTTGCCAGATAGACAAAACCATAGTTTCTAAAGTTTATAAACAATAGAAATGAAAGTGCCCGGCAGATATAGTGTGTGCACATGCACTCATATCTATGCAAATGTGTGTGCTACATAGGAATTGTGAGTGAATATTGCAGAGTTTATGAAGGTGAATTGCACTAAATTGTTCCACTGTACCCCAACCCAAATCTCCCAAACAGTCCTTATCTCCTAGTCCTGACTGTCTCCTATGGAGGGACTATGATGCAGGGTACAATTGTGCACTAATTTGGAGTTGCATACAAATATGTGGCTTGTGTGAGACACAGAACACATTTTAGTTATAACTCAACTTTGCAGAAAGCAAAAATTTAACTATACTTCTTTTAGCATCCTAACTCCTTGAGTCCTAGTTAATATTAATTGCAGCAATAGAGATAGAAGGAGGTTCAGGTCAGTAGGACTGTGGGAAGGAGAAACTATGATGGTATCCTCTTGAAATATTCCTATTTTACTGGGAAATGAAAGGAAAAAAAAGATTGTCCTCACCACCACTATTACCACTATCTCAACTGAGGTAAAGGAAACTGATTCTGTCTTAAAAGCTGAAAGATGGTAGAGAAGGAGATGAAATTGATTAGAGAAGAACCAGTGAGATGGTAGTGCTAACATAACATATATGGCAGCAAACTATATGGAAAGGCAGGTTTAGGCTCATACCATAGGAGGCAAAAAAATATGGATTTGGGGAAGAGAGAGCAGGATGACAGGAATGGGAAGAAGAGAAGACAGATAAAAGATTACACAATCAACCAACAGACAGACATAATAGGTTGTAGGAATGCAGAATTCATATGGCAGAAACTATAAATAAATGCCACATTATTCAAATGAAAAGGCATGGAAGCAATAACTACAAAAACAATTCACTGAAGGCTGCAAAGACTGAACTAAAGGAGACACTATGGATAAATAATCAAGTCAAATTAGCCAAAGCAATTAACTAAAGAAGACAGAATCAGCTAACAAGGTAAAGAGAAGCATGTGAGTCTACAGAGGCAAATAGAAACTGGCAAATAATCAAAAGGAAATGATAAAAGTACCAAGGCTTACCAGAACTCTTAATACTGTGAAGCTGGAGTCATTGCATTACAGACATAGCAATGGGTTTGACAACTGAAGGACATCCTGCAATTCCTAGTAAAGAGAACTGACACTTTATCTCTTTGTCCTATTAAGTAACTTCCTGGCATGAAAAGTCATGTTTATATCTTGGCGGCCACCATGTGTGAATGTTAGGAGAAAAAAAAATTCATATTTTTAAGTGGATAGGAATCTTGGAAAATTGACTGCAGTTTGCTTTTTGAAAGCAGATGGTTTTAATGTAATGAAAAGAACCCACCGCAAATGCCTACAAAATTCCCTGGATCCCTACATTTAAGTAAACTGGTTTTGTCAAACTAGTGTTACTTTTACAGACAGCATGAAAAATCCTTCTATTTATGACAATGCTAATCTCTTTGAGAAAATTATCCAGGTGCATATCTGCAAGGGACCAGCAGGGGAGATAATGCTCAGAGGCAACCAACACGGGTTCATTAGAGGCAGGTCCCGGCAGACCAACCTGGTGGCCTTCTACAACCAGGTCACAAAATCCTTAGACACTGGTGTCGCAGTGGACGTAGTCTTTCTGTACTTTAGGAAGGCCTTCGACACTGTGTCTCACCCCATTCTCATTAAAGAATTAAGCAACTGTGGTGTCAATGCCTATACGGTCAGATGGGTTGCTAACTGGCTGGAGGGCCGCACCCAGAGAGTGGTGGTGGATGCGTCATTTTCAACCTGGAAGGACGTGGGCAGTGGGGTCCCCCAGGGCTCAGTCCTCAGGCCCGCACTGTTCAACATCTTCATCGGTGACTTGGACGAGGGGTTGAAAAGCACTTTGTTCAAATTCACAGATGAACTAACATGTGGGGAGAAGTGGACACACTAGAGAAGAAGGACAGGCTGCAATTAGATCTGGACAGGTTACAGGGGTGAGCGGATGAGAATAGGATGGGTTTCAATACTGACAAGTGCAAGGCATTACACCTGGGGAGGAAGAACCACCAGCATACCTACAGGCTGGGGAAAACCCTTCTTATCAGTGCAGAGACAGAAAAGGATCTTGGAGTCATTATTGACTCCAAGCTGAACATGGACCGCCAATGTGGGGATGTGGTCCGTAAGGCTAACTGCACCTTGTCATGCATCCATAGATGCATCACAATCAGGTCCAAGGAGGTGATCCTCCCCCTCTATGCGACATTGGTCAGGCCGCAGTTGGAGTACTGCATCCAGTTCTGAGCGCCGCACTTCAGGAAGGACGTGGACAGCATCCAGAGGGTCCAGAGGAGGGCCACTCGCATGATCAGGAGGCAGCAAGGCAGGCCATACAAGCAGAGGCTACGGGACCTGAACCTGTTCAGCCTCCACTAGAGAAGGTTGAGAGGGGATCTGGTGGCCATCTATAAACTGACCAAGGGGGACCATCAGGCATTGGGGAAGTCCCTGTTCCCCCGTGCACTCCCAGGAGTGACTAGAAATAACGGTCACAAGCTGGCAGAGGGTAGATTCAGGCTAGACAACAGGAGGTGCTACTTCATGGTCATAGCAGCTAGGATCTGGAACCAACTTCCAAGGGAACTGGTGCTTGCTCCTACCCTGAGGGTCTTTAGAAGGAGGGTAGACAACCACCTAGCCAGGGTCATTTGACCCCAGCATCCTTTCCTGCCCATGGCAGGGGGTCAGACTTGATGATCTGCTCAGGTCCCTTCCAACCATACCAACTATGAAACTATGAAACAATGACAAATACATCCCTTCCTGATCCAGCAAAGGCTACTAAAATTGAGTACCTGCCAAAGAGAGGAAACTAGTGATAAGAATACATTTCTCAAACTCAGAAACATTCCCCAGGATTATATAGAGGTGATTATACCTTTGAAAAGAAGTTTCTGGCAATGAATCACTTTGACAAGAGAACACTTAACTTCACCTGATGAGAAATGAGCAGACAGCAGTCAGCTTTCAAATCATATCTTGATCATGCTGGTGGGAGGGAGGTGTGGTTAATGTAGCAGGCTTACCTTTTTGGAGCTTGGGTTCCATCCCAAGACCAATGTTCTGCTGTTTGATTGATGGAGCCTACCCAACAATTTGGAGGCAGTGCAAGGGAAGCGATGTTCCACCCTTTTCCAAAGGGAGGGGGGCAAGGAGCAGCTGGACCTGAATTGGAACTGTGCCAGCCAGGTCTGGAGAACTTTAGGAGTGGAGCCCCTGAAAAGTATAAAAGGGGAGGTGGTCAGCATGCTGGGGAGAGACGACGAGGGACAGCAAGGAGAGAGGAGCTCCAGAGACTGCCGTCCTCAGGACCCCACTTGAGCTTAGCGATACGTGAATCGGCACATGGGGATCAGGCTCTAAGAGCCTCTCGAGGTGGCTTGAGCCTGCAAATGTGGCAAGCGGCTGAGCAGTTTATGTACAGATTGGCACATGGAGAATCTGCCCTGGGAGCAGCTTGCAGTTGCTTGGGCCTCACCCAGTGCACAGGTCAGTGCACAGAAGACCTGCCTGGGAGCAGCTCACAGCTGGTCAAGATAGCCCCAGCTCTAGGCTGAGTGACCGGAGCCCTGCAATGCAGCTCTGCCTTTAACTAAAAGAGCCCCAGTGCCCAGAGCAGGGCAAGGAAAGGGAGGACCCCTGGTGTAAGACTAGGCAACCAGAGCCTGTAAGAGTTCAGCTCCCACGAGAGAGAGAGCCCTTGGCTGCCCAGTGTGGGGCACCAGGCTACTGGGGAGAGCCGAATGCACTGCTGGAGAGAGGCTCTTGTGAGATTGGCCTCCAGGGGACCAGCCTTGGCTGCTTCAGAGAGGAAGCATGAGTTGCTGGGGAAGCGGGCCCCACAGGGGAGGCAGGCACAGGATAGGAGTCTGCCGCCTCCACCTCCATTGTGGGAGGGGCATGTCCACATCCCAGGGCTCTAAAGGGGAGTGCTCCAAGGAAAGCTATGTTCAGGGAGGTACTAAGTGCACTGCCTATTTTGGGTGACTGTTCTTATGTCAAGGTCTATATAGCTATGGGTATTCTTTAAGGAAGTTTGTATGGTTTATATGTTCTTAATGTGTTAAAATGTATATTTGTATTGTTACTTGGTAGGTCTAGGAAATATTATTAATTTATTTGGGTTATATAAGTTGAGTCCCCATATGTGTTTATCATGTTGTAACCTTAACTATCGTGTTCAATGTATTAATTATTATATATGTTGTAAGTTATATGGTTTATGTAAATTTGGGATATTATATGTAGTGATATATGCTAAGGTTTATTGTAAATATTTCATATTTTATCT
>NW_017728951.1:32791820-32805581 GCF_001723895.1 Crocodylus porosus | reverse complement strand
AAATTGTATATAGTGAAGTACTCAGTCTCAGCCTGGCTCTGTAGAGAGGAGAGGGAACTGCTCTAGTAGCCAGCCTCTCCATCAGCACCCTGCCTGACTCCCACCACTGTCATTGTAGGACAGGGCACACCCCCACTGGGTATACCCAGGCTACATTAATTATTTTATTAGTCACTAAACTTTCCAAGCCCTCCTCCCAACTGCAATAAATCTGTTTAATTTTTTTTTAAATCACCCTTCCCTATTCATACCACAGCCTTCATCAGATGAAGGAAGCAGCAACTCAGAACTCCTATTTATTTTAAAATGGATAGCCAGCCTTTCTCCTTAGTTGAGTGGCCAGGGTTCAGGTGCCTCATGCACTCATGACCCCATCATACCATGTACTTGCACACACCACCGTCAGTAGGACAGTGGTGCCCTCCCTATATGAGGTATGCAGGGAGTACTTGAGGGAGGAGCTGCACAAGGCAGGTCCACAGGTGGCCTTACATTTCATCTCAGATATCTGGAGCAGCCAGGGAGAAGATCATGCCTTCCTCTCCCTCACAGGGCACTGGTGCAATCAGTCAGGACATTGGTGGGCTCGCTGTCCTTCAAGCCGAGGTGATGGATGAGTCCCACACAGCAACAGAGCTCATAGGAGCCATGAACTGCTTGGTGCAGGGGTGGCTTGTTGGTCAGGGTGAGCTCACCTGTGGGTTCATGGTCACTGACAACATGCCAAAATTGTCAAGGCAGTCCATGACACCAACTTTGTTGGCATTCGCTGTGTGGCACACAAGTTCTACCTTATAGTCAGGGACACCTTGGAGGTAGGCAGGGCTGCCAGTGTGGGCACCGTCACAACCAGCCAGCTCATTTCAAAATGCAGGAAAGTGGTGGGCTGCTTCCACTGGAGCATCAAGGAGGGCAAGATACTGCAGGACAAACAGGCAAAACTGAGCATCCTGCAGCACAAAAACATGCAGGATGTGGAGACTCAGTGGAACATATCTGATGCTTGAAAAGCTGGTGGAGATGGCCTTGCTTGGGGAGATTGGGATCAGTGCCCTCCTTTACAAAACAGAGTGAGATACCATCTCCTAGATCTTCCTCTTTCTCAAGTCATTCCTTGAGGCCACTGAAAGCCTCAGTGCTGGCGATGCCCTCCTTAGCCAGGTGATCCCCATAGTGAGGGAGCTTCAGAACCACATGGAGAAGTTCCAGGGAATCAGTGTTCCTGGCTGGGGCAAGCCGCTGTCACCAGAGGTGCAAGCACTGGTAAAGTGGCTGAAGGAGGGCATCAAAAAATGACTGGATCCATTGCGGTCCAGTATGGTCCGCATGCTGGCAGCCATATGTGACCTGAGGATGAAAGGGAGCGTGTATACCAACAAATCCCTGGATCACTGGACAGAGGTGCTAGTGAACAGGGTCAGGGAGGCAGAAGTGCAGAGGCAGGGGGACATGAAAGAGGAGGATCCACTGTCCTATGCCAGCACTCCGTCCACTAGCCAGTCTCCTCCACCACAGGTGCTGCCAGTGTGAGCCAAGGGCAGGGCTTCCATGTTGGGGTCCAGAGGCACCAGACCCCAGCATTGGGCAGGTAGTGCCGAGGCCTTGGTGGCTACCTATCTTGCCAAGGATGTGGAGCTGTGGTAGGATCTGGCCACAGTTGCCTGGCAACACCTGCCCTGTCCACTGACCAGTGTTCCAAGTGAGAGGGTGTTCAGCATTGCTGCGGATGTTGTGACACCACACCGTACCTCCTTGGATCCTGGTTTGGTGGAGCAGCTGGTGTTCCTCGAGGTGGACCTTCTGCTGCCAGGGTTCCCCAAGCTTCATGTGCAGGTGAAGTGAGTGCCACCCTCTTCACTCCATCCACACCTTTTTCCCTTTTTTTTTAAAACCATTTAATATCCTGCTCTCAGAGCTGGAGGTGGCACTCACTGTATCACCAGCCAGCAGGGGAAGAACATGTGCCTGCTGAGTTCCCATGCCAAGAAAAACTTGGAGGTATGGACTGGGGCTATAGGGAAGGAGGAGGCCCTAGGTCCTGGGCATGACCTAAAACTGCACCCTGCCAGGGTCGGGAGGCCTGGTGGGACTGCTGGTGGTGCGGCAACCCCCAACAAATGCCATACCACAAACCTCCCTGGTGAAAGGTGGGTAAGACACACCCTATAACCACCAGCCACCACATGCACGCACAGTCCAGCTCTGCAAGATCTTTGAGAGCCCTGAGGCTTGCTGGTTGCAGTGGAGTTGTGAGGTTCCAGGTGAGCTTAGCTGCTTGGGATGCCATCTGTCAGGCATGGGCCACAGTGTAGGGGAGGTATGAAGCTGCAAAATGGATGTCACCCCTAGATATCAGGGGCCTAAATGCTTAGCCTAAAAGATTAGCAAACTTTTGGGTTTAAAACCCTTCATCAGGATAAGGAAGCATCTGCTGTTGGTGTGTGTGCTCTCCCTGGATGGAAGGAATAATAAAGAAGCCAGAAGCTGGCATGCAATGCAGGCAAAAAAGCCAGTCAGTGAAAATGTATATTGAGGTGTCAGGGGTAAGGGACAGGCTGGGAGGGGGTGGAGGGAGGGGAAGGGGGACGTAGCAGGTACAAGTGGAGAGGTACCTGGGGAGTCAGATGTCAGGCAGGGTATAGTGTGTCATAAATCCAATGTCTGTATTGAGTCCATGTGTTTCTGTATCTAGGAGGTTGATGAAGTACAGTTCATAGGCTCATCTGTGAAAAGTGGTTTGTAAATTCCCTTTGAGGATCAGGCCTGAGAGACTGGAGACAGAGTGGCTTTCTTGTGAGAAATGTGCCCCCACAGGTAGTCAGATATTCTTATCTGTAATAGATTTCCAGTGTGCATTCATTCTGGTTCATAGTTGTTGCTTGGTGTCTCCTATGTATTTTCCATCAGGGCATTTGTGGCACTAGATGAAATAGATAACGTTTCTGGAGGTGCAGCTGTAAGATCCAGGAGTGGTGATCGTTCTGTTGTGGGATGTAGGAATGCTGGGGGGTACTGGAGATATGTTGGTTTTGCATTTCTTGTCATGGCACGGTTTGGATCCATTCTGTGTGTTTTGGGCTGTAGGAAGTTTGCTTTTGATTATGAGGTCAGCAAGGTTTGGTGCTTGTTTGAATTTACAAACCACTTTTCACAGACAAGCCTATGAACGTCACTTCCTGGATCAACCTCCTGGATACAAAAACTCATGGACTCAATGGACACATTGGATTTATGACACACTATAACCTACCTGACATCTTACTCCCCGGGTACCTCTCCACTTGTACCTGCTACATTCCCCTTCCTCTCCCCCCATACCCTCCCACCTTGTCCCTCACCCCCCTGACACCTCAATATACATTTTCACTGACTGGCTTTCTTGCCTGCATTGCATGCCAGCCTCTGGCTTCTTTACCATTCCTTCCATCCAGGAGGAACACACACCAACTGCAGATGCTTCCTCAGCCTAATGAAGGGTTTTTAAACCCGAAAGCTTGCTAAGATAAAATTCTCCAACTATTCAGTTGGTCTAATGAAAGATATCAGTGGTACCCTCAACTGGTCCGTGCTGGGGCCAGGACCCAAAGAGGGGTGAAAAGGCTAGGGGCCTACCGCGAGGAATACCCAGAACAAAAGGGCTCTGGATTCTGACTGGCCTGAAGGCAAGGCCAGGGCCTAAGGGGAAGCCAAAGGTCCCAGAGAGGACCACAGCTGGATGGGGTGAAGGATGTAATGTGAGAGGCATGGGCCATAGTGTAGGGCAGGTATGGAGCTGCGGAATGGATGTTACCCCGAGACACCTAAACGGGACAGCCTCCCAGCTAGGAAAATTCTGAATCAGTTTCCTGTCAAGGCGTGGCAGAAGAAGAGGGGCAGGTGGTTGGCCCAGAAACATGTGGCCAGATGGAAATCTAACCTGGACCAGGAAGGCCCCTTGTTACAGGCTACCATCCGTGCTGGTTTCATCCCACTCTGCCTACATATATACAAGTGTCACGAGTTTTGCTTTGAACAGTTTGAGGTGGAGTTTCACAGACACCCCTGTGCCTATCCCCTAGAAATCTGGTAGGCTTCATGCCCTCAGAAGGGGCTAGCATCCCTGCAACTTACATTCAAATTAGGCATGAAATGACAAGGTTATAGACATTTTAGTGATTCCCCATTATAGTCTATGGCCGATTCACCAAAATAGTGTTGAAACTCCGAAACAGATTTAGCCAAATCGAAACAGCACAGTGATCCGAAACACTGAAATGAATCGCTGGCCCTCTGAAATGGCAAAGTCCAAAACTGAAATGAAGTGTAGCCATTTCACACAGGCCTACCAGTGAGCCAGGCTGTGTCATTCTGTCACGCAGTGCTGCTCTAACACTGAGGTGACAGCTGCACCTGGTATCGGTGCTCTCATTAACACCAGCTGCTGGTTCACTTATTGCTGAACCATTGCTGCCATTTTATGGAATGTTGAGGCTTAATTCCAATTAAAATGGTATTGAGATTCTCCCCACGTGTAGCTAAATTAGGCTGAGTTTAAGATGGCTCAAAAAAGGCAATCGTAGATTACTCGCTGATGGTCACTGTTAGCACCTTTTCTGTGAATACTCTGGAGAGTCCTTGAAAGGAGCATCTCACAGAGATGTAGGAAGGTTGCAATAAGGCACAGGGAATCTTTAGCAATTTTTACAGATCATTTTCAGAAGGAAGCCCAACTTGTCTACAGACAAGTAAAAGTCATTGCACTCATTGGCTGTACACTGTATTTACTCAAATTTTATACAAGGGGCTTGTTTCAATATAGGAGGAAAAAGCCCCGCATCTTTGATTTGAGTACCAGTGAGAGGGAGGGGCAGATGCTGCCCTCCCCTAGTACCTGCCCCCATGACCTCTGCACCCTGCCATCACTCTTCTCCTTGCAGCTCCAGCTCCAGCTGGGGCCCTGCTCTGAATGGGGATAGAGAGCACAGAGCACATGCTGCCTCCAGTCTCAGCCTGGTCACAGAGCAGTGGCAGTGGCTCTTGCCCTGTCTTCAGGGCTGGGGATAAAGCTTCTGCTGCTGCAACAACTCATGTGTGGCCAGGTTGGGCCTGGAAGCAGCACATATTAGGCCTCATGGGGCAGGCATAGGTACAAGAGGGTGCAAGAAACCAGGGAGACAAGTGGGGGGGCAGGCAGCAAAAGGCAGGGGTCAGGCCACTTGACTCCCCTGCTGCCTACCCCACCACTATCTACCCCCCCGTCATTGCTTGCCCTGATGCAGCAGTAGAGGGGCAGGGGCAAATTTTAAGACTCCCCACCAAAAATAGATTCTAGACATGGACAAATTATAACAAATTTATAAATTGTCCATGTCTAGAATCTAATTATTGGGGGGGGCATCTAAAATTCAGAGTATCTTGGATTTTGGTAAATAAGGTCTCTCACATGGTTAATGAAAGAGCTTTCCTTTGTTAGAGACAGGGAATTTTTGGCATGTAATGTGCCCCACTTTCTCCCACCCTCACCTACACCAAGAGGTAAAGCGTAGCCAGGGCAGCTACATAGTGGGACTTCTGGGAGAGGTTATGTTGAAGCTTACAGAGTTCAGCATAGAGGGGAGTTCTGATGGATCAGCTCTAGGCCCAGGAAAACCAGCTATAAGAGGATGGGTTCCAGGTCCTTGGAGGGGGTTTTGGACAGACTGCCTGGATTTCCCCAACTGAGTCAACATGAGAGTGATCAGATGCTGGGGATTCTGTGGCCCGACTCCCTCCAGCAGTCTGGTGAGCCACCCGTAAATACTCACCACACTGCTCACAGGGTCACCTTGCACTCTTCTCTCATTTAAAGGAAACCATATGTTCTATGACATGAAGGGGTCAGAAAACATAACACAAACTGTTAATATCCCAAATAAAGAAAGCATTTCATGAATATGTTTAATAAATTCAATATTTATAGCAGTATGCAGAAGCTAAGTGTTTCAAGTGCATTTCTTTTTAGACATAACAAAAAAAAGGAAATTCCCTAAAAGGGTAACACCACAAAGCAAGAACATTAAAAAGGAGCCTAAGCAGGAAGCCTGTGTTATTTTTGTTGTGTATTCTGAATTGCCCATGCTCAGAATCAAAGGGAATCAGGTTATTAAGTCTATGGAAACCAAATTATGTTTCACTTTCTAAGTCTCAAGACTTCTCTGCCAAGTCTCCTTTGCACCCAGATAAAGGTGTTTGATACTGCTGAATAATAGCAAAAATACGTTTGGTCAGGCTGCATGTCTTGCTAATTACAGATGAAGCAACTGCTCCTCATATATTACTCAGATTTTAAAGACTAATCATTTCTGAGATTAAATTAATGGGTTTGATCTAAAGCTATCACAAAATAATCTTTATACTAGTCTACCAACTTTTTCTTTTTACTTTTCTGTGACAACAGAAGCAAGCAAGGTTATATTCTACATGCATTTTAGTTCTTCCCCACAAGGGGAACCTTTGGGTTGGCTGACCCACATGACTTAAAGGATGAAAACTGAGAGAGACCTTCCCTGCCTTGAGAAGATGAATGCCTCCCTGAATCACAAGCATCCTGAGACAACATGTCCCCCACTACATAATTTCGAGGAGTACAACCTGTTCCCATGTCCTGGTTCCAGTTTGCCCCACCCTGCTTTAGTCCTTCGTCTTGAGATACTTCAAGTCCTGAGAAAAGCAGAATTTATAACGGCTGCAACAACTGAAATCATAACTATTAAAATATACATCATGCTATATTACTTTACTTAAGTGAGAGTGAGGACAGATCATTAATGGTTCCAGAGCAGCTGTATATAACAAAATCAATAGCTTAAGAGACTGTATCTGCTCCAATAAAAAGTTGTTGGCATCATAGACTGTTACTTGTAATTCAGAAAACTCTAAAGATGTTTTAAATTAGGCCATGACAGGACAACTTCCTTATACCTTTAAGCTTAGAAGTGTGCTTATATGCATGTTGTTCAAGATTCACGTTGCATCCTGACTGGGAATCCTGTTAATGTGATACGGCAGGTTATATTACAGCCAAAGGAGTTTTAAAAATTGGTGCCGTCTACCAATTGAAGGGGAGCAGAGAGGTGGAAGAATATGAATCTGTACCCCAGTCCCACACATACCCCCAAAAGTAAGACGCTCCTGTGAAGTCTTGAAGACCAGAATTCATCTGATTCCAGGATGAATACACCTTTCCTTGTGAAAGCCAGGAGAAAACCATGCTTGAAATAGTTTGCCTGGAAATCAGGTTACTCAGTCACTTAAGGGTTAACATTCTGCAATATTTGTTGGGACCCACTTCGAGTTTCATGTTCAAATGATAAAAACAACCACGAGCTAGCCCCAGAAAAATGAGACACTGTACCAGCCAACAGAGTGGTAAAGTTGAGCACAGCTTGCTGCACATTGCTCCTCTATAAATCATATTGGACAATACCCTCCATAATTGGAAGTGATTGGAAGTTTGATTAAGAAGGTCTCTATGCTGACATTCTTAATCAAACTTCAAATTACTTCTACACACAAACACACAGACTTGGTTTCTGTCACCTTCCATGAAAATCAGGAAACCTCTGCAAGGACTTGGTGCAGTTTCAGGCTCTTGTAGTGAGGCAGGAGTTCTTGAGGAGAGCAAGTGGGACTACCTAGAGAAATTTGGAGAAGAGAAGAATCTCCAGCCAGACTTTGAGGCCTTCTCCCAGACCATTACCCACTCCATTTTGTCTTTATTCTCATTACAAAACATCAGTTGAGTAGCAAATGTCATCACTGCCAGACCACTTCTAGGAAGTTTACCATCACTGATGCTTTCTGAATTTGTTCTATTGAGAGACAGGCAGCTTAATGGCTCAACATTTTTTCTCCTCAGTATGAAACTTGGATTCATCAGAGCAGGCACATATCCAAGTGCGTAAGAGAAGGATGAGAAAGAAGGTAAATGCACAACTGTTTTGACCATCTTAACAGCTCAGGACAAAAAAACCTCAACCCTAAACCAGCTTCTCTGAAAAGACAGCTGGAATTTTTCTAGCAGAGCTAAACACAGCTTTCCTGCTGGTTAACAATGCTGCAGCATGTCAGAAACCTCAGCAACAATTTTTGTCTCCCTTTGAATTATAAACTAAAGTAGTCATTGAACATGATAGTTTAGAGAGCACAATCACAATACAGTCACCTAGTCATTTAGTCTTTCCTCAGAAGCACAAGACATTTCAAACTAAAACAGCTTTACTTAATAGATTTAAAATTCTGCCCTTATTTTTATTTGAAAAATAAAATTAATTTGACTTATATTACAGTTAAAACATAATAACTTTTACACGGACACTAGCTTTTTCAAAATGTATTAAAGCTCAGTAGTTCCTACATTTAAATAACATATTTGCTAAGTATTTTTATTATTATTGGATTGCCTGAATATAGTAACTCCTGTGGCCAAAAAATCCTAACTTTTCTAATATTTTCCAGTAGTGAATATCTGATGGCAAATTTCAGTCTCAATAGAAATTAGATTTCTAGAAATGGATTTTTAGAACTAGAGTGCTAGCTCTACAATAAATAAATAAATAAAATGCACAGCTTTTTGCTGCCAGTGTGTATTATCTAATATTTTAAGGAACTTGCCTCAGAGTTGAAGAAGGGACCCACTTCCTGACAATATACGGATGGCTGAGCCTAGTGAGGAAGTAAACCACTGCATTTACTCTATTTAAGGACTGCAGACAGTGGCAGCAAGTTGGCTAAGTACTGAGCTTGAATGTCTCTGGAACCAAGGTTTGTAGTTTTCTACAGGCCAAAGCTACTGAAATGTCCTTGTGAAACAGAATATTGTGTGGAAATGGATTACTAAAATGAATCCTGGCAAGTTATCACATCTGCTGTGGTATCTGCAACTTGCAAAGCTCTGTTGCACAGAATGCTGTTAGATTTCTGTTCCAGCCATAATTCTTGTCCAGTAGGAGGAAATGGGAATTGTTTTCTGATTATTAAAGGTGTGTTATTAGCTGATATATTTGAAATTCTTAGTAGTCTGTTTGAAATTTAGATCTACCCAGATGGCAATGGGCACTGTGGGGAGCAGGAGGCACCGTTTCCAACATGCTCTGCAGCTGCCTTCATAGTTCCTCCTTACACCTGAAACAATAGAGGTACGAGTAAGGAACATAAGCACAAAATAAGCCTTTGGGAAAAACTATACATGGAAGCATTTCTTACAAAAAATGAGATCTTTTTCTCAACCAAAGAGATCTTTTTTTCTGAACCAAAAATAAGATCTTTTTCTCAACCAAAATAAGATCTTTTTCTCAATCAAAGAGATCTTTTTTCTCAACCAAAATAAGATCTTTTTCTCAACCATGATATTAATCAGTCTTCACTAATGAAAGCAGGCACTCGCAGCAAACTTAATTATGCTGGGATCTTATAACCCCAGCTAACTTTGGGCAACCCCTTTGGGCAGGGGGCTGGACTCGATGATCTCCCAAGGTCCCTTCCAGCCCTGATGTCTATGAAATCTATGAAATCTGTGACTAATGGATGCCAGAACAGAACACACATCAGGATAACTTCCTAATAAAATTATCCTGTCTAGTCATGTGTTTTGTGATACTGTTTTTTGGTCTTTCCATTCAGATGACCAAATTATAAAGTAGAAGGTTTCCTACACAATACTCATTTTATGAACATGCACAATGGGATGGGTAAATACCAGGAAAGATCATTTTACAGAAAACTGTGTTAAGTTTGCCTCAGATATGAGAACAGTTAAGATATTATGCCAACTTTAATGCTGTTATATAACAGCTTAAACTTGGCTCTAGTAAGGTACTTAATATGTTCAATGTAAGAACATTGCAATGGAAGTGTTTATTTACTTATTTATTTGGCCAGGTATCAATTCACATATTAGAGGGTAAACTGGATATACCTAATTGTTAATTGCAGAGCATCCCTTGAGTCTAGTCTTACAAAAAAGTGAACTTAGAAAATTGCTTACATTAAACTCAATGGGCGTTTTGCCATGTGATTTCAACTAGAGGAAAACTTGACCCTAATCAAACTGCTTGTAGGAAATCTTTGTCAGATTTGTGCTTTTTTTAGGGAAATTCTATAATATCACTAGCAATTCAGGTTGAATATCTGGGTTTGGATAAGGATCGAAACATTAGGGTTCATATCCAAATAACATAAGCACTTGAGGTCTTTCACAAAACCACCTTAGTGTTTCTACATAAAACTTTCCTCCTACAAGGAGCCACTGTGATTTCAAAATCAAATCAACCACACCTTTTTGGCAGTGCTGCAGGAAGGGCAGGTGTTCCATTTCTTAAGAAAACAACAACAAAAAAACCTCTCATTTTTAATTCCAGCCAAACCACAATACATGCATTCACCTGTAAGGACTTTACTCTGGAACACTGTTCCTAAGAAATTAAACTTCGTTTTTGACTCCACTGCACTTATGCTCTGAGCAAAAGAACAAATTTCATAATGCCCACGTGTTCAGCTTTCCTCTAGAGGTGATGGGGAATTTGAAACAAGACATTTTCGCCAGAAAATACCAGTTTATTCAAAGCAAAATGTTATAGAAACATGCAGAAACATGTTTTTGATCAACTCAAACTCAAACCAGGTCTAGCCTGTTCTCCAGTTTGACTGCATATGGGCTTAGCCTCAGCATCATCTGTACAGATTATCAGAGATGGGAAGCCCAAGATTTCCAGGAGCATAGAGCTCTCAAGATGCGGCTCCCAGGGCCTCTAGTATCTGCAGTCCATGGGGACTCTAAAGGATTTCCCTGGCTGCCCCTAGTTCTGGGTTGTCATCAACTCCTCCAGCACGAACCCAGCCCCTCTTCTAAGTCTAGGCACCAAACTGGCTAAGGATGATAGTGCCTACTTTTTGTACCTAACCACAAAGTGGGAAATCTCTTTCCAAGCTCTCTCAGATCTCCCACTTCCTAGGAGAGTACCCTATCCTTCAAGTTCTCTATTGAAGAGGTTGGGTAACTGCAACAAAGAATGCAACATTCATTTGGCCACAGGGCAGCAAGCAAAAGGGGACCTGATTCTGTAGCCTCTGTAAAAAGGACACTCTTAAAGGGGAGAATCCAGGCTTCAAGTAGCTGTTCCCCAGATAAGTTATGCATTCTACATTAGACAGTCACAAGTTAAAAACCAAGATTACCCTGGATGCAGGGACAATGATCCAGGTCATCTCCCTCAAAGACCAGATCCAAAACCCTCATCTCCAGGTTGCAGTCAGGCTCCTTCTCTCTGCTTCCTTGTCTCCATAACATTTTGGACTACATACTGCCCACCTTCTTTAACAGGAGAGTTGGGAGTGATCTCTTCTCTAGCCTGGTGAGTGGGGCACTTTCCTCACAAGTGGAAGGTGTGGGTTTGAATCTCTTCATACTGAAGAGAAAATAGAAACCAGTCCAACTTTCCCCCTAATACTAGTCTCTTAAACAAAAGGTGGGCACCATCATTGTCATTTTTGTTATACTAAGGTAAGAACTGAGGTTTGGAACCAGAATCATGAGTCAAAGCCTAGTTGAGACCCTAGATCAGAAGCTAGAGTCAGAAAACCGGGAGGCAAGACAGGGCCGAGAGCTGGAGTCAGTTGATAAGCCAGGAGCCAAGTGTCATGGAACATGGCAGCAAATACGCTGAACAACCCCCACAACAGCCAAGTGGATTCATGAAGGAAGCATACTCTCATGGCCTGCTGGCTGCACTTCACCTCACCAGTCAGCCAAGTGGGCCTGCCTGTTACAGATCCTATCACTTTCATTGACAGTGCTATGCATGCTGCACTTTGTTTGGATTTTAATGCCACTAATGAAAGTTAGTTCTGCTAACTGAGTATACCTAAAGGTTGGGCGCTTCTGAGGATTTAGGAAGAAGGGTTGGGCCCTTCTGAGGAAGAATTGACATGCCTTCTCAGAGCCAGTCTGGGAAACAAGACAGCTTAGGAGGGAGTTAAGCACCTACATGCTCAAACTGGATCATTTCTGATCACTTCTGCCCAGAAGCCTTACATTAGGTACCAAAGAAGTTTTGAAACCACTGTTCTGCTCTTGGAATATAGGTTTCTCAGGGACCAATCTGGATCTGTCCAGGCAGAAATAAGTTATAATTACAGAAAAACAGAATATGACTCTCAATCTGGAAAAAAAGATTTCTCATTACTCACTGCCTTTAAAGCAACAGGTTTCAATGAGGACAGAAAAAGTAGGAAGCCTACTTAAGGTTTTACATGAAACCTAAGTCACTCTAGATCTCATTTGGATTTGACATGTGAATCCAAGTTCTTCTGTGGGATCACCCGCCACACTGACAGGGGCATGATGTCATTTTACTGGTACAGTATCACCATGGAACCAAATTCTGAGGTCAAGAGGATTCACTGTCCTATCAAGTTGGCTGGGATCTGAGTATAACTGAACATGCTCCTGAATGAGTGCATCTATTATTATATGTTCAATTAATGTGGCATGATAAACTCCGAAGCAGTTTGTGCCAGAGTTAATGGCTCCCAGGTGCAGTGTCTACATGTGCGCCAAGGACCATAGCAGTCTGAGCCAGGGCAAAGCAGCCCTGACCTGGCAGCAAGCTTGGGGGGCCAGGGCCAGGCTCCAGGTTGCGGCATTAGGTGGCAGAGGGGCTGGCTGAAGCACAAGAGTGCCCAAAGAGTAGAGCCATGCAGCTAGGCAGCAAGCAGGGATCTGGCCCCTACTGCCTTGACTGACCAGGCACAATTTATGCTGAGGTCAGCATTTACACATGCACTTAGCCACTGTTATTTTCATGTAAGATAGTACTGTCCCCAATAATACCATTTTAGGGCAGCAAACATTAGTTTGCTGCAGCCTAATAGCATCACATGTGTAGACTGTGATGCCTTACACTGCAGCAAATTAGTCTATTGCACAGTTAAGCACATATATAGATGCACCCAATGCAACCTACACAGTGATTCTGAGTATAACACGGGGCTTTAGCTGAACCCCTGTTACTAAGGGAGATACTCAGGGTGAAACTAGATCACAGGTGGATAAGGGGGCTAAGGCACACACAGCAACAACAGGTAAAGACTTAACGATCTCTGCCAGACATAAAACGCAGGACACAGCATTAGACATTGGCCTTGGGGCACTGGAAGAGAAGAAGAGAGGAAACAGCTATTCACAGACTTACCTGAGGATCGGAGGACGCTGCAGATGAGACCGCGATGAAGGCAGCCCCTTATCTGGTGAGACGTGAAAAGAGGGGGGAACACCCACCTCCAGGATGTGCGACAGGAGATTTGGCTGGCAGGACCCCAGGGAAGAGGGAACCACAAGCCCCTGTAGTTCCTTTCCCTGAGACAGGCAAGAGGCAGCTGAAATAGCGGCGTGGAGCTACACTCTGGGAGGAACAGCAGGATCCCCACTGGGACAGCGGGACCAGCGACCAGCTGCCCAGATCTCTGAGGAGAGCACAACTCCAGGGAACCAACCCTTAAGAGATGGCCAGCGCATCCAGAGCTAAAGAGAGTCCTTGCAGCCAGCAGCAGAGCAGCTCAGAAGCTGCAATTAACTCTCATTAAAGAATATATTTCATAAACCAAAGAAGATACCACAATAAGAGTCTGTTAAAGTGCTAACTTTATTGGACCAAGATTATAGTTTTAATCAGACCACTATTGTTTCATGAGAATTACACACATATCTATAGTCCATCTGTGTGTGTGTGTGTGTGTGGGTCTGTC
>NW_017728951.1:32783087-32791720 GCF_001723895.1 Crocodylus porosus | reverse complement strand
GGGTGGGTGTGTCCATGTAATGCTCTGTCAGTCTGAGCAAGGTGGGGAGGGATGGCGTGGGGCCAGACATGGTGGGGGGGGTGACACAGGGCCAGATGTGGAATGGCAGCAGTGCAGGGTGGTGGGTGGTTGCAGTGGCCACTGCATGCAAGCTTCCCCCCTTCCCCCACATCTGGTGGTCTCGGCAGCACCTGTGCATCCCACAAAGGGGTGCCACTGGCCTCCCCCTCCCCCCGACCAGTCCCAGTGACCGGAGGGGGTGGGTCCCTCACAGTCGAGCTCGCTGTCAGAGAGAGGTTCCCCTGCAGCCATTCTTGCTGCCCAGGGCAGGGGGGTCTGTGGTGGAGTACCTTTGAGGGTGCTTGCCACTTGGGAGCTCCCACAGGCTCCTGTGGGAGCCTGCTTTGAAGAAGCAGCAGGGGAAACCCCCTAGGTACTGTTTAAAGGGGAAAGGTATGTAGCAGGGTACTGTTGGTGCCTGCGACTTTAAGACCAAAGCTAAGCAGCCAGCAGGTGCTTGATTAAGGCAGCCATTTTAGATCTCTGACTGCCTATATAAAGAGCTCAGTTTCCTGCTAGCTGGGAAGGTAGTAGCAATGCTTGGTTGTGGGGTTTTCTGTATCATTCTGGAGGTAAGGGGGGGGAGAGAGCTATAGGGGATGGTAGGAGGCTTGTGGTCCTGAGCATGACCTAAAATTACACCCTGCCAGGAGTGGGTGGCCTGGTGGGGCTCTCAGTGGTACAGGGGCCCCCAGGAAATGCCAGGCCAGTTATTACCCCAGTGAAAGACAGATAGGGGTGCCTTAACCCTAGCCCTCACCTTTGGGCGGGCTGTGTGACACCGGAGGCAGTTGGAGCCAAGCATGGCTGCGGCTACCCTGTGGAGGTGCAAGCCCTGAGAAGAGTGGGGGTCAGGCATGGCTATGGCACCTGAATCCTGTGGGGGTGTGAGACCCCATGAGAGAAAGCTGGGGCTAGGCATGGCAGCAGCCACCTGAGCCCACTGGAGAGGAAAGCCCCATGGCCCCAAGTGAAGGGGGTGGTGTGGAGTCCCAATGAGGGGGGCTGAGATCTGGAGGCCCAGGAGAGGGGGCAGTGTAGAGTCCTGAGGGAAGGGGGAAGAGATGAGTAGCCCCAAGTGGAGGGGGTGGTGTGGAGCTCTGAGTGAGGGGAGTAGGCCCAGGTAGGTCTTTGGACACCTGAGGTTGAAGTTTGGGCCAGAGGCTGAGTAAAGGGGGTTCAGCCCAAGAGAGAGAGGGGCAAGTCCTGACCCCAGTAAGTCCTCCATTGCTGGGAGGCCAAGTGTGGGTCAAAGGTAAGATCTTAAGTAGCACCATGACCTGCTGCTTCAGAGGGGGAGTGAGAGTCCCCTGTGAGACCCTGGAGCACCAGTTGTGGGAGCTGGGGTACCTCACACTGCATCCAAGAATGTGGACCCGAGACAGAGTGTGGGGCTAGTGAGAGAGGCCGGAGGTAGAGTACCTCCTCAACTGGTCAATGCTGGGGTCAAGACCAGGAAGGTCAAAAGGGCCAGGGGCCCACCACAAGGGATTCCCAGAGCAGAGGGCCTGGGGTCCTACCTGGCCTTGGAGGCGAGGTCAGAGCCCGTGTGGCCGAAGGTCCTGGGGGGATCATCTCCGAGAGGGGAGATAGCTACAGGGAGCTCTGAATGATGGCAGAGTAGACTGCCTGAGCAGAGGGATCGAAGAGGAGTCCTGATAGGAGGATTCAGTGTGGGGCTGGGGTGACTAACAGCTGGATGCCATCTGTGAGGCATGGGCTCCAGTGTAGGGGAGGTTTGGAGCTGCAGATAGCGCCCCCTGGCATTGGGGCATAAAATGGGCAGCCTCCCACTTAATTAACATCGTAATTTAATAAGAACAAGGCATGGCAGGGGGGTTAGGTGGGAGGCATGCCCAAAGGAAAGTGGGGAACCTAGCATTGTGGCTAGGCGAGGAACTCCACTTCGCCACAGGGTTCCCCAAAACCAATCCTGCCAACCGAGGTGGGGGTTCCCCTGCGGCCAATCCCGCAATGGCCGATAGCTGCAGCCACATCCGGGAGTGGCTGCAGCTGCTTCTTGGAGCTGGCTGGAGTGGGCGTGTGGCAAGGGTATGTCTGAGGATGTCTGAGTCCAAGTTTGGGCCAGAGGCCAAGTGCAGCCCAGCTATGGGGCCAGGGAAGTAATAGTGGATCTGGTTGCCATCTGAGAAGCATGAGACACAGTGTAAGGGATGGTTCAAGCCATGTATTTGGCCCTTGGCATCAGGGCAATAAAATAGGCAGCCTCCCTCATTTTCCACCTATTCTGATACATCAAACTGTGGCAGGTGAGCCAGGGCAGACTGCCCTACACACGTGGGTGGGCTGATGTTCTAACTGGCCTCAAGATGCCCCCTGTCACAGTTCAGTTAGCAGAAGACTTTGTAGATGGGTTTAAGTACAAACCTACAGGAACAACTCAAGCCAGGCTTAGTTAGGGTGGATCACATGGCTACTCTTTGGCTATGAGTAATAGGTAGACTGCCCCAGGGGGAGCATCTGATATGAAGAAAGGGATCTCTTGAGAAAAGAGAAAGGAAACACGATGACATCCACAGCAAACTGACTCATATTTATATGGAAATAAAGTCCTAAAAAAGCAGCCTGAAACTTGACCTTAAGTATGTAACTCATCCTCTTCATGGAGGTGGATGATACAGCCAGCAGTGGATTCAGGAAGAGTGCAGTGGTGCAGTCATACCCTGTTTTTATTCCTAGTCCAAAGTTAAAATAAACTGCCAGTGGTGGCAGCAACATTTCTATTCAGGCAGCAATGATGGAGTCATTTGATGCCAAGGCTCATTATAATCTACCTGATTCCTTCTAAACTCTTCATTCTACATATGTTAACACCTTCTCTCCTTTTTTTAATAGTCTTAATGTTCCATACTCAAACTACTCTTTCTTCTGCAATTCTGCTGTCTGTTAGCTGCTCCTGATATTATGGTTCCTATATCACAGCCTCAGGACTGTGTTTAACTCAATCTAAAAATATTAATTCAGGTCCAGGAACATTAACTCAGATGAACATTAATTAGGTGTGGACATAATTTTCAGTGAAGCCTTGGGTGCACTGTCAAGATGCTCAAGGATTGATTTTCTTTTATGAAAGAGATGCACATTTCATTCTAATAATTATAGGACTAAAGAAACAACATCTTTTGATTATTTTTGCCTAGCTTGTTGTGCTTTTAATATATAATGTAGGCTATAGCAAATTACTGCACATTCAAATAAAGTTATAGTTGTTTTTGCTTTGGTCTTAAACTGAACAACAGACCTAGGCGCCTAGAATATTTGTAAAGCTTCTAGTATCTTTTCTTACCTGGAGAAAAATGTGTGTTGTGTTTATATGTGATGGTGTGCTACCTCATCTGCACCCCCCTTTTCAAAATCCTAGATCCATCCATGGACAGAGCTAAGTCATCTGGGGCATACAACATGCATACTGGTGAAGTGACCTTTCAAACAACATGTCCTTCTCTGTTCCACTGACAGATGGCAGAAAGTAGACGTTAATGTCTGGACAACCCAGGGATGGAAGGATATAGCTACTGCCCCACACACATCCAACTCCAAGTGGTAAAATGACAGATAATCAAATGCAAATGAAATCCCTTTTGCACCATTTAGGAAAAGCGAAGAAATGCAACACCAGGGGAGGTAACAGTATGAGGCCTGACTCCTAATCAGAAAGAAACTGGGAAGAGGGGAGATGTGTAGAGAGATCTGTGCAGTCGCGAGGTAACCATGCTAATTTTAGTTGAATGCATCATGTGGAGACAGGAAGGAGAAAAAAAACTATTTTGATCTAGTTTGAGAGATGGTTTCACAACCTCATCTACTGCTACCTGTCCTGGAGTTGATAAACCAAGCTCACCGTGTCATGGTTGGGCGGCCAGGTGGTGGCGGATTGGACACAAAACAGGCAGGATTTTTTGGCATGGAGTTCTGAGGCATGAAAATATAGTGGTTTCAAAACAGATGGAGATTTATTTGACTTATGCTTTTGACGGCGTAGGTTGTGATGCTTGCTTCAGTTACAGTTTAAAGTTGCAAAAACAGAACAAACACAAACACTAACAGAGGGGTCTGTTGGTCCACAAGTTTCCCCAACAAGCCCTTGCTTTCTAGCTGAAGCTAGGTGCGGCTGCCCATTGGTTAGTCTTAGGACTGATCAACAGCTCATAAAGGGTTAAACGAACAATACGAACAAATGACAACTGTAACTCATTGAAAAGAACGAGGGGGTTGTGACGCCAGTCCAATGGACACCGGGTGGTCGAAGGAAAAGCCGAGGTCGAAAGCCGGAACGTGATGCAGCGGAAACGATCAAAGTAAGTAGGGATGAGCTGGATCGTGGTCAATAATAGATGCCAAAGTCAGTCAGATGCCAGGTAAGTGAAAGCTGGAATCAGTGTCGAAGCTGTAGAGTTAATCGAAATCAAGGTCGAGGTCAAAGCCAATAAGTTCGGTAATCAGAGTAGTCAGTACGAGAGAAAACGAAATCGAAGGTATGAATTCACTGTGTGAGATTGCGAAGAGAACCAGGGGATCGAATCCCAAATTGCTCTCTGCCTTGCAGTCCCTGCTGAAAGCAGGCTCTGCTACAGATAGCGCACGGTCTCTCACTCTCTCACCAACGACGCCCGCACAACCCACACCCCAGGTCGGGGTTCACTCACTAATATTGGCCCCTTAGCCAATCAGGCTGCTTGACTGTTAGAATTTTCTAGTACGATTACATCATGCTTTTTTTAACTGAGGATGTGTGAGTCAGAGCTCTATGTCGTAACTGGGCACGCGCAGGGCTGCAAAGCAGGGCACGGGTGACTGACAAGCCAACAGGTCACCCAGGGGCTGTGGACTTCTCCATGAGCTAGTGTTATCTGTGCATGATCAGACTTAACTCATGTGTTGCCAGCACCTCTTTAGAATTGTGTCTGGACACGCTGTCGTTCAAAATGCTGCAAACTTGACCTTTACGGAAATGGTAAAATGAAACTAAATGACTGCTATCAAGTTTGTGTCATACTTTGACAAAAGAGAGATATATTTTGAAGCCTTCTGAGGGCCATGAGATTTTGTGTTACTTTCAGGACTATCACTTGCCACAAGTGAGACAACAAAAGTATTATTCTAGACCTTATCTAAAAGCTGAGGTAGTTCCCATTTTGAAAGCCGGGGGGGGGGGGCCTTGTTTTTTTATTCACACAAAAACTTAAGCAGTTACAAATGGTGAGCAGCTTTATAAGAATCCATGGCCTGTTTGTAGGTTATTTAAGATCAGGGAAAGAAAGAGATTCCTTTTCTATGAATTTTTAAATCATCCATTCAGGGCAGAGAATATCAATCATTCAGTTTAAGAGAATGACTAAATAGCATGCAAAGTGAATTAGGAAAACTCACTGCAATTGATTCAACAAAAAACTCCTAGGTGTTGAACTCCTAACTTCCAGCTCTGCCTTTGAAAATCTCCCCACGAAATTTGTTCACAAAATCTCTGTGTAAAAAATAGGTGAATATTCTTAACTGTGCTATTGAAGATTCTTCTAGGTGGCTACGAACTGGCCCCTTGAAACAATCCATCGAGCCTTCATTACAGCTGCACATGACTTCACATGAACTGGCTGAGATACCACAGCTCGACAGCTGGTAAATTCTCAGACAAACACACATTCTGAGTCTAATGCATATTGTGCTCGGTGCTGGGGCAAGGTGCATCCTGGCAAAGGCATAACTGAGGAAATAGTCAACTTCCATTCAAACCCGATTAGCCAAAACCATCTCCCTAGGTTCGGAAATTATAGGTATGCATCTCTGACCCAGTAACAGAAAATGATAAAGTGAAGATCACTGGGGACCTCACACTGAAAGTGGAAATACTGAAGTTGGGGGGGGGAATCAGACAATTCAGAACAATTCAGAAGTCTTAATATCAAAACCCACCATCATAGGAAGTGCTTCTCTATGGGCTATACATTGGGCAGAGAAAGAAGAGATCATCTCCAATACCAAACCACAACAATGGAATTAGGAAAAAAGATAGAGAGGAAAGGCTTAAGTGGTACTAATTTTTTTCCAGGTGTGCTGTGGACTCAGACCAAACCCCTGAAGTCTATTTTAATGATCTGGACATTTCCATCAGCATCCAAATGTCGCAAAATACTGTTTTTTTAAATCAATATCTCATGTCATAATAGTGTTTTGACCTGGCTGGTTCCAAGCTCAAGAGGACAGCATGTCAACTCCTGGGTAGGGCCAGGGCCTCTGATCAAGCATGCCCCACTGAGCGAAGCACTTGAGTTATCACACCTGCCCCTGATCCCTGGCTAATGCAACTGCCCCAATTTTCTGTAGCAAAACCCCCAGTTTTTCTTTTTTTAAAAAAAAAATACATTCCCTCCACTTCCCCTAACCATTTCTGACTTTCTCTCTGCCTTCTCTATCCCTTGTAAGTGATTACAAGTAGTACTAGGTAAGCTAAGCTAAGTTCTTGTATGCTATTATTGTAATAAGTCCCTTTTTATATTGTAAATAATGCTCTGTAATGTTTATATTGATTTTTACTGTTTTATATTGTATTATATTGTGTTCCTATCATTTGCGCATTGATTTTTATTGTTTCATATTAACATTGTATGATTTAGGCCTGCAATGTGAATTGTCATGAGTGATGTCAATTATCCATTTTGTGTGTCAGGTTTCCATCTTGTTCCCATCTTGTCCCCATACCCTGTTGTTTAAGTATGTCATAACCTGTGACTCATACCTACCCATCCTATGTAACTCGGTTCCTGAATGAATGGAGATGAATTAGGGTATTTGAGAGACAAAGGCAGTAGATCAAAAAATAGCTCCCTCTGAATGACCAAACCATAAAGTCCACAACCCAACCATCACCCTGCACTGACCCTCCCTTGCTCAAGATTTGAAACACAAAGACTGCTGCAGAAGCCACCCAAGCCACCATTACAGACACCTGAAACTGCATGTCCTGACCTGACTGCACATGCTGGTGCCATTGGTGTCATGCAAGGTCTGCCCCTATAAAAGGGGGCAGTGAAGACAGACCCAGTGGGACACCTTTTCCATTTGGACCAGCACCACACCACACCACCTATCCACCCAGAGGCCCTGCTGGCAACCCCCTCTGGACAACACCTACTGTACAAAGACCTGGACTGGCCATCAAGGACCCCCTTCCAGCCTGGATGGGAAGCTATAACCCCCACCCCCTCTTCAACCAAGGACTTGGACTCTGCTTCTCTTCACTACCTGGACTCCAAACCTTTCCACTGAGTCCCTTTTTCCTGTTACCATTGCTAAGCTAAGGGAGTGCTTGTGTGTGTGTGAGAACCAATAATTTCATGGGGCCATGTAGTGTCTTGTCTGTTTAATAAACCTGTTATTTTGAAACTCCGAGTTGGGTTGTTGTCTGTTTCCTGACTGTTTCCTCCTTGCCACCACTTATCCGCCCCAAGCTCCCAGCTTTCTGCCTCTCTCTCTTTCCTGGCTGTCTCCTTCTTGCCACTGGGCTTTTTCCCCTGCACCAGTGACCTTGAGTAACCCTGGGGCCACTTGACCTCAAGTAACCCCAAGCCTCAGTTCCTCAGCCAATTTCTCTTTAGTCTACCAGTTCTAATCCCAGTTCTGGCAGCTTTCACTCCTTACACTTTCTCTCTCACCTTAACCTTCCCCCAGGTATCCCAAGTACCCCAAACACACACATACATACCATACCATCCAAGTTAGGAACTCACCTGTGTGTATGTGGAGGTGGGTGGTTTGTATGTGAACTGGTAAATATATATATAATGTCACTGGGTGTGATATACGAATTAGTGATCAGTGTACGTGTATCCAGTGTATGGGTATTGATTTTTGTCTAACTTTTGGTGTCTATAGTGTGTAGGCGCTTAAATTGGTGATAAGTGTGCATGTGCCTATGCTGGTCATTGTGGATGTGTATGTGTCTGAGTTGGTAGTGTGTATGCGTGTGCGCACCTGGTGGGGGGTGTATACACCTAGAGTGTGTGTGTGCACCTAATTGATTTTTGTGTGTGTGTATGTGCAATTGTACACCACACCCTCCTGTCTAACAGCGCGATATTGAAATCCTGCGCATTGGCCTGATCCCACAGGGCAACAGTGCCATTCATCCGTTTTAAGAAGACCTCCAGTTGCAAGCATGCCTTGACACAGCCTTGTCCTGTTTCACAGATTTCATAGACATTAGGGCTGGAAGGGACCTCAGAAGATCATCAAGTCCAGCCCCCGCCTGAAGGGCAGGAAGTCAGCTGGAGTCATAGGATCCTAGCAAGATAAGCATCCAATTTACTTTTGAAGGTGTTCAATGCTTGAACCACCTCCTATGGCAGGCTGTTCCAGACCTTGGGGGCTCGGACAGTAAAGAAATTCTTCTTTATGTCCAGCCTGAAACAGTCTTGCAATAGTTTATAGCCATTCAACCTCATCATCCCTTGGGGCGCTCTGGTGACCCCAGATACTGATGGTCACCCCTGATAAACTTATAGGTGGCCATCAGATCACCCCTGAGCCTGTGCTTTTCCAGGCTAAAGTGCCTCATA
>NW_017728951.1:32765898-32782254 GCF_001723895.1 Crocodylus porosus | reverse complement strand
GCCCGGCCCCAGTCCCCCAGCCACCAAAGCCCCCCAATTCCTGCTCTGCCACAGTGAGCAACCTGCCTCTGCCCACACACAAATCCGCAAGAGGTACATGCTTCCCATGCCTCCCTGGGGGGAGCACCCAGCAATGGGGAGCTGCTCCTTCCCCATACCGTGAAAGAGCCACCCATGGCTCTGTCCCATGATTTGCCCTGGCCTTGGGGTCCCATTTACCACAGCCCCTGTCCCTGCCTGTGCCCCGCTCCCTCCCCCCACTGTGGGGGCCTTGATAAGCCCCCTCAAGCCCCTTTCCTTCCACAGAGTTACCATCAGGGTATTGCTCTCCACACTGCTGGGCTGCATTCCTGTCCAGCATACTGTGACTACTCATGCATCTGTGCATGCCCCCACCCACACTTCCTGCTGCAGCAGCCTGGAGCCTAGTTCAAAAGCAACATGTCACTCTTGCTTCCAATGTTCTTTGATCTGAGGCCTCTGTTACTTTCAAGCAGGATTTCTGCAGCGCAGAACACTGCGGTGAAACAAAGAGCACCTGATTCATATCTTCACATCTTGTTCACATCTTCAATCCTATGTACTCCCAAAGGCACATAATTCATTGATGCTACTTACTGGGTAGGCTTCTTATTAAATGTGGGACTATCATTTCAAATTGAATTAGCATGGCTTGGAAGTTGGTTCTGTCCTCAGCCATGATTAGCTTGGAGTATGCCAAATGAGCCAATCCAGGTCTCTATGCATTACTGCACCATGTCATGCAAATATAACCTTAGGTGGTTAACAGGGAATTCCAGTCTGACTTACTACGGTCAACTCCTCCTTTTGGAGAATAAGACTGCTACTTGGAAGAAGTGGCAGTGTAAGCTAGCAGTCATACTGACCTAGAAAAGTACTGAAGGGCAATTTGTCTCATTTATCAACTGGACTTGGGTTCTTTCGCTTGTTAAGGGCCTGGAACATGATACAATACACCCTGGTTGGTTGTTGGGAAGTATTTTATTATGAGACCACTGCTTCTTTGCTCCCCTTTAATGACAGCGTAAGTGGCTGATAAGAAAACTATTAAGACGTAGCTAGGGAACACAGGTATTCTGGAAGAAATTTAAGACTCCCCAAAACGGATCCTTATAATCCAAGGCAACAAAAAAAAAAATTGACAACTTAGAATGAACCAGGCTAAAAATCAAACTATTACTAAGTAGTAGGAATTGGAGTTAAGCTTAGAGGCTCTGTCTGTATACAAACTGAACTGGGCTCTGTTCCCAGGCAACTGTCTTACTTTTTGGACCTCAGGTGTTCTACACACCTGCACGGCTCAATGGATTGTCTGCAGACTATAGTAGGCCTTGAGTTGGTTAATGGTGATATGATACAGCATTTATTTGCATTTGCTTCACCAAAATTTGGGTAAGAGAAAACAAGGGAAAGGAAATAATCAGGCCAGAGGATGTCACAAGGTATGAGCCATTTTATAAAACTCAAAAAAGATGGAATGGAAAAAAAACTAAGTGAAAGGTCTCACTAAAGGTTTATTAAAGTACATTCAATGGTTTTACAAGGCTAATTTTAGACAAGATATGCTTAAAGATAGAATATGAATAGGTATATGAATATTAATTAAGGTAACACCCACTAGGAATGCTTTTTTTTTAACCTTATTTAGTAAGCTTTTTGACTTCTTAGCCAAGTAGGCTGCATCTAGATGAGCACAGACATTTGGTTCTCTGGGGACAAGAAGTAGCAGCACACCTTGTGCCTCTGCTACTTGTCCCCAGGGAACACCCATGCCACGCACCTTGTGGTGTACTGCAAGTTCCCCTGGGTGAGGTAGGGGAGGCTGGGGCCAACAACTGTGCTGGCTCCAGCAGCTTTACATGGGGGCCAGGCAGGGGCAATGCAAAGAGGGTGCATGCGGGTGAACGTGCACCCCCTGAGTATGGCAATGCACCCCCCCTACCAAGAGGCACTGCCAACACTGGTTGGCTCTCACCATCCCCACCCCCCTCCACCAACAGTGCCATAGTGTTTGTGGGAGGTCCCACTTATCTCCACTGCACTTCTGCTTCCACCATGCCCCCCTTGCCCCCAGGGGCACATGCCATTCATGGGGCCAGGGAAGCTGCAGCCATGGCACTCCTGCAGTCTGGAGCCTGGCTGGCAGCTGGAGCATAGCCCTGGCGGACCAGGCTCTGGTTTTGGGTGGTGCACACTGCAGCCACATGCACCACTCTGCTTTTTTTCCACTCAAGTTTTTTTGACCTTGGGATCTCCCAGAGTAAAAAAAACCCCTGTGCTGAAAGGTAACAGCACAAGAAATACCTGAATGTGTGGTGTGTGGTACCATAGATGGGTCTGCAGCACCACATACCACATGGCTGCAGGCATCTGGACATGGCCATAAAGCATAAAAATATGGATTCATTTCAGAATCTTTGCTCTTAACCCATTTTCAGAATAACTAAATTAAGAGCTCTTTTATAATTTATTTGGAAAACTAGGTGACAAGTCCTTTTCCCTAACAGTCTGACAAGCTTGTTGAGTATTTTCAAGATTATAGGATTTACAGAAATTAATTTAAAATTCTCTCAAATGCCAACAAGGTTGTTATTTGTTTAGATGGATGTACATTTTATAAAATATTTAATAATTTGGTTGATATGCCTTATCTGTACTGTATAATCATTTATATGTTTTCTGTAATGTTAGTATTAAATTTGCTATTAAAATTTATCTATATTTATGTTTGAATTTAATTTTGGTGGGACTGCCTCTGAATCTTCTTGGTTCTCAGCATATATCTTGGGGGTCAACATGTCTACCTCAAGTGAACACACAAAGAAGAGGGCTTTCATAGCATAGCATGACTAAGATTATGGAAGTCACGCCCTTTAAAAAAGAACAACCTTAAATTTCACCAGTGAACAGTCCAAATACAAAACTCAGCTGTTTAACTTTGCTTCCCATAAACTCAACCTATTAATCATTTGGTTTCATTTAAGTGGTAAATGCATATATATAATTTAATCCCCACAGTATGAGACAAGAAGTCCAAAGTAAATTTGATCTATTAAAGTCAGTCATTTCATAGACTCATCAAAAATTAGGGTTGGAAGGGACCTCAGAAGGTCATCCCCCTCCTCGAAGTAGGACCATTCCATCCAGGGCTTTGTTGAGTTGGGCCTTAAAGCTGATAGCGTCTCGAGCTGGGTGGATGGAAATTCCACCACCTCTCTAGGTAACCCATTCCAGTGCTTCACCACCCTCCTGAGAGAGGGTTTTTTTCCCTAATATCCAACCTAAACTTCCCTTGCTGCAACTTGAGACCATTGCTCCTTGTTCTGTCATCTGTTACCAGTAAGGACAGTCTAGCCCCCATACTCTTTGGGACCACTCTTCAGGTAGTTAAAGGTTGCTATCAAATCCCCCCTCAGTTTTCTCTTCTGCAAACTAAATAAACTAAAGTTCCCTCAGTCTCTCCTCAGAAGTCATGTGCCCCAGCCCCCTCGCCATTTTCATTTTCCTTGGCTGGACTCTCTCCAACTTGTCCTCATCCTTTCTATAGTGGGGGGGAGGGGGACAAAAAGGGACACAGTACTACAAATGTGGCCTCACAAATGCAGAACAGAGGGAATAATTACTTCCCTCGATCTGCTGGCAATGCTTCTACCAATGAAGCCCACTAGGCCATTAGTTTTCTTGGCAAAAAAGGCACTGTTGACTCACATCCAACTTATTGTCCACTGTAGCTCCCAGGTCCTCTTCTGCAGACTTACTGCTTAGTCAATTGGTCCCAAGCCATGGGATTATTCCGTCCTAAGTGCAGGACTTTGTACTTGTTGAACCTCATGAGATTTCTTTTGGCCCAAACCTCCAACTTATCTAGGTCACTCTGAATCCTAGCCCTACCCACCAGCAAATCTACGACACCCCCCAGATTGGTGTCATCCCCAAACTTGCTTAGGTTGCAATCCATTCCATGCTCTCTAATGCTACAGGATTAGATGCAGTACACAGGAATCTGATTAGAAGAGAATACCATTTCCCATACACAATAAACACAGTAAATGACATTTATTGTCCACAAAATTTAGCCTTATGGTTTTATATTGCACCAGCATGATTAAATTAAAAGAAATTTAATGAGAAAACTGGGGAATTTTTTAAAATCTATAACTTTGGTATTTACAACTTCAGCAGGAAAAGTGACATTGAGAGATATAGTCAATCAGAAAGCAAGTTAGTTGAAAACCAGAAAAAAAGAAAGAGGTTAAATATAGCTTCAGGTTCTACACCTGCTAAAGTCCCCTTGACAACTTTTGCAGGTTTACAAATCATATTTTCCTTTCAAAAATTCCCTCGCATGTCAGTGAAAATGAAATAGCACAATCAACAAAGAAAAATGACTAATGAAGCAGAGGAAACCACAGACACAATTATTCTCAAAGTACTGTCAGAAGTGCAAAATGAAATGAATGTTACAGAATGGCTTTCTTAGAATGACATCCTTAACTAATACTGGGAACAGTATTAGATATACATTTTTATAGAAAGTGTGCTGTTTTAGTTGATAGCATCTTGTTAAATTGTTTTTTCTGCTGATGTCTGAGACAAAGCTAACCAAAAGCTGATAGGAAGGCTGCTTGGGACTGAGCAATTTTGAAATTCAGCCCACTGATTTTAGTGCCTAAATATAGTCTCTCGTTTTCACAATTATAAAATCAATCTAACCGTGGGGTGACTCTGAGTTTTGTTTTGTTTTGTTTTTTGGCAGGGGAGGAGGGGAGAGGGATTCCATTTTATACTGTGCACACTTTCTACTGGGGGATGCTGGATGCTGAGCACTTTTGTATATCAGGTCTCAAAATATGTCAGCACTGTCTTGTCCTTTAAGAGTACATAACAGTAATTATTTAGAAAACAACTATTAAACATCAGAATCTAAGAGCTTGATTCTGATCAGTAAAATTACTTTTTATTGACATCAGTGTGTATGGCTAAATACAGACAAAAAAGCTTGAGGCTAAATCGATTCAGTCTTTGCAAATTAGTCTAAACTGGTGACTCCAACTCTTAGTTCACCCTGATTTCAATTCTGACTCCTGGTTTGCTCTGGCTCTGGCTCTGAACCTAGGAATACCTTGGTTCTGGCTCTGGCTCCTGGTGTACGCTGACTTAGTTACCTGCTTCTGATTCCTGAACCTTGACTTGACCTATGATTTGGAGTCTACCCTTATATTTCGCTTTGGATCTAGTATCTGAACTGCCCATGACCTGGTCCTTACAGTCAGTCAGGAATAAAGAAACTGAAAAGGGGTGGCCACCTCCATGCCTCCCTCCCCTCCTAAGGGTGAACATGAATTCTGTTCACTCCCAAAATTATCTAGAATGCTTAGAGAAAGTTACAAAAGTTAGTGCAAATCTGCCTTGGGATTTTTGAATCTCTGTACCTAGCCTCTTTGTCTGGAAGAAGAATGTGGTATATATAGTGTTCTGCATTTTCAGTTTTTATTTTCAAAAAAAAAATTCCAGGAATTTTTCAGGGTTTATCTTCCAAGCATAAAAACTGGGTTGAAATCAGGATAAAAGGAGGAAAAGAGAAGAAAAAAAATCGGTTTTCATCGGGGAAAAATAATAAGAACTTTATACACATATACTTTTTAGTATGCTGAGAATTCATACACATGTTTAAATGGTTTCTACATTTATATTACAGCAACAAATAGTTGTATTCACCATCATAGACAGAGGGAGAGAAAAATTTTGGGTGGGGGGGCTGAGTGCTTGCACACAGGCCCCCCAGCAGGAAAATCTGCAGGGGAAGGGGGCGGTAGGGGGAGATCCCACCACACCCCAGCATGGCACTGGCCCCGGCTGCCTCCCCGCACGGGCCCCGACCCCAGATCCACACCACCCGGGATGCCTGGAGCAGGGGGCAGAGGCAGGGCCAGCCTCAGCTGTGCCGCTGGGCTGGAGAGGACAGGATCCCTGGGATCCCTGCACCTGCCCCGCCAGACACTTACCAGCCGGTGCAGGGTACAGGGTGGAGCTGCAGCTTGTCTGGGAGGTGTGGGGAGGGGGTGGTGGCTCCCACCGTTGCACGAGTCCCAGGAGACATGGGGGGGGTGCATACCCCTGATCTGCAGGATGGCATTTCATAAAAATAAATTCTCAGTAATATATTATTGAGTGAACTGAAAAACAGGTGTAAATCAGTAAAAACCGAATAACTTCATTAAAAAAAAATCAGGTAATTTATCGGTGAAATTAATTAAAAACCAAAAATTCAGAACACTAGGTATACAACTGCAATATACATAGAGAAATATACCTGTGGAGCGTCATCTGATGAACATTTATGAGAATTCTAACCCTAGACTGGGATTGGCTGCTGGGGAAGACCCTTTACCTTAAAATATACTTCACCTGCATGAAACAATTAGCTATTTCCTTCAAAGCATGTAACTGTGTGTGTGTGGGGGCGGGTGACCTAGTATTAGTCAAATCTGGATGAAGGCTAAAGTATAATGGTGTTTGTAGATGACACTTTAAAGGGGGTTTAAACAGGTTAAATGCCTTTTGCACTGGTTTAATGGCATTGCTGTTTGGATGTTCGGCAGTGTATTGTTCATTAATTCCAGCCACTATAGCACATTCAGTGGTGTAATGCGCCTTAAATGACTTTGGGATGCAGCAAATGATTTTGGGGCCTTGCAGAGTAAAACACCTCTGAGGAGTTTTAGTTTCCGAAATCACTGGGCTCCGTGCAACTCAGAGGCTATGCAGGCAGACCATACAGGCAGCACAGCAGCAGACCAGGAAGGCAGGCTTCACAGAAGCAAAAAAAGAAAAGTGGTGAGCCTGATCTTTTTTTCTTTCCACCCCCCGGACCCTGCCTGCCTGCTGGAGCTATGCGGTGGCCCAGTGATTCTCTCCACAGTTGCAGTGCCTCCCAGAAGTGCCTGAGCCAGGTGCCTATGGGCTGGTGCCATCTGGGATGGGGGCTGCTACTGCCACGGAGAGAAGCAACAGCTCCCCCCACCCCCCAGCCCAGGGACTGCTCTGCCCGCCAACAGCTCGCTCTCCCCTCCTGGCCACTGGAGAGGCAGGTAAGGATCGAGTTCCGACACGGGGGTTTACTTTGCCCTAAATTGAAGCACTGTATTTAAAAAAAACACTGCTTCAATTAGGGAGAATTAAACCCCTGTGTAGTGTACAAATGCCCTAAGGTATTAATTTAGATTGATTGCCTTCAGTCACATACATTTTGTGCAAATAGATATTTTCATGAAATTTCCATATTTCAAGTTAACGAAAACTAACTGGCTTTGATTCAGATCTAATATAGTCATAATCAGACAAAAATCCTTTGCTTAAAAAAAAATCCAATTGGTCTGCATTTGGCATTCCAGTTTTGGCATGCTTCTTATGGGAAATAAATCTGCAACTCTCCTGGCAAATGAAGGGGGAAACTAAAACCAATACAATCTGGCAAGCTCTTTAGAGCTCTGACTCACATGACTAACTGGCTGTTAGTGGTACTGCCAGTCTGAGTAAACATTTGGCTAAAACCAATGTGGTATTTAATTTGTAATTTAAACATGTGCCATATTAAACTGTGATTAATATTGTATCCTGAAGAATACACTACCCATTCTGCTCTCTTCCTGCCAAAATTTGGTGCATCTTTAGCGATTATTAATGATTGTTCCTGGAGGATTACAGAATGTTTTGTGAATAAGACAATATATACATCTGTATAACAGAAGGCTAGGTGGGAATTGAGGTCAATAGGAGTGGTTTTTGGATTACAACAATCTGGCTAATATCCACCATGCTGATCAGAGTTGATACTTTCCATTCTTAGTTTTTATATAGTATATTGTTAGAAGTAGTATTACATGTTGAAATAACATACATTTTAAAAATGTCTTGCATTAATGCAGCCACAGAAACATTGAGAGACATTTGTAAAAAGAACACTGAGAGACAGGGTGTGGCTAAACACAGAGACTGCAACTCTATTATATTATTAGCCAACAGGGGCCCATTTCTCAGAGGACCTAGTAGACCTGCTCCAGTGTAGGTTGTAAGTGGGCACCAATAAGTCCTACAAACCTGGGCGTAGATGCAAAAGGCACACCCCTTCTAGATCCCCTAACCTGTCAGGGGATGCTCACTGGGAGTGAGAGTCCCACACTTGCCTCTTCTGAGAAGGAGATATAATGAGCTTGTAGCACGGCTCTGGGCCCAGCTGGTTCCAATTGAAATCAGGACAATCAGTCCTTTGAGGCTGCAGAAAAACAGGCCTCGCCCGTAATGAACTCAGTTCAATACCCTAAGGTCAGCCAGTAATTCAGTGATCAAATCAACCAGTTCCTTGAAGCTCTTGGGCACAGACTCTGGTGTTTGCTTGCTGGCCAGGATGCTGGGCCAGATCCACATAGCAGGAGGCTCCACTTCCCTGCACCCTGCTTCAGTTCCTGGTGCAGTGGACAGGCATGTGGCTGTGAACTGCAGCTCCTGGGTACAGCTGTCAAGAGTGTTGGGCAGGTATGGAAGGAGTAGGGGAATGCACCATGTGGGGCCAGCCCTGAGTTGGCACAGCTGGGTGGCCCATGTGGCAATGGACTCTGTTCCCCAATCCCTGAGTTCCAGCCCAATGGACAGCTGCACCCGAGAGCCATGGATTGGACCCACCTGGGGGTGGGGGAAGGAAAGCAGATCCCCACCCCCAGCTGCACAGATGTAGCCTAGCACCCCCTGAGAACTGATCCAGCAACCTGCGGAGGAGTTGTGCAGGGGGGCTCCACTCCTCCCTTCCCTGTCCCTGGTCCCTGGCATGGTGGTCTGCATACGGCTCTGAGGTATGCAGCTGTCAGGAGGATTGGGCAGGGGGTGGGGAAATGGAGTCCCCCACTGTGTGGGCTCCCCCTAGTGTGCTGGGTCAGGGCCTGGACCATGCAGCAAGGGGCTTCCCACCCAGCCAGGTGGGCATGAGGCAGAGGATTTTCTGTGTCCTGTCTTTTATAGCTGGGGGGGGCGGGGTGTTGGCCTGACCTGGCTCATCGCCCAGAGGAGATGAGCACAGGTCAAGGCTAGCACAGTACACTTCAAGGAGCACTAGGATGCCTGAGGACAACAAACTAATGTAATTCACCATGGGATCCAGTACAGAAGTTCAATATACTGCTGTAACCTGAACCAATTCAGTTTAATACCACATCCATCCAGGTCTATCTTAGTCTTGGTTCCACCATTTTGAACCCCCTGTGTGCTGCACTTCTGTTCTGTTACAGGTTTAGACTGGTTCCCAGTCACCTCCGTACTTCATATCACATATCAGTATCATGTACTTTACCAGCGTATTTAGACCAGGATGGCCAGCCTCTAGCAAGAATACTAGAAGGAGCATGTGCAGCCTGTGTGTGTGGTATTTAACAGATCATCAGGGATCCTGGTTTTCTCTGATTTAAAAAAAATCCCATTTTCAGTTAAAAAAAAGTAACCCCAAATCCACATTTTTCTGTAATTAAAATGACACACCACTAATTATAGATATATATTAGTGGTGTGTCATTTTAATCATGGAAAAATGTAGACTTGGGGTTACCTTTTTAACCAAAAATTGGGGATTTTTTTTTAAATTAGAGAAAACCAGGATCCAGGAGGAGATCAGGGAGGAGATAGGGCAGGGGACACAGAATACTAAAAGCAGAAAGGCAGATCAAGCAGAGATAAGGGGTCAGAGTGGCATGTAGAGAGGGTGCAGAGCTAACTTGTAGCATGTCTGCTGAAGAGATTGGCTCCCACTGCATTAGACATTGTCATCACTAAAAAGTAGATGCTAGTACCATGTTGCTGTTGGGTCCCAGCCTGCAGCTATATTTTTCTGATCATTCTTCTGTGGGGCACCCAGAGTTAAAATAATTCATCAAGCTGCATTAGCTAACTCTTCTCTGCCACATGGGAAATATTTCCTGACAGATCTCATTTTTCATTCTCCAAGCTGTAAATCAGGCCTCCTACATTGTTCCCCCTTCATTGCTAGGGCACATGCTGGTACTGGTCTGTGAAAGCTGAGATGAGCCAACTCTCATAAAATGTGTTTATTCCTGTAGTGTAAGAGATATGCTAAGAAGCCAACCCTGATTTCTAGAATGTATTATTGACAAATGGAGTAGGTTCAGGTCTGGTTTTGTTAGTATTTGTCAGTGTTGTATTCCTGTTAAAGTGGATCTGAGATTATGGCACTTATAAATTCCATTAGCTCTTCTAAACTTTTAACCCTAAGCTTTCTATGTTACTCTTCCTTTCTTTTTAAGAACATTTTATCCCAAGCAGAAACTAAAACCATCTAAGAGAGAAGAACTACTGAAGGGCCTTGGAATGACACCGGGCTGTACTAGTCATGCTATATATTTTATTATAACTATGGCATAACTGACAGTTGACTCACAAAAAGAAACTATGCATCACATATTTTCATGCCTGGATTTCAGAAAGAGGAAAAGGAATATTGTTAAACTAGTTCTTTAAATAGAGTTTCTTCCCACAAGTCCTAATATGATTTACTGGTAATCAAAAGTATTGTCTCATCTTTATTCTGACTATAGTTCATGGAGAAGCAAGAAGGTTCTACTTGATGAGACTGAAGTCATTAACCAATTTCTGAATATGGGCCTCAGAAGAATGATTCCCTATGAGAAGTTTTGCTAGAGTTAAAATTAACTGAAGCAAAGGCACTTTTCCTTCCTTTGCTTCCACAATTACAAATTGTTCATAAGGAACGAGCATGGATGCAAGTGTTGATGTCATTTTTGACCAAATTTTGAAACAAAAAACTGAAATGTGTCATTTTAAAATGTGTGAGAATGAAACATTTTGATTTATATAAAAATATTTGGTTTTATTGGAGCTGAACAGAGCAAAGTCATGACAAGTTTCATAATTGTTTTGTAAGAAATAAAAGTTTCACAAAACACTTCCACCTGGCTTCAAGTTAAGAATCCTTGGGTCCACTACACTAGATCAACTGGCAAGTCTTCTGCCCCTTGCACTAGTATGAACAACTGATAGTGTAGCAAAACCCCCAGTTTTTCTTTTTATTTATTTTAAAATGCATTCCCTCCCTTTCCCCAACCATTTCTGACTTTTTCTCTCTCTCTCTCTTCCCTAGATAAGTATAAGTAAGCTAAGATGTAGGATAAGTTTAACATTTTATTTTAGGTAGTAAGTTTTATTTTTCTCTTCCCTCTTTGGAAATAAGTACCCTGCTATTTTGATATAGATATCCACTGTTTTATAAGTGATAATTATTTTGTATTGATTTTTTTTTACTGCTTTTATATTGTGTGATTACTGTTTTAGGCCTATATATGTAAGTTAGCATAAGTCATGTCAAGTTTCCATCTTATCCTCATGCCTGGTTTTGTAACCCATGACTCACACCTACCCCTCCCATGTAACTTGGTTCCTGAATGAATGGGGATGAATGAGGGTGCTTGAGAGACAATGGCAGTAGGTCTAAAAATAGCTCCCGCTGAATGACCAAACCATCAACACCCATACCTGGACCAACAGCCCAGCCCTTGGAACCACCTCAGCATTCAAAGAAACAAAAGATGAGGCAACCCACCATTGTGCCAAGCTACACATGCTCGGTAAGAACACCTGGAACCCTCTGGAACAGGACTGATGTTGGCTGGGCAGGCCCTCCCTATAGGAGACCAGAGGTAGTCTGCCCCATAAAAGGGGTAGTGAAGACTGACTCCTTGGGACACCCTCTCCATGTGGACCAGCACCATGCCACACCACCTATCCACCCAGAGGCCCTGTCAGCAATCCCTCTCTGGACAATAGCCCCTTTCCAGCCAGGATAGGTAGCTATCACCCCCACCCCTCTTCAACCAAGGACTTGGATTCTGCTTCTCTTCCCTACCTGAACTCCAACCCTTCCACTGAGTCTCTTCCTCCTGCTGCTATTTTGTGTGTGTGTGTGAGAGCCAATAACTTCATGGGGTTGTGTAGTGTACTGTCTGTTTAATAAACCTTGTTGCAGTGCACTGAAGTGCCTGCTCCTAGAGGGAAGGACAGGTGCTGGTTGCCGGGGCAACCGCAGTCGGTCAGCTGACCGGAAGGGAGCAGGGCCCGGATTATATAAACAGCCTAAGTTGAAGCCAAGCAGGCAGTTCCCCTCTGGCAGTCGTGGAAGATGGAGCTCTGTGGGAGCCGACCGAGGTGAGGAGCCTGATGGCCTGAGCAGCTTATGGGTGACGATACCAGGCAGAGGAGCCCCTGGCAGGAATGGAAATGATGATTAGCCAGAGGGCTTAGGGTTTACATTTTGGCCAGGAGGCTTGAGTTTGAGTTGGGGCCGAGCAGCCAATGGTTTTGTTTGTTGCTACACTGGAGGACCGGATGAGGCTGTAGGGGTTGGAGGAGGCCTCATGGAAGATCCCAAGTAGTGTGGGGGTTCCTGGTGCCAGAAAGGGCACAGTAGTTAAGGGGCGCACTGACCCCAACCCTGAGAAGGGGATTCAGTGGATTGAGGGCCAGGTAAGGCCAAGGCTGCCTGAGCCCAATTGTGGGAAGCCCCAGTGGGGCGTAGGACCTGAGAAGGGGGTCTGGGGGCCAGGCACGGCTACGGCCACCTGAGCCTCAATTGCGGGAGCCACGAGGCAAGGCCCCAGTGCGGGCGATGTGATCGTGGAGACAGACCCCAGTGCGGTCATGAGCATGAGCAAGGCCCAGTGGGGCAGTGTTGTGTGGGAAAAGACCCAGGGGGGGTGATTTGTACACAGACCATGGGGAAAAGGCCCAGGGTGGGCAGCAGCCATGGGAGAAGCTAGGGAGTGCCCGTGAGGGTGCATAGGCAAATAGCCCAGGGGGCGCACAAGAATAGAAGCCCAGTGAGGGCGTGCATGAATAGAAGCCCAGAGGGAGTGGGAGGATTCCATTAAGCCCCGGAGAGGGCGCGAGCTCAGAGAGAAGCCCGGAGAGGGCGAGTGTACAGAGGCGAGCCCCAGAGGAAGTCCACAAGGGTGCGGGCTATAGAAACTGACTCAACAACTTCCGGTACATCTGAGAGGCTTGGGGCGTGGTATAAGGGGTGGTAGGAGCCACACATAGCCCATAAGGCTGGGTGCACCAAAGCAATCTTTACAAACAGGGGCCAGGATAAATAAGAGCACCATGTCCAAGGGGGACAAAAAGGCAGCCTCCCTTATAATACTTTAGTCATCAAAGATGTGGCGGGCAGAAACGAGGGTGCTTGATCACCAACTTGGCACGGTAGGGGGCGCCAGGAGAGATCACGGCCACTCCTGGATCCCCGCCCTGTGACAAACCTGTTATTTTGAAAGCCCGAGTTGGTTTTTTGGCTGTCTCCTCCTTGCCACCGCTTATCTGCCCCCCCCATATCTAAGCTGTCTGCCTCAGTTTTCAGCCCCAGTCTACCTTAAGTAACCCCAAGCCTCATTTCCTCAGCCAGCTTCTCTCTAGTCCACTGGTTCTAATTTCAGTTCTGGCAACTTTCACTCCCTACACTTTAACTCTCTCTCTCTCTGACCTTAACCTTCCCTCAAGTATCCCAGGTACCCCAAGCACACACATACACCCTGTACCATCCAAGTTAGAAAATTACCTGTGTGCATGTGTAGGTGGGGTGTGTGTGTGTATATTTATGTCACTGTGTGCATGATATATGAATTAGTGATCTGTGTATGTTTACCAAGTGCATGGGTATAGACAATTGATTTTTGTCTAACTTTTGATGTGTATAGTGTGTGTGCTTGAATTGGTGATAAGTATGCATGTGCCTACGTTGGATTGGATGTTGGTAGTGTGTGCATGTGTATGAGCCTAATTGATTTGTGTGTTTGTATATGTGTGACTGTGTCACACCTTCCTGTCTAACAGCAGAATACTGAGATCCTGAGAGTTGGCCTGACCCCACAGGGCAGCAATAGCAGTGGAAGGCTAATTCTTTCTATAGATTTACAACTTGATGGAAATAGAAATACACACTTGGTCATTAGGTTTCAAGTCTATTTGGTAGTCTCAGAAGGAGTGCAGAGACTTAAGAATTACGGGTTCCATTCCAGGTGTTGTAAGAGAAAAAGTTCATGTGAGAACAGACCCTTCTCTCCCTGACTCCTCATTGTCTGACTCCTCATTGTCTGTATTCAACACTATTTTCACAAGTGTTCCCTATCCTCTACCTACACCTAACTCCTACCCTTATCTCTTCCCAGTTCTCCTTTGGCTTCTGCCCTTGACCCCAGTTCACTCAGTGCCTACTCCTGTCCACTTGCTTCACTCCTCTCTTCTGCAGGAGTCTTACCTTCTTTTTGCTCTTGCCTTCAACTTATTACTGCTCTTCCCTGCTTCCTCTCCCTTCCCCTCCCTATTTTCCTGCACTTGTCCCACCTTCTACCTCATTTGGACACAGCATGGTCAATCAACCTGTCATGACAGAACAGGGGACTGGACTACATGTTCTTCTGAGGTCCCTTCCAAACCTAATTTTCTATGATTCCATGACACAAATAAGCTACCTGTGTAATACATGTAGTTAAAAAGATTCTCATTGTAGATACAATCTTGAGGGTATTTAGCTTTAAGTTTCTCCTGAATGTGTGCAAACTAAATTGTATCAGAAGATAACTGGTCCAAATTTTTACTGGAATAACAAAAGACATGCCATTACTCCAGAACAGCTCCACTACCAAATTTCATGTCAGTGATCCAGATCACAAATTATTTGAGCTTCTCACTGCTATGGCTCTGAGGCTCATTTTAACAGAAACAAAACCCTAACCTTCCCTAAATTCATGCTTGAACCTGACTGACTCATATTAATCAAAATTTTCAGCTAGAAATTTGTCTCAAGGCAGACTCTCTCCATGGAAAATTTCAGCATCAATGGTTAAACTGACAACAGACTCTTATTATAGGAAGTATTGGGAAACCTTAATTGTCAACTGCCGAGGAGGAATTTCTGGGAGCACACAGAAGTGCAGCTCTCCACTGTAAGTCAGAAGGCTTTGCAGTAAGCATTCTGAGTTACAGTGATTCCCTGGACCAAACAGAAGTTCACTGTTGGTTCCAGGGGGGAAAGGGATCATGCTGGCTTGATCCCCCTGCAGCTGGTTGCCCCTAGGAACAGCCTTTCCTCCTTCCCAGCCTGTGCTGTTGTCAGAATGGGGGGGAGGAGGGAGGGAACAGAGGGAGCTCATTCTAGGGGTTCCCCAGCCAGCAGTGGAGGGTGGGAGGGGTGAATTGGAGCATAACCGATACTTGCACCACCAGTTTTGCAGCCACATAAACAGAACAAAAAAAGCCCATAAAATGCCATGGGAAAGGCTAACAGAAAATAAATAACCAGTGACATGCACCAAGATTCTGGGCAAAAAAAGCAGTGCTTTATTATTCTCATCGTCTGCCAAAAAATAAAAATCATCTAAAAACAGCTATAGCAGCAGTAACTTGATATGATTTTTGTGGCTGTATTCATCTAGGCAGCTTCCATGTGCACCATTGCTAAACTACCTGACCGTACAAAGACAGCCCATAGCAAAAAGTCTACCAGATGTTGCTTAACAGTTAAAAGCCATTTGGAAACTTATCATCTCATCTGTTACATTCTTTTCTTGTGTAAACTGAAGCACTGATTTTTTTTAAACCACCATTTCAAGTAAGGGCAAAGTAAACCCCTATGTTGTGTACACCCATGTCAAAGCCCGATCCTTACCTGCCTCTCCAGTGGTGGGAAGGGGAGAGCAAGCTGCTGGCAAGCAGAGCGGTTCCTGAGCTGCACGGGTGGGGTGGGGCTGGTGCTTCCTTCTGCGGCAGCGGTGCCTCCCCAGCTCAGGCAGTCCTGGGGAGCACTACAGCTGTAGAGGGAAGCACCAGGCAGCTCAGGCAGGCAGGCAGGCTGCAGCAAGGCAGGAGAGGAAAAGATCAGGCTCACCGCTTTTTTTTTTTTCTTTCTTTCTTTCTTTTCCTTCTGTGGAACCTACCTTCCTGGGCTGATGCTGGGCTGCCTGCATGGTCTGCCTGAGCCTCAAGGAGTTTGATGCTTCGCTCCATGGCTGTAGAGTAGGAAACAGACTCCTTGGAGGTGTTGTACTTTGCAATTTCCCAAAGTCATTTGTTGCATCCCAAGGTCATTTAAGGCACATTATACTGCCAAATGTGCTACAGCAGCTGGAATGAATGTGCAACATGCCCACTGAATGTGCAAACAGTCATGCCATTAAAGCAGTACAAAAGGAGTTTAAAAGGGCCCGCCAAACAGGGAAAAAAGCTCAGTTAGGCTCCGGAGCGGTGAGAGACGCGCGGGCGAAGCCC
>NW_017728951.1:32759357-32765887 GCF_001723895.1 Crocodylus porosus | reverse complement strand
GGAACAGTCTGCCAGCGGAGGTGGTTCAAGCACCTACATTGAACAACTTCAAGAGTAAATTGGATGCTTATCTTGCTGGGACCCTATGACCCCAGCTGACTTCCTGCCCTTTAGGCAGGGGGCTGGACTCAATGATCTCCCAGGTCCCTTCCGGCCCTGATGTCTATGATGTCTATGAATTTAATGCACTTCAAACCTGCTTTAAAGTGTTGTTTAAAAACACCCTAATTTACTATCTCTAGCTTTTTCCCATAACACTTTCTTGTTTCTCACCTCCATTACAATGACTTCTCCTTTCACTACTGTCCCAATTTTCTGCTGTTGTTTAGCCTCCTCTGATTTCTATCTCATTCTCTCCTACCTGTATCTCAACACCCCTAGTTCTCTTACCCAACTGCCTATTCACCTGTCTCATTAGGTTCTTCCTAGTTTACAAACTGATCTACTGCTCTATATTTATATTCGCTATGTCCCTAGCAAACTGATTATCTTCCTCTCCTTCCACAAAAAAAGGATTTTTTTCTAACTTTTGAGTTGGTCTAATAAAAGATATCATATTTATCAAAAGAACCCTGTTCACTTTCCATACATACTCATTACAACATTTTTTATTTTCCTCAACAAGACTGATTGAAACTATATATCTTCCATAGGACTTTCCATTAATTAAAGGGAAAGAAGTCATCAAGTATTGAATAAAAGCTAAAATTTTCACAAAATGAAATTCCTGAGTGAAAAAAAAAAAGTGAATATTTGGGCAGTGAAAATGTTTTGTTTTAACTTAGATTTACCATGCTTGTCTGATTTCTTTTTTACACTCTTATTTTATAATACTTATTTAAATTCTATTTTTTATCTACTGCATATTGGCATTTTGACTTATACATTTATGGTTTAATCACTATTTGAAAAGTATGATATAATAAACATATGATAAAGCAATATTATTATATCATTCATTGATATTTTAAGTGATAATTGGTATTGTAATAGATGCTGCAATTAGCACTGGGTTGGTCTCTCAGCATTTGACATTCTAACTCAGTGCCAACTTGGATTCTAAATGGAACCTATTTTTGAATTTGTTCAGTAAATGTTAATTGGCATGATATAAAATAAAACATAACATAATTGAACACCTTCAAGAGCAAATTGGATGCTCATCTTGCTGGGATCCTATGACCCCAGCTGACTTCCTGCCCTTTGGGCAGGGGGCTGGACTAGATGATCTTCCGAGGTCCCTTCCAGCCCTAATGTCTATGAAATCTATGAAAGCTGGTTTAAGAAGTTCAATGCATATTAACCGGTTTCAAAATGGCTGAAACTGGTTTAAGATAAACCCAGTTGAATGTAGTATCAGATTTAACTGATTGGGATCAAACTGGTTTATGGAACTTCTGTGCTAGACCCCTTCCTGGTTCAAGTTAAATCACAGTCCCACAGCATCTCAGCGCGTGCTTTTGAGACCTGGGCTGGGCTGTGCTGTCTGTTCTAGCAGAGAAGGCTTGGGGGCAAGGTTCTGCTGGGGTTTGTGGTCAGGGAGGAGGGTTAAACTTCCCTCCTCCCCAGTACAGAGCTGACCTGACCTGCCCTGCTAAAAACTTACTGCTGGCTGCAACTGTGGACTACAAATCTCAGTGACACCAGGAAGGAAACAGGAAGAGGGAGTAATGAGCATCCCTGCAAAGTCCTGCTACTGTGATTATGGACGGCATATCCCAGAGAACTTGGGGGTAGCAGGAATAGGACACAAACACGCAGCCCATGCTGGCTATGTGCCAGAGAACCATGCTCTAGTGCTCCCCAGCTTCTGGCCTGAGCTACTGCAAATATGCGGCTGCATTTCCGGAATCAAAAGTAAATGTCTGTCCAGTTGTTTCTCAGTTTAATTTCTGCATTTTAGACTGACCTGCAAAGACAGCCTTGGGCTTTTTTACTGTCTCTACTTAGCCCTGAAGTTCCTTTTATGATTTCCTTTGGTAGCATGCAAAGAGAGGGTGGAACCTATACTGTTTTGAATAGTTGCAATAAAGCGCTCAAATTATTGACAAGTTGTAATCACCAAAGTTTCACTTTTTGTGGTGTTCTGAAAGCTGCCACTTCAAACAGAAAAATTAGACAAATTACTAAAGATGACCAAACCTTTATCCGGGTTTATTTTGTTTACTTACTTCAGTATACCCTTAAAAATCCTCAATCTTTCAAGTAATTCTGAACTTTATGACCACCCAATTCAGATGAGACTCCTCCATCTCCCTTCCAAACAAATAAATTATTAAAATAATAATAATACAAAATTAGGACATTATTAATCTAACATATTCCAAGAGTATTCAACATATTTTTGATATTCACAACTAACATTTATTATTTACATTCTACATCATTTCATAAGAAGTTAAGGAACATCGTGGATTGTTGAGTCCACACTTATGCTATTGCAGGTGATGCATGGGGAGGGCACAAGGGTGGGGGCACGTGCCCCCCCTGAGATTGGTCCTCACTGGCTGTGGAGAGAGGATGCCGAGTAAAGCATCAGCCAGTGGCCCCCCTGAGATTGGCACAGGCCAGCACTAAGACGCACCAGCCACACTTCCAGTCTTGCCACCAGCACTTCCAGTTTTGCCACAGCACTGTGATCGGCCACTGGGGGCCCCGACCCCCCTCTTTGGTGATCGGCTGCTGGGGGACTCCCCCCCTGCCAGTTGGCAATTGGCTGCTGGTGCCCTCCCAGAATCTGGAGGCACCAGTTGTCTATGCATCCAACTTAAATAATTCCCTCAGTTCTCCAGATATCCATGAAAATTTCCCAGTCGCCATCTGTTAGAGCACTATGCTAAAATTAGTATATGTTGTCCATGCAACACTCCGATAACTGAAATTATTCTAGGTATCAGCTTGAGTCTATCAGCAAGCTCGAGATAAGGCACCCACTAATCCTGGCTGCTAAAACTCAAAACTAAAGGATCTTGGTTAGTTCTGGGAACTGCATTATCTCCAGCTTTCTGATAAATAATAGCCATTAGTCAGCAATGAGTCTGTGAGAAAAAAATTGTACACTTACTTCATATTGTGAAGGTATTTGATTCTTTTTTTAACAAGAGTTCTGTAATGTAACTGATTATCAAATGAAAAAGAATCAGAGGCAATACTCGTGTTACAGAGAGAAAAAATCCAGTGAAGAAAGATGGTAAGGAACTGAGATAGAGAAGAAAAATGTGTCAGATTTCTTGGGTGGAAAGAAATGTGAAAGTTTAAAACATTGTATTTCTGTCTTTCAACAACTTAGTTGCAGACTTAGTATTTTTCTGGCTTTTCCCTACTGTCTGTTTGTTTCATTGACCTAAGCTCTGGCATTGCAGAAGATCGAGCAAAAATGAAAAGGAACAATGTGTGCCAAATACATGTTGCATCCTAAGGTTGGCAGTGACATTTCAAAAAGAAATTCAACAAAAAAAGAGAAAAGTTTTAGTATTTCCCTACTTGCAAATACTGAAAGGGACTAAGGGGAATTCCTGCATGAACAAAGAAGAATTTTCTTGCTGTGCTTTTCTTGCTGAAAAGCAAATTACTAATAGAAACAGGAAATTAGTACCAGTATGTTAGGTGGTAAAAAAAAGCCCATATTGTAAAGAATAGGGTCTGATTTAAATTTTTCCCCTCTATTACATACTAGTGAGGCCTCACCTCGACTAGAGAGTCCAGTTTTGAGGACCATGCCTCAGGAACAATGTGGATGCACCGGAAAGAATCCAGAGGGAAAAGCAACACAAAAGACCAGAAATCCGGAAAACATCAAGGTGAGATTGGAAGAATTAGGATCATATAATCAGGAGAAAACTGAGTAAGGATCTGATCACAACCTTCAAAGACAAAAAATGATTGCTAATGCTATTAAGAGGGGAATCAACGGTTCTCTCTCTCCACAGGGGACAGATAAGTAGTAATGCTTTAAAAAGCATTGGAAGGGACTTTGAGGACCATCCAGTGTAACTCCCTGCCCAGACACGTTCTGTTATTCTTAAACCATCCCAGCCAGGAGTCTCTTTGGCCTCTTCCTGCAAACCTCCAAATTAAAGAGATTCAACAGCTTTTCTTGGTAGCTCTCTCCATTGTCCTACTGTTCTTCCAATTAAGATTTTTTTCCCTCAGATTTGACCTAAATCTGGTTTCGCTGTGGTTTAAAACGGTTGCCACAGGCTCTGCCCACTGTGGCAAAGCAGAACTATGTTTCATCATCATATTTATGGGAGGTTTTCACATATTTAAAAACTGCTGCTATGTCCCATTGTAATCCCTTTTTTCCCCAAACTTAAATGTACCAAGTTCTTTTCTTTGTCCAGCTTGTTTTTCCCTTTGTCATTTTTGTCACCTGCTCCTGGACACTTTTTAGGTTTTTTTCTGTCTTTCCTAGAGTGTAGTGTACAAGGCCGTGTGCAGACGAAATGAGAGGCATGTGTGCATGACACCTTAAAGTGGGCTAAATGCTTTTGCACCACTTTAATGGTGTCAGTGTTTGCATACCTTGGTAGCATATTGCACATTAATTCCAGCCGCGGTAGGAAACTCGTCGGTGTAATGCAGCTTAAATGACTTGGGACACAGCAAACTAAGACTCCTCCAAGGAGTTTTGGTTTGCTGCCCCTACAGCCACAAAGCACCAGGCTCCATAGGAAGCCCTGCAGGCAGCCTGGCAGCAGCCCGGGAAAGCAGCTCTGCCCAAGAACAGTGGCAAGTCTGATCTGGGCAGGGGCCTGGTGCCCCAAGGGAGAGACAAGTAAGTTAGTGGAGTGTGTGCAATCAACCTTAAATTGAAGTGGTGTTTTTTAAAACCCACCACTTCAATTTAGGGCCCCCATTTCATCTACATACACCCCAAAACTACACATGCTACTGGACTGGGAGTTGGACTAGATGACCTCCTGTCCAACCCTAACTTTCTATGATTCTGTGATTAAAGCATCACATGTAGATACACCCAGCATATAATATGTTACCTCTGGGAATAAGCATCAGAGCTACCAAAAGCTAACAGCAACTGAGTAAATTCACAACAGGGCTTGGTCACTATCATATTATTATATATTTTGGATCTTGTACGCCAAACGATAAACTGAAAAACCACAAAATAATTCAAACAAAAGCATACAGGAACCCACCCTGCACTTCAACTTGTGACTGCCAGACTACCCTACAGTCCTGGTTCTCAGCCCTGGGGTGCCATGTAATCCTGTAAAGGTACTATAGGGAGCCTCACAGTATTAGCAGTTAGGTCTACAAACATGTACATGATTCATAAGTAGGGACCTACCCAAATTGAGGAGGCAGATGGCTGATTTTGTGGACAGATTGCAGGGCCAGTCACTATTTTTTGCAGGGTTATCACATCTTTGATTGACGAAGGCGCCCCACTCCTCACCTCTGATTGTCCAAGGGGGTTGTCCATCATAGATTCATAGAAGTAGCGTTGGAAGGGACCTGAGCAGATCATCAAGTCTGACCCCCTGCCATGGCAGGAAAGAGTACTGGGGTCAAATGACCCTGGCAAAGTGTTCATCCAGCCTCCTCTTAAAGACCCCCAGGGTAGAAGTCAGCACCACTTCCCTTGGAAGTTGGTTCCAGATCCTAGCTGCCCTGACCATGAAGTAGCGCCTCCTGATGTCTAGTCTAAACGTTCTCTCTAACAATTTGTGGCCATTATTCCTTATTACCCTGGGGGGTGCTAAGGGGAACAGGGTCTCTCCCAAATCATGCTGGTCCCCCCTGGTGAGTTTATAGACAGCCACCAGGTCCCCCCTCGGCCTTCTCTTGTGAAGGCTGAACAGGTTAAGGTCCCATAGCTTCTCTTTGTAGGGTCTGCCCTGCTGTCGCCGGATCATGCAGCTGGCCCTCCTCTGGACCCTCTCAGTGCTGTCCACATCCCCTTCTGAAGTGCAGCACCCAGAACTGAATACAGTACTCCAGCTGCGGCCTGACCAGTGTCGCATAGAGGGGGAGGATCACCTCCTTGGCCCTACTTGAGATGCATCTGTGGATGCACGACAAGGTACCGTTAGGCCCTACTGACCGTGACCTTGCATTGTCAGCCCAAGATCTCTTTCTGCCACCATGCTTTCGAGAAGGGAGTTTCCCAGCTTATGCTGGTTCATACTGCCCAAGTGCAGCACCCTGCACTGTTACCTCTTAGCTCCATGTTCTTAGGGAACCCTGATACAGGACGTAGACTGTCTGACTCACAAAGAATCGCTCCCCACTTCCTCTACCTAAACAGAAACTGATTAAGATGCAGTGCAAGACACACCTAAAACCCTCCAGATAAGGGTGACAAAAGTGAAACAATTGTCTTAGGTCTCATTTGCATCTGAAATGGGACCAGATGACCATTCATTTACATGGGAGATGGAGAACAGAAAGCCCGAAGCAGAGACTGCAGTGAATTCTGGGGTCAGCAAAGCAGGGGAGCAGTGCATGATGGGGAATCTGTGCTCCAAATGCTAATCAACCCTCACACCCAGCTCAGCATTTATCAG
>NW_017728951.1:32755346-32759346 GCF_001723895.1 Crocodylus porosus | reverse complement strand
CTGGCTCCTACCCTGGGGGTGTTTAAGAGGAGGCTAGATGAACACCTTGCTGGGGTCGTTTGACCCCAGTACTCTTTCCTGCCATGGCAGGGGTCGGACTAGATGATCTGCTCAGGTCCCTTCTGACCCTAGAAACCATGAAACCATGAAACATTCCCCTGGCATCCCAGGGGCCCCCTCGCTGGGTAGCTTGCTAGCCTTGCCTGCTACTTGTCTGCTCTGGGTGAGCACTGGCCCAGCCACACTCCTGGACTGCCACAGAGAGAAGACAGAAAAGACTGTCTCTCCTCCCTGCATGGCCAGGTGAGGGGCTGAGGGGAAAAGACCCTTTGCCATGTGGGCCCCCGCCCACAGCTTGGTAACTTTGGTCTTGGTTAGGCCCAAGCCAAGTCCACATGGCAGAGAGGCTCTTTCCCCCACTTTTGTTGTTCCCCCACCCTCCAGGTCCTGGTGCAATGAAAAGCAGCATGTGGCTCCAAGCTGTCAGCCACAGATGTGGAGGAGAGAAAGGAGTGTATGTATCCCTGTATTTTTCCATTATACAATACCCCTAAATATGGCAGGGGCACTCCACAGATGGAAAGATCTTGGCGGGCAGCAGGCAGGACAGCAGGGCAAGGCAGACAGAACAAAAGAGTAGTAACTGTGTATGCATGGGCCCCGGTAGGGCCATGGCATAGCACTGCTGCTGCCACTGTGTCTCTGTGGGGAGCAAGGCTTGGGTGGGTGAGTGAGAGAGACATGTCTGTGCCTGTGTCTGTGTGGCCCCAAACAATCCTGTCCTGCATCCCTCCCCTCCTCACCCCAATCCACAGCAGATCTAGGTGGGAGAAGCACTCCCTGCCCCTACTGTGTCTTCATGGAGATGCCAGTGTCCAACCTGCCACCACCAGCATTAGGCAGGATGGGCTACCCAATCTGGATCCTGGCCCCCCAGGCATTTCCAGACAGATAAGTAAGACAACCTATTCCAGTTTAAATGCTGTTTCAAAGTGTAGGAGGGCTGTGAAATTCCCTGTACTGTAGGCGGACAGATTTTATGTAGTACAGGACAATGACTCAGGAAAGGAGTATGACTCATAGTTAAGGGGCTGGAACGGGAAACAAGTTCAAATTAGTTTTTTTTTCGAAAGAGAAAGAAAGCAAGCACGAGCAGGAAACTACGCACAAACATGTGTGCCTGTGTGCAGGCGTGTCTGTGTATTAACTTCCTGTGCAAATGAACTATTAGAACTCAAGAAAAAGAAACTCCAGAATGGGAATCTTTTGTGCCCAATTTTTTTAAGGAAGGGTTTCTGTTGTGAATAAAACAGACAGGCTTTGTTAAGAAAGAAATGAAAAATGTAGAAGGGCAAGAGTTGCCTCTAAAACTCTTGACACCTACAAAAAAGAAATGATGCTGGTTGCCCACCAGCTGTTGAGGAACTTGTGCACATCGCACAGCAAAAAATATATTAAGCAGAAGGAAATGTCATTGGCAATATGTGGATCATACTACAATATGTTATGAACAGGAAAAAATCTGGCAGAGGAGTGACAAGAAGTGCCAGGCCATCTGTTTAGAACCAAATGAGTGACACTGCTACTACTGATGTCCATTATCTCCCCGGCCCCCATGGTAACAATTCTGCCATAGTGTTACCTCCTACCGGCATTGCATCTCCTCCAGTGAAAGAAGACATACAGACAGTCCCATATTCTAGTCTGTAACAGTGAGCTGGATATGGGTACCCTTTTGTTTGTTTGTGAACTTAATGTACAGCTGCTATCAATTTCAGTGAGAAGAGAGGATCACTAAAATCAATAGCAGCTGGATAGGGACTCTGACATCATCTGTTACCATGCCCACATTCTGGCCCTGATTCAGTTCTACAACTCCTTTTCACAGCATCTGCCCTGCGCCCTCCCCAACACACTCACACAGACACACAATTGCCATATCAACCCTTGCCAAAGCTCTTGGGTAGGTTTTGATGAGCAAAGAAAAACCCATATTTCAGAAGGAGTATGACTGACAGCATGCAAGATCCTTAAGAGCTTTCAGCAATCTGTGAAAAGAGCTGTACTGATTAGTGTTAGAAGCTGAATCAGGACCCCACATCATGAAGGCTGGGTGGGAAAAGCTCCCACCTCTGGTCCTTTGGACTAAACTCTTCCTGACATGGGAATGTATTGTGTCCACAGAGATAAGAAAAAAGGCACAATGGAAATGAAAACATGAAGCATTGCATTGAGAATAAAGATGTAAAAAGAAGGAATCCTGCCCTGTGCTTTGCTGAGAAACAGCTGGAGAGGCAAATCTTCCTAAGCCTAATGTTCAAATAGAAATGAGTTATGAAACCAGATTTATAGATGGCTATTGTAAGCACATGAAAATCCAGTTCTTTTAGGCTACAAGAATGAAAACACTGAGATCTCATTATTCCAACATCAGGGAGTAATTATCCAAACATTTAAATGAAAAACTCCACAAAAACTTGCAAAACAGCCAGTTTTATCTGGGGGATGGCTGTCAACAAGCTAAGGAGCAGTTTTTGAGGCTCAAGGAAAAAAGAATGTGCTGAAAGAGAAAGAAGAGAGACGAGATAAAGAAGGGGGAGCACATCTGGTCAACATTTGCTCCATCTATATATTCAGTTGGGCAGGCCACCTCTGAGTTTATAAGCATTTTTGTTTTTGAAAAAAAATCACAAATTTATCCAATGAAACAAGTAAATGCACACATTTTTAACCACTTCTTGCCTTTGGAACATATGCAATTCCCATCCTTCCCATTATCCTTAAACTATGGTGTGTCAGAGGTCTTAAGCTGGTCCAAAGGATCCTGAAAATAGAACTCTTCCATTTCTATTGCTAATTGACAAGTATTTTGTTTTCTTGCAGGAAGTATTTCCAGTGAAGCAACTCTGGATATGAAGGAAAATGCACTAATAGACCCACATAAATAGAATTTCAACTAGAATATACTTCACTAATAGCAAACAAAACATCTTTTGGTCAAATGCCATACCATACGTCTGATAGAGAAACTGTTTTTCTATTTTCCAGGTCAGTTTTAGGAATAAACTATCTCCACAGTTGTTGCGTTTTGTCAACTCTAAGATCAAACTTGATAACAAATATATCAATACAGCATCCTCAGGAGCACAAACTCACTACATATTGCTACAAAAATGTTTGTGGTAACAAGGTGTATTGTCTCAACATTAAAGCCCCTCATGTAGAGGTTTTCCCTCTGCACATACCAACCCAGCAGATCATTTTGTTCACTTCTTCCTGACACAATATGTATTTACGTGCATATACACACTTTCCCCAAAAAATTAGCTGCTGGAAAATCAGGGTACATTTGTTAAACAAGGACATGTAGGGAACAGAGGGTCCAATCCTACTGGGGCTGAAATGTCCAGCCTTGCTTCTTGAGCCACATGGACAACTCATCCTGCAGTTAAGGGATTTTGCTCCCTTCACCACCTCCCCCACAGCTGCCAGTATTTCCCCCTGTGAAAATACCATACTTGCTGTTATTTCCAAGGAAAGATCTTTTTCCTTCATTCTAAAAACAAAGGGAGTGTCTTATTCAGGGATGGAAGGACAGGATATAAGGTGTGCAAGAAGATATGATATTACTGATATCTGGCTTGAAGACAGAAGGCACATTTCAATTTTTCAGCCTCAGAGCCTCATGTCCTACTTTTCTTGGCCACCTGCAGCCACTACTGTACTCTGGCACAATTTTCCAGATTTAGAACTATTAGCTCCTTGCTGGTAGGGAGTTTTCAGCTAAGACATATAATAAGCATTTATCTTATATAAAATTCACTTGGAGTTTCAATGATATGTGGCATTCTTGACTTGCTGAACTGCATTGCTTCGTAGCCCTGTATTTTCTTCACCGTAGATTCATAGATTCATAGATGCCAGGGTCGGAAGGGGCCTCAATAGATCATCGAGTCCGACCCCCTGCATAAGCAGGAAAGAGTGCTGGGCCTACACTACC
>NW_017728951.1:32747689-32754811 GCF_001723895.1 Crocodylus porosus | reverse complement strand
GCACTTTGCATTTCTCCTTGTTGAACTGCATTCTGTTGTTTTCTGCCCACTTGTCTAACCTGTCCAGGTCTGCTTGCAGCTGCTCCAGTCTGGTTCTGTGGTGGACAAAGCAATTTTTATGCGAGGATCTCTGAATGTTCAGGCCCTCCCTTCCTGTACCAAGAGGAGAAGTATTTTGTTTTGGTTTGTTTTGTTTTTAGCACAGATCATTTCACCTTGCTCTTTCAGGTACAGAAATAGCATTGGTCCTGGTAATGCCACAAGGGTGGACTGGTCAGAAGTAATAAAGATGCAGAAAAGCTCATCCAAAAAATGCTAAAACAAATACGATACTTGCATGAAAAAAAAGGGGGACCCACCTGGACTGACATCTGAAGACTATTTCAGTATTGTCAGTCATAGTGCTGACAAGGAATAAAAAGGGGCCTCGTTTCCATCATTCAGCACTGCTTCAAAGCTACATGAGGTGCAGAGATGGAGTGGCCTGATGAAACCTCAATGGAAAGCCATAAGAAATGCAAATTTTTCCAACTCTAATCCAGCTATTGCCCAGCTTAAATGAGAACCATAGAACTGTTGGAGTTCAATAAAAAGTCTCTGGAAGCCACACTGTAGGACACACACCACCTACCTTCAGAAATGAAATTGGTGTCGCATCTCCAATTTGACGCACCTTAGAGGGGACAGATATTCTGAAGGTACTTCATGCCCCCGACCAATAAAACAGGGTGCTTTCAGATGTCACAAGGTGACACTGCACCAGACCTAGCTCAAAGCAAATGCTAAGTGTTCAAATTGCCAAAGGGTTCTTGTGGGTTCTCTCAGTTTGCAAGATCAAACAGTGAGTTTGGATATTTAACTGTGTATCATTTTCCTCTCGTCTTAAATAAGACACAGTTGCAGAAGGAAGGAAATGCCCCAAACCCAGTTTGTTGATGTTTATCAGTCTGGGATTTTAAATAAATAGTTATTAGTGGTCATCTTTGCCCCTCCCACTTTACATCTTTAAGTCACTGACCAGAAAGAAAGAAACTGCTGTTTACACATATGGTATTATATACATAACACTGTTTGCAAACCGGATGGGAAACCTCTGCTCTGTGTTCTGCTTTTGATATGGGACACAAGAAATGAGGAAGGAAATGGCAAGACAGCAAAAAAGGAAAGTTGACTGATGTCGGAAGTTACCAAAAATCATTATTACATACTGTTCCATTTGTCTGGCTTTTGTCATGAAGGATGAGGAACTGCAGGAAATAACAGCAACTGTAAAATCAAATAACCAAAATGTCAGCACTACCAAGCCACAGGATTCACTCTCGCACACTCAGCAGTAGGCAGCATGCTGAACTTTCAGTGAAAATAGGATTTACACAGGCCATGGGAAACACCACAGTTTCTACATCTTTCAGTTTTTAGAATATTCTTTTCTCTGTATTGTCTTCTTCCATTAAACTGCAAAAGGTCTGTAGTCACATCCTGATTAGCATCTCCCCTCTCTCATAGATTCTTGTATTGGTAAGGAAGATGAAATGCAGACAGTAGTGCCAAATGCCACAAAGCACACGTAAAGTTGCAAAATATACCTACTCTGAGGAACTCACTCTCTGAATGAAGTATGATGCAATATGGGAAGAAAACAGAGTGCAAAATGAGGTAGCTGGGAAGGGAGGGATCATAAAATATGATTGCATTGGTCCTCTCCCATAGGCATGTGCACTCATGGCAATGAGGTGGGATGTAGAGATTTTAACAGAATTATGCAATCCCAAAGAAGTATCAATAATACCTTTATTCTGCTCCTGTTTTAGCTTTGCAAGGGCCTGTAATAACAAGCCTCTACATTGCCACAGATTCCACAGCCAATTAGCTTAGCTGGGCCTTTCATCAAGGTAATTTAGAGGGAAATTCCTGTTTGTAGAAAAGGGGGAAGTATTTTTCTGGTGTCTGTTTGAATTGCAGAAAAGTTCAGAATAACAAACATGGATGAATGGACAGAGGTTCAGTGAGGTGGGTGACAAATAAATTTATCACCTGATTCTGCCATGGTAAGCTGGACATCGTCTCCACACATGTGGAGGAACATTGTAAAGACTGAAAGCAATTATAACTTAATGACCAAGTACCTGAAACCACTCCTGCAGGAGTAGAGTACTCCACTACCTTTTAGCATGAAAACTGGTAGTGGATACTGAGTGACTCATAGCATTTCCTGCAGCATCCAAGAGCTGGCTTGGCTCAATCTTGTTTAGCTTGGAGACCAGACAAGATTATACCAGTTAAACATAACTCTAATCAAAACATTAGCAGCTGGACATATGAGTGGAAAGCTCTCTTCAATCAACAGAGCAGCTCTGGATTATGTGATAACACGACGTCTTAAACACATAAATAAATCAATCAGAGTTTGTGATTTAGATCCCACATTTGCCAGGGAAAAGAATCCTGTTTTTCCCTGCTGTTCATGTAAAAACATTTAAGCCTGTAATATTTAAGAAGATAATTGGCCTTTATTTCTGCTTGGAAATGTTTCATAATATTTTATTTTCAGGTCTCATAAGCTTCATTTAGTTTCCTTCCCCTCTCCAAATATTCTTTTGTGCAGTTAATGAAGTTCTAGCATCCCTAAAAAGCTGCAAAGGTCACAAGGGGGAAATAAAAATAAGTACTAGAATTGCATTGTTTCATAAATTTGTTAAACAATGATGTTTCATTACTGAACCCCCTTCCTACCCCAAGAAACAACCAAGAAATGTTGTAGATCCCAAAAATATTCTGCCCTCCATTATACAACCTCAGATCATCTGGAACATTACTAACCTTGTCATTCTTTGATATCCCACCTCCACAAAGCCTGTGCAATTTTTCTTCCTAGCATAATTGCAAATGCATTTTGGGATGGGGTCACATGTGTATAATGTCAGCCTCTACCACTTGCTCACACTTTCACCTGCTCTTGGATTGTTCAATTGTATTACAAAGCCAGCCACAGTGTTAAATCATCAGGATTAACACTAAAAGACAAATGTAGCACTGTTAAGTGAACAGAACTCCCTTTGAAGCATTAGGGATTTTTCCCAGAAGGTTACAGAAGCCTGAACCTAAATTTTCATATTTACTTTCTTATGGGAGCCTTTTATTTCTTGATTAGCCTGCTGATGGTTTGATCTATAATTACTCTGCTAGCAGCCTTTTAACTTCTTATTCTTTCATCGGTGTCCTCCTCCATGGGCTTGAATCCTTCCATGAAAGGAATTTTACTTTCAATTTTGAGTAAATTTCATTCAAATTTCTAACCAGGCTTTTGCAAGTCAGTAATAATAACTTAAAATTGGAAGCTGGAGGTTGGCAGTTGCAGGATTTGCTAGTTATACTGTTGCTGAGGGAGTGTGTTCTGTTTTCATGCCATGATGTAGGTCAGATTTTTAAACTGAATTCTTCCTTTCCTTTATCAAAAGCTGAAAAAAATAGTCAATTTATTACTCTTTCTAGAGAACAAACTAATAGTTCAGTTCTGGTACTCAGTAGATATATTTACTTACATGAACCTTTATCTTTTAATAAGAGACACTGTCAACCAGTGATCTGATACAAGTGCCAAATTATGCATACATGCATTTTCACACTGAAGATTGAGAACTAAATGTAATAAAACAAAGGATCACTTTAACTACAACAGAGTTTATTTCACTTTAAAAACAGACCATTAAGAAGGTACACAAAATAAATATTCAAATTATTGCACAGAAAACCAAAACCAAATTAGAGAATTAGTTCTGTCAGACAGCAATTTATTTGAACAAGATCAGTGTGGATGAATATAAATTGGCAGATAAAATTTCATAGAAAAACTCATGTGTATAGTTTCCATTCATATCATGTATCATTCTATCACAGTAAGAAAATATTTCTGTGTGTATGTATTGAACATCATACACCAATATATAACATGCTTTATAAAAGCTGGGATATTCAAAGGAAATAAAGCAAAGTCTCTTAATACTTCCTTATGTTTGACTCAAATAGAAATAATATAGTTAAAAAATGCAATTTCAGACAGACATGCAGAGATATAAAATATTTGTTATAAATAACTGTTATGGCCCATATAGCTGAATTCAACTATTCATACTTTGATCAGTCTGAAAAATTAAACTTTTCTTTCAGATTAGAAGTTGCACAAAGTGTGCTAGTTCGTAGACAAGCTCCCTTACTTTGGATGTACATGAGCAAATGTTCCAAAGAGTTTATCCCAATGGGTGAAGTATGGAGCATAGTTAGATCTGAATTTCAGGTGATGGAGATCATGATGTGGAGCTCCTCCATACAAGCCAAATGGCACCAGTCTGTGAGTTGACCATGGGAAGTCATAACCTGAATGATCCTCCACTGAAAGTGCAATGTTAACAAGGAAGAAAACCATTTCTGTCAAAGGGTGGCATTTCAGCATCACTGGATTGATGGCAGCAAAAAATCCAAGTGAAAGCAGTTCCCATACGCTGGAGTACTGTGCAGTAAGAGCAAATGTAGAAATGTGTTTGTGATGAAACTTGTGAAACGTCTTGTACAGCCAAGATACCTTGTGATGAAGCAAATGCCACAGGAAATACTGGAAGTCAAAGAGAAGCAGGCAAACTGTTACATCCAGCAGGAGTTTGGGCAGCTCAGGGGCCATCACGGGTAGATGCACTGGTCTCCAATACCAGTGAGCAACCGTCACTGGGAAAATCAAGATCATGTGGTGATAAACACTTTGAAGTACACAAGGCACCATCATTTCAAGAGTTGGATAACTCTGAGGCTGGATTTTGTATCTTCTTAGGGTTGGTATTTTAGTGCTTAAAAAGTCCAATGCAACATAAGGAAGGCAGAAAGTCATGTAAGCTGTAAAGGAAAACAGTGCTGGAAAATAAGGTGACCTGACCAAAGGTTCCTTCTCCTTGACAATGTCCCAGAAGAACTGCAGAGCCAACTTGTCAAACTCTCCATCCCTCCCACTGCTGAGCAGGACTCTCTTCTGCATGCTACAGTTCATGCTGATTGCAGTCTGTAACTGTTGGGACTGTGCTGCATTCGCAGGGCTTTATGCCTCTCAAAAACCCGCCCCTTTCACTTCCTAACAGACAAAAAAGGAAAATATCCTTTCTGTCCGGAAACAACAGGATACACTAGTCTCAGAGCAGAGTTCTCTCATTAGTGCAAGGAGATTTAAGCACTAAATACCAACTTTAAGAAGATACAAAATCCAGCCTCAATTATCCAACTCGGAGAAGCATTCTTTTACTTCTTAGTGCTTGCTATATCTCTGTTAAAGAGCAGAGAAAAGGGACTGTAGTGCTTTCTGTGCTTTCTCTAATGTACCTTGACAACTGTTGCTCTTTTTATTATTTTAAAATCCTATCACTCACACTGATTTTGCTACCCCATCCAGAAAATAGGTACATATCAATCATCCTATCCATATGAAGTATTTGCCTGTGATTCTTACCAGAGATTTACCAAAATCTGCCCATCCTCCCCACATTTTCCTCACTTTCCTTCCCCCCCAAAACTGACCTCCTCTCTCAGGCCCTGTAGGCAATTCAAAGATTGGAAATCTAAACCAAGGTCCAAGTTTGCAGACAGTTCCTAATCTCTACAAAGGACTCAACCAAAACCCTAAATCAGGACAGCTCGGAGCTGTCAATCCAAAGTGAGTGGCTTTATCTCATATCTGCCTGGTTCATAGAAAAATCAGCTCATGATCCTGCACTCACCAAAATCTCAAAGCTCCCATCAATCTTAGATATTTTTTTCTGTTTTCTTGATTTTTCTTTTAACAAACAGAACTGCTTTGTAAAAAGAATGAAATGCCTAAATCCCTACATGCATCATCAGAATCAAATAGATACAACATTACAGTGATAAGCATTGTACAAACCTATTTCATAATGTCAAAGTTTCTAGTAGTTTTATCAAAGGCATTAAAGCACTTGTGTAAACACAGAACTTTGTAGTTACGTCTTTTGCCCTGAAAAGGATCTAGGCCTGATCTGGTTGCATCCAATTAATGGCTCACTGGATTGGCTCCCTGTTTTTCAACTTTTGCTAATGCAATTTTATGGCTGAAGACTGGGAAGATGGGGAGGAAGTACTTTGCCCTTTCGAACTACTCTTTATATAATCACAAAGTAACTCGGGTTTTTGCTTTTTGGTCTTTGCTGAAGACGGAAAGCACAGCTTGTCAAGAATATCCTAAGATCTCCTCCTATGGAGAGAATTCACTCTGACATTACACCTGGACTCAGGGGCCGCATCTACATGAGATGCTGACTGCGCAGTATCCCAAGGCTACTGTGCAGTAGTGTCACGTGGCAGCAACCATGACATGACACTGCTGCGCAGTAGTCTCAGACTACTGCATAGTCCACATCACAAAAAAATCTGTTAGCACTACTGTGCTAGAACTTGGGTTACTGCACAGTCATTTAGTCCTTGTTTATACTCATGTAGACAAGTTTCTTTATTTTAATTCCCTTTGAACCTACTAGGGAAAAGCAAAGGAGGCATGATGGTTTCTATTCTCTGCTGACGTTCCTATTTGTCAAAATAAAAAAGTGAACTATAGTTTATCTTCTCCCAGGGCTTCCTCCCTGAATTATTTCCGCCCTCCTAAAGGGCTATTCTGAGCACAAGAACTACTCTGTTCTATCATCCTTCCCCAGACTCAGCACTACCTCACTCCATAACTAGGGCCAATGAAATGAGTGGCAACACCCAAGTAGTCTGACACAACTCATGAAAGACAGCGGCTGAATCTGGCCCTCCAAGAATTGCCCCATCCACTTCACACAAGAGAGGTAAAGGCACAGACACAATTGTGCTATGCTAATGGACACCAGCCAAAGATCTGAATCTAAATATTTAAATTTTAGTCCTTTAAACGTAATATTTTGGCTTGACTTCTCTTTCATAGCAGAGCAAAAGGAGGCAAATTTGTGAGCCTATTGATATTTTGGGACAGAAAATTCTATGAAGTCAGGGTTTGTTGGTTTAATGAATTACAGTTGTCGGGGAAAACCGAAGGATCGGGCCCCAAGGTCACGGTGGGCCGGGGTGGCAATTAGATACGGACAGGTGGGA
>NW_017728951.1:32709827-32746984 GCF_001723895.1 Crocodylus porosus | reverse complement strand
TTCCACTCACAGCTTCAAACCGCGCATGTCAGTTTAACCTCTTCTGTACTGGCAGCATACTCTCAAAAAATTTCCATGACAACAGTTAGCAATTAAGTCTGGCATATGCATAATTGCCCTTCTATTCAATTACATTACAGTGATTTTTTCTGTAATACACATAAAATCCTCCCGCACCTCTATATCAAACAAATAGAGTGTTCAAATGCTCAAAAGAAACTGTTACAAGTATCTCTGTCTGAATACTTGGGAGACATTGATGCCAGTTCTGTTCGATGCCCATCAACCAAGCTGTAAGTACCAAACATCTGGCCAACCAAATATCAAGTTTACTGTGGAAAAGCATGTTTAAGCTTCCTGAAAAAAATATTACAGTGGTATTGGTGTTGCAGTCCTTGTCCTCACCTGTCCTGCACAAGAGTCCTCAACAAATCAAGGATTTAACAGGCAGCAGTTAATAGAGGTTGTCCCAGGGGCACAGGCCCAGAAAAGGGGGAAGCCTTACTGAGAGGCAAACCCCAGGCAGAAAGAAGAAAAAACAATGACTTACATGTTGCAGGGGCCGGGAAGAGTGGGAAAATGCGCGGTGGGGAGCTGCCCACGCGATTCGTCACCCGCGCGTATATTCAACTGAGGCCGAGTGACGTCACAGGGAGATGCCACCTGGCAGAAATAAGAAGCGCCCTGAAGGCACAGGAGGGGGGCCTGAGGAGCCGAGGAGCCATAGGAAATTGCGGCACGTGGCCACGGCAGGTGGCAGCAGAAGCAGCAGTGGCAGAAGCAGTGGCAGAAGCTGTGGCTGAGGCAACAGTGGCAACAGCAGCAGAAGTAGCAGCTGCAGCCAACTGGAAGACTGACAGGGGCTGAGACAGTAGGAGTTACAAGGTGTCCCCATGGCAGGGACGACCAATGGGGAATCGACAGGACCACCGAGGAGGGCTGTAGTAACCGCGCTGATAACCAGCGCAGGAGCCCTCAGTAGAGGCAACGGGTGTCACAGCTCCAGGATGGAGGAGGACTCTAGAGAGAAGGAGAGAGAGACCCCGGTTGGGGGTGAAGGCTGGGATCTAAGCCCGGGGTGCATGAGACATGGGGCGTTAGGGTTCAGGAGGGTGTGGGACTCCCTATGGGTGTTCCCTGTCTAGTCTTTTTTTTTTCTGTTGTCATGTTCCCTTGGCAGTCGTGGTAGCAGCATCTTGATTTTGGTTTTATGCCAGGTCACCTTAGGGTGAGGGGCTTGCAGTGAAGGTGTTACTCATATTCCCCCTTAGGGTCGGTCTAGTTTCTGCCCCTAGCGAAAGTGGGCTAGCATAGCTCTTAGTGCTAGGCCAAGGCAGACGGGATGTCATCTAACAACGAGGACACAACAGTGTGGGGACTTTGTGAAGGCTAATGGCCTCAGATGTAGGCAACACAAGGCGTCGGGGAAGACAGGAGGAGCGGCAGAGGCCCAGGGAAGACATCAGCAGGGGGTGGCAGCAAAAAAGGATTAGGAGGCCCATTTTGAAGGTTGGCACATGGCCAGGGTGTAGGGAAGGTTGGAGCCCCGTGAATGCCTGCCGAGACGCAGGACCGCACTGGAGGCATCCTCAGAGGGGGCCCCCTCCACTGAAGTAACACTCAAAGTAGTGGCAGGAGAGTTTGGGGTCAACCTGAAGACAACCGAGGTATCCTCCGGGGCCTACACGAAGGCTCCTGGTGGGCCAGAGCGGCAGATTGGGCAAAGGCAGCATGAGAACATACCATCGAAAGGAGATGGGCACAGAGGTGAAAGCAGTAGTGGTGCATGAGGTAGAGCAGGAAAACAGCAGGCATTGCTCCACGTTCCTTTCCTTACTACAGGAGATTGGGAGGATGAAACACTGGATCAAGTAGCATATCTGGGCGTGAGTGGGCAAATGGAGCAAGTAAAATGAAGATACTGTCCCCCTGCCTTCCCTTGAACCTTTGCACTGGCTTGGCAAACCCTGTGCTGCCTGTGCCTGGCCACAGGAGCTGAGCAGCGCAGCACCACATCAGTATGTCGGGAGAGGGTAGGCTGGGGCGGGGGGGCGTTAAGCAGAATGGTGCTTCTCTTTCTCCCTGTGCCATATACTGTGGTCAGCATACCCTTGCTAACTTCCTTGAATCCACGACCCCACACCCACTGCCCTGGGCACTCAATGAGTTCCCTCTGGTACTGGAATTAATGCTGTTCATGGCCTCTTGCTTTTATTAGATGTGATTGCATTCAGACACAACAATGGCTCATGAGCCTAAGTGTGCCTCCTCACATATTGGAGGTAACAAGACTTCTAAGCCTCAGAAAATTATTCAACTCCATTTTGCATAGGTTTCCAAACAGTCAGCACATGGTACCTTAAGCAAGGGGCCTCTAGTTGGATTTCTGTATCAATGCAATATATATTGCCAAGCATTCCTTTTATTTAAATAATGGAGTTTTGTTTGCATGGTCTTTTGGATTTAACTCAACATTATAAATCCAGTGTTTTCCCCTTAGCTTGTAGTGCAGCCAAAATTCCCGTGTCTTAGTAGATTTCACATGGGTTGTCTGCAAAAATCAGGAATCTTGTTACAGAATTGAGATTGAACAGATGATGGGATGGAAGGAGGCTGTGCAGATAGATCCTGATTAGAATCTGTAAGGGCTCAACTCCAGGGTTTGCCTATTAGACCTGGGATTACATACAGGTCTGAACTGGGAACAGTGGAGGTCATGATGTGTAGCCTTCTATAGAAACCAAAGAGATCAGGATTACTGAAGGACTCATCTGCTGAAAAGCCCTGTCCAAATACCATCAACAGCAAAATATTAACAGTGAGAAAACTGCAGTGTCTTATTCTCCTAGGAGCAAAAGTCTGTGATGCTACTGCTCTGTGGTTGCCCACGTTTTGTTACCCGATATGGTTGCTCACATTTTGTTTTGTAGTTCTGTTTTATTCCAAAGGCAGAAGGGGGTAGGTCAGAGAGCAGGTCCCAACACATCTTAGGCTTCTTACCTGAAAAGGTAATTTGCAGGGCAAGACAGGTAGACTCCTTAGGATGGCAGGTGGAGAGGAAAGCCATGCAGGACTTACCTGAGCAACAGATTCCAGTGAAGAAAGAGAGGTAGGAGGACAACCTTCTGACTTAAAGACAAATTGGTGAGCATGCTGGAAAAGTAGAAGAGACCTGGGGTCCTTCAAGCAGACTCACCTTCCTCTAAGATGCTTCATGAAAGAGTGTGACCGCTGGACTCTACAGCTCTTGCTACTGGCACCATTTTAGACAAAGCCTTCTCAGTTCCAGAGATAAATGTGCCTTCTGCAGTCCTATTTGTTAATAAATAGCACCCCCGTGTGACAGAAAACAGTCACAACTTTCAACTTTACAATGAAGAAGTGGCTCTAAGGGAGAATTCCAGTAGGGAAACTTATATCAATAAAACTAGCAGCAGGTAGTTTTCTAATCCTTGGATGCCTTCTAAAATTTCAAAAGATGTTCTGTTCCGCAGGGAGACAAAACAAGGATCTTTCAAAAAAAAAGTTTTGTGGTTCCGCTGTGTTTTGTTGAATCAGTGGGAGCCACATAATAGCCAAAGGCATGCTGGTGTTAGGGGAGACTAGTCCCTAGTGCAAATCAGGTAAAGCAAGGAATTGACTGAATCATGTCCCACATGCCAGATTCGTGACTTAAACCCTGCACTTCAGGATGTGGTGGAGGACCAGAAACTACTCCAGAGGCAAGATGCTATTCCTGCCAAAACTGGAACTCATGTTTCCATAAAAAAATTACTTTTTATGAACTATCCTTTTCCTGTGAAGAAGGTTCTTTGAAATTTTCCAGTAGCAGTTCACTATCGCATAGAAATAAAACCTTAAAAGTTTAGTTATCCAAATTTCTCTACCACCTCTAACAGTGGTACTCAACCTTTTTAGACTCAAGGCATCTCTTGGAAAATGCCAGCTCTTAGCCTTCATTTGTTTCTTGGCCATGGAAAAATAAAAGAGCAATTTTGCTGTCGAACAGAACTCAAAGACCACAACAGGTCAGAACGTTTTTGATACTTTGGATTCTTATTTGCAATCTCTGGATTTAGCCTGAGAATCTCACCTAGGTGTTTGCACAGTGCTAAAATTGTGCAGCCACCCCATGGCACCCAAAGGGTGCTGCATCACCCTGGTTGAGAATCATTGACCTATAAGGTAAATTGCTTTCTGAAAGTTAAATTTAGCATTAACTTCTACTTAGAAAATATTATTGGGTAACTTTTGATCACCACATAAGATTTATTTAAGCAACATTGCTGTTATGCAAGGGCTAATGTAATACTAACATTACAGAATTACTTGTAGTTTGTGATGTGCTTGGAATGGGACATCGCCACATCTTATCTGAACTCTTACATACTTCTATACCTGTAGAGGAAGAAAAATCTGAATGCACGTCGCAAATTGCTCTATCAAAACCCGAGTCCAAGATTCTAATCAGGAACTTCATGGACAGACAGACACTTCCTTCCAGAAGCATAAAGCATTTTGTGTGCACGCAAGCTGTAAGTTCTAGGAGAGCAATCCTGGACTTGTACACATTTCAGATTTTAATATCCATCTTTAATGGATATTGATGGAGTTAGCTACATAGTGGCCTCCACTCTCTTGGTTTCTAATAGCTGTTGATCATAGAATAATACAATAAAACCTAACTCAGCGGGAATAGTTGCAGATTACCTTTAGCTCCTAAACTAGTGCCTTGTTATGTTGGTGCAAGTTGCAGTCCCTAGAGCATCACACAAGTGTTATAGAGTTGCTAAATGTGTACAATCTGCATTGGTAAAGTTCAGAATTCAACTCACTACATGCCACTGGAATGATTTCCCCTTCCTCTTTCCATTTTTAGTTCATCTTATTGGCTTGCTTCATCCCATTCATGTACTCAAGCATATCTATCACTGCAGGACTTATAAGTCTACAAGAAGAGTGGGAAAGAGCACCTGAGGGGCTCTGTCACTTCAAGAGAGCCGGAGCCTAGCCACAGCCTTGCAGGACAAGCAGGACACAGCTGGGGCTGGGCTGGGCTGTGAATCTTTGAACCCCAGTTAATAGGATTAATTAGGAGGCACCTGCAGGCAACCCAGAGAAAGTCAGCTGACTGGAAGAGGAATAAGGCTAGGCAGTCTGGTTTAGGGAGCTGAGCAGGACAGAGCACTGCAAAGGTGCGTGTGCAGTAGTAGCAGCAGCCTGCCAGTATGTCTCTACCAGACAGCTGAAGGCTAGCGAAGGATTTAGGCCCAGGATTGGAGCAGCAGTCTGGTAGAGCCAGAAGGACCGATATGTGTATTTTGATCAGTTTTAATCTAGGAAGGCTCAGAAACCCTGACCCCGGAGGGTAGGATTTGTGTCTGCGATTTTGATTTCAGTATACTGGGTTGGTTACTGAGGGATTGCCCCATAGTGTCTCAACTAGCCTGAAGTGGGGCCAGGGCCCAAGAGGCCAGAGGTCACTGACTGGCCACAGCAGAGATGTGGGGAATCTAGAAGCCTGATACAGATAGACCCAAAGGCTTGGGGGTCCAACTGTAGGGGTGTTTAAGGAGGTCCCATAGCACCTTCAGGGGGGTGCTGCAGTCTGACACACAAACCTAAGCAGGCAAGTCAAGAAGCTGAGAACACTGAAGCTCAGTCCAGTCCATGGACAAGGGCTACAGGACTCAGAGCAAAAGGGCAGAGGCTGAGAAGGCCAAAACCCAAAGCCCGATACTTCCAATGATAGATTCACTCTTAGACTCTCAAGATTTATTAGGAGGGAGGCTGCCTAACACCAAAGGCATGGTGGGTGAGACCAGGAACTGAGAGGGCACCCAAAGAGCTAGTTTGAGCCAGGGCAGGATTTGTGTAGCCACCAGGGGGCATCATGACCACCCTGGAACTCCAACCTGTTACAGCCACAGTAGCCCTTGGGATAGGGGTATTCATTAGGTCTGTGCAAAGCTTCAGCAGCCAATTTGATTCTGTGACAGGGCACCTTTGGTGCCTGTCACTTCAAGAACAGCAAACAGGCAGCAGCCAGGTGCCTGATGAGGGCAGTCATTTGGCCTAGTGCTATAATCTGGGCTGCAGTTTGCTGCAGGAAGGAAGGAGAAACATCAGGCTGAGAGGCTGCTCCAACCAGAGTCAGGAGGTGAGGGCAGGTGTGAGGCCAGGCGGGATAAGTGTGGCCCTGAGAAAGAGGGCAGTATGAAAGAGGCTGGGTGAAAGCCAGTGGAGTGAATGGGACGCTGGTGAGAGAGAGGTGGTATGTGAGTGGCCTTCTGGGGCTGTAGAAAAGAGCTACAACTGCATGCACAGTTTGCTCTGGCCACAGGCCAGAGAAGTAACACCAGAGTAACATTTGCAAGGCACGGGACCCGTGGAGGGGAGGCCAGAGCGGGTATTAAGGCCGTTGTCAGCCGGGCCAGTAATGGGTAGCAACTCTCATATTTTTCCATCAAGGCATGGCAGGTGAGTGAAGACCTCAGGAGCAGGGCAGCCAGCAAAGATCCGACGAGGAGACACCCTGTTACAGATTTAGAGGAGATTTGGCCCGATTTGGGGTCCAAATTTCCAAATCTGAATCGAGTCAGGAGACCCATTAAAAGGTCTGAATCGGAAGCTTCTGAATTTAACTGGAAACCTCCAAATTGATTTGGAGATTTGGGCAGTCCCCGCTTACCATCCGCAGGGAGCTGGACCTAGGCTCCGTGCCAGTAACTAGGGGGCAGGGTGGGGGCTGGAGGAGAGGATGGGAGGTGACCATGGGGTGACCCCCACCTCGCCTCATCCCCTGATGGCTCCCCCAGCCCTCCCGAGTGTTCCCCCCCACCCACTCTCCCAGCCCCACCATCCCAGCACTTAAAAAAATAAATAAGCCCCACACTCACTGGCTGCAACAGTGGTGATCGGAGCCTCTGGGGGCTTGTGGCAGAGTGCCCCCATGCAGTGTGGGGCGGGGGGGCAGTAGATCGCCCTCTCCCCCTGCCTGGCACTTGGCAGCAGCTGTCGCATTGCGTGCGTGCAGCATGGCTTGGTAGGGTGCCGCAGAGCTTCACATGCTGTCTGGGAGATGAGGCAGCTTGAGTGGAGCACTGCTGGGCTCCAGATGACTGCTGGAGCAGCCCCAGCTCCAGGACAACTGCCACAGCACCCTGCCAAGCCACGCTGCACCTGTACAATGCGACAGCTGCCGTGTGGGTGCCAGGTGGGGGGGGAAAATGATCCTTGTGCTGCACAGGGGGGCTCTGTTATGAGCCCACAGAGGCGCTGATTGCTGCCATTGCAGCTGGTGAGTGCAGGGCTTTTTTAAGTGCTGGGATGCTGAGGCCGGGCAGGGCAGCCACAGGAGGAATTGGGGAAGCAGCCAGGGGGGTGGAGCCCCACTCGCCACCGCCACATCCCTGCCACTGCCACTATCACCACCACCTGTTTGATTCAGAGGAGATTCAGCCCTATTCGGCGGCCCAATCTCTGAATCTGAATCGGCTGAATCAAATCAGGACGGTGATTCAAATCACTGAGAATTGAATCACTGTCCCTCGAATCAGCCAAATCTGAAGCCGAATTGAATACTTGCTGCTTCACACAGGCCTAATATTCATAACTCCCATCCCACTTCTTGCAAGGCAAAGTGAAGTAGTATTAGTTCAACTTGGTACATGGTTCTGGTTTTGCTTCCAGTCAGTTCTGTATTCCCCTGATAAGCAGAGCTAGCAGAAAATGGGAATTTGTATTCCTTGCTACCTGAACATACAACCTCTACTGTACTCTCATCACACACGCATGTCCTAAACATAGTAGTATCAGTAAAATACATTACAAAAGGAATAGTATCAGTGTTCAAATCAGGACAGACACACAATGTGGTTACTTCAAAGAAAAGTGGAGTGTACAGATACCACAGAGCACACACTCCAGAGAAAATGTCATTCTCTAGGGTAAGGCTTTTTATGAAGAAGTAGAAGCTGTAAATACATTCACACTGCTGTACATGGTGGTGTCAGTTTTACTGGGGGGCCATACCCTTTGTTCACTGCAAATTAGCTCTTTTGCCACCTCTCCAGTGACCCTACCTGCAACAGAACCTGCTTTAGACATCCTTACTACAAACTAAATATGCTGTGGAGTAAAATAGAGAGCCAATTACTCCATAGTAATACTGTTGTTGGTCAACATTCTAAATGTTTGGAGATTAGTTTCTTGCACAACATTATTATTCTATGCTTTATAATCAGACAAAATCCTAAGCAATCCAGTTGTCCAGGGATGTGATAAAATAAACCTTTGATTTCACTGCTTTTACAATAAGTCATTACAAGTTATTGGAAGGTTTATAAATCATGTTTCGCAAGCTCAATATAGTTCCTTCTATCAAGACTAGAGTGAGTCTCTTTTGAAAGTCTCACAAAAGAAGCCAAATATCCAAGGAATGGCTGTTAACTCTAAACAGTGACCTTTTAGAAGCAACGGACACCATGGAAGTGTACTGTGCTGCTTTGCTCTTATGTTTTATGTATTCAGGACTGGTGCTAGAAACCAAAAGATCATGTAAAGAATGTTTATCTGCACAAGCCGCCCCAGTCCATTACAAGCAAAAAAACCAAATACCTTCCCCCCCCAAATCCAAAACCCCACCATTATACCAGCACAGACAATCCAGTTTCATTGAAAATATTTAAAGCTTTAATGAGTACAATGTGCATCGCTTTGCTATGTCATGTACTGTCACAACAGCTGTTCTTACCAGTTTAGACTCTTTTAGAGATTTCTTTGCATTACAATAATTTGAAGCAAACACCAATGCTAGCAGTATAAAGCATGCTTATGGACCCTCTTAAGAGCCATAACTGAAATATCAATCAATAACTGTTTTCTCTAAATAATGTAACCTTAGCCTGAAGGATTCCCTGAGCCTGACCAAGAAGTTTTAAAAAAACCCCCACGAGTTATGGCTTATATTTTTTCTAACTTCTTTAAAAATATTTTCCATTACTTGTAGATAAATTCAAAATTTTAAAGACCAAGGAGAAAAGGGCACTAACGAAAAAAGCTACCTTTCAGGTGGAGGTTGTGGACTGGAATTCTGGAGACCTGGGTTCAACTCCTGCTCAACCAAAAAAATATTATGTGACTTTAGGTCACTTTATCTTTGCCTCAGCTTCCTGTATGCAAAAGCAGGGACAATACTGCCATGCCTCACAGGGGGTGTGAGAAAATTCTACAGTGAAGAACAACATATATGTAGCCAAGATAATCAGTGCATCAGAAGCTAATTAAGCAATTATGAAAGTATACCTGAGCCACTAAATAATTGCCCTTGGCCCCTTCTTGGCCAATGTCACATACTGGAGCCTTTTTTCTCTAGTGGTCATTCATCAGTGCAAACAAGATTTATTACCGACATCTGCCATGCTTTCCCTTGCAAATCAGAATCTAGTACTAGCATTACAGAAAGTGGTATTTTCCTTTAACCATTTTGCAAGGACAAATGGTAAGCAGCAGTGCTCATCGAGACTTGACACTTTAAACATGAAACACTGTGGTCCAGTTTCAATGATTCATTATTTTGGATACACAGGGCGTGACAAACTTATCAAGGCCAAAAGAAGCAATTCCATTTGGCACTGCAAACTTGCACCACACTTCTTAGCTAAAACTTTGAACTAAAGTAACCTGTCATTTTATTTTTAAATATGGCTAAATAAAGATTAACGTGCAAGGAAAACAGGGAGATGACTTTTAGAAAGGCTTGCTGTACTGCCAGTGCCAAAATATCTCTTCATTAGCACCAGTCACAAAATCTGGGAGGTCATTTTTAAATATCTGTGGAGGTATTGTTCAAGGTGAAGTACTTATTCTTTGAACTTTCAAGCTGCTGAAATGATGAGTGTGTTAATTTGTCTTTCAAACCTATACTTAAATCTGCATGAATGTAAAGCCTCCATGGTTGAAGGTCCCACTGCTGTTTTCTCAACTTCATGAAAACAGCAGCATAGGAAAAAGAATTTTGTGGTGAGAGAGAAATAATACTCTGTGGGCACATCTACACACAGGCATTTACTGCGCAATAACCAAAATTACTGCACAGTACAGGTTTATATCTACATGTGCACACCCATACTGCACAGTAAATGCGGCAATTTACTCCAACTTGAGCGTAAATTCGATACCTGCATCACACAGATATCAAATTTATGCCCAATTAGTGACTGCACACTAACACACATATAGATGCTTTGCTGTGCAGTAACACTGTACACACTTTAATGCCTGCATGTAGATGCCAGCCTACTACTGCTTACTGTGCAGTAATTTACTGCACAGTAAATTTAAGCCATCATAAATGCATATGTAGACATGTCCTGTGTATGCCAAAAACAGATATTAATTCATAGGCATTTTAAAAATGCATCATAAATAAAGATCTATTTGCTCTTGCCATAAAAATAAACATTTCAAAAGTGGAATTTAGAAAGATTAATCCCCAAGATACCAGACAATTCAGAGAAATTTTTTCATCAGGGCAATGATTTCATTATACATGCGCTTGGGTGCATCAAGACCCCAGATGAAGTCCAAATGTTCCCATTCAGGAATATTTTTGTAGTAAACCAAGTTTGGGATCTGAGTGCACAACACATTCACATCCTTTGGGTCTGCAAGCCAGTCGTGTCCACCAGTCCACACAGCAGTTGGCACAGTCATTGCTTTTACTTTGTAGAAGGGAGGTGTGGTCTAGGGAGGGAGAAAACAAATCTTATATAAATTCATTCACCCCTTGTTAAAAAGAGACAGCTCAAACCTTAAAAAGAACAAGTCTACAAGGTTCTTATCAGTGCATCACACTGACAAGTGCAAAAAGAAGACAGAAGCCATAATCCAAGCCTCTCCTCTCTCTTTGCTTTCGAGTAACGCAAGCGTGGGGAGCATGGGTCACTTCAGGGGAAATTCTAACTCCAGACTGTGTCATATTAAGGATGGCTCAATGGAAAGGATACAGCTTTCTAAGGTTAAAAGCTAGCAAGGGAGAAAGGTGGAAGAAAAAATAGTTTACCAAACTGAATTAATTTTAATCTCAAACTTGATTGTATAGGTGAATATGTGAATGAATATATATTTCTGGCCCAATGGTTCCCAACTCTTCTAGGGTGCTGCTACACATTACCTTTATGCTATATTAAGTGCCATGCAACACTGAGTGGTATTAATGTTAGAACAAACTTTGAGTGGTCACACATTAAGGTTTAATGTCATCTGACCTGCACAACTGTGACTTGCCACTGGAGGGCAGGAGAGCCAGGATGCCTGTTCTAGGTGGAAGAGGATAGCTGTGGGGGTGGAAGCATGAAACTGGGACGCAAAAAGGCATGGGGGCAGGGTCTGTGGTGAAATGAAGGAAATCAGCCTCTGAAGTGAAATGAAAGTAATAAACCCCCAAAAAATAAAATGAAAGAAGTGAAAAATAATTAAAAAAAAAAAAGTCTCGGGTGTTAATGAACTGGGATTGGGTTAGGAGTGGGGGGGTTATTGGTGAACCAAATCTGCAGGGGTTGTTCTGCCCCAGCTGGCACTGTTTGCACTGCTAGCTGCTTGCACTGCTAGCACAGGCTCACAACCCCTAGGGCCAGGAGGGGGAGTTGGCTTGATGTACCCCCCTGCACAATTGGGGTAGAAAAGTCTGTCCACACAGAGTAGGAAGCAGGGGAAGGGACAGTGCATTCTGGGATGCTGGAGGACTCAAAATTGATCATTTTATTTCTGTGGAACAGTCACACAGCACTGTGGCATAACTTTAAGATGCCTAGAGGGTGCTTACCACTAGTTTTTGTGCTGTAGTGTATGGAAACTCACACATTAAGAGCTCTTAGTATAGCCTAAAGATAACATGCAGCAACACCCTCATACTCAAAGCACCTCTCAGAAAATGCCAGCTATTAGTTTTGAGTTGTTTTTTGACTTCAGTAATATAATAAAGCAATTCTTTTGTTGCAAAGACCTCAAAAAGACCACAACAGGGCAGAATGGTTTTAACACTTCTATTTGAAATCTCAGGGATTATCTTGTGAGATACCCTCAAAATATCTCAACTATGGCACTGTTCTTGAGAATCACTGTTCTAGTCTGTATTACACTAAGTTAATTTCAGTTACTAAAGTAATTGAGGAAAAGTTTCCAGTGCTATGCATAGGATGCCAGAAGATCACGGAATGCAAATGAAACTGCAGGATTTAAGGAGGCTGAAGACTAGACAGGACAACAAAATTAAATTCCTCTGATGAAAGTGCTGTGGGTTCGTTAGTGATCTAAGCAGAATGAACTTTGGTTAAAACCAATTCAAAAGGCTTCCCCTCCAGCAAGACTGTACCACCATGCTTTTTAGTAGAGAGCCTACTCAGAGGGAAATGTCCACTAAATAAATATATCCTACAATGCCTGCCTTTTTTGACAGGTCTCCCTCCTGAGCACTAACCCAGGCTTCAGCCTGCTTAACTGAAGCTGTTAAGCAAGCTGCTTAGCATAGCCTGACAGGATCTTCTGGGCATGTATATTCTGCCAATACCTTCAAAGCTTTAATTTGTCTCCCAAGGCTAAGTTTTTCAGTTAAGCAAACTTTACCTGGTTATAGTGAATCCAATTTGCAGCTCTGCTTCCCCAGTCATAAGCTTGGAGTTGACCAGATTTCACAGCCTAAAAGCAAGTACATGATAACATAATGTCAGCAAATGCATGAGTAGAAAACCTTGCACCTAGGAACTGTAAAGAAATAAAAATGCATATTAACTGGAGAAGTGTCCAGTCATCTATAAAACAAGTGCCACAAGACAAGGCACCAAGGTACTGACAAGAAACAAGATGCAGTCATCTAGACTTCCAGGGATGCACACAGGACGCATCATCAGACACAATTGTACATATGGGCACTTCTGAAAATCTTGCTCGTTGTAAGCACAGTTTGAGCAGAATTTTGTTCTTACGAGCTGTTATTTCGGAGCATTTGTATTGCAACATTTACCCAGTTAATTCAGTCATGTAATCAGCTGAGCCACTTTGGCAATAAGCATTTCAGTAACTGCCAATTTTGAGAACAAGTATGAATCAGAGCAGAAAGGATATGCTACAAGCCAGGCCAACTTCTCACAGTTTTTAACTATATAAAAGTAAAAAGGTACTGTTCAAGATTACTTATGGCAAGTTTCAGAATTTTACTCAGGATCTTTTTAAGACATTCCCTCATATCTGTTAAACAATACAGTGTTCTATAAACAAGCTAGGGTGAAAGGCACTTCAGATTTTGAATGTTCTACCTGGCTCCAATGAATAATGTTTTGTACAGATGTCCCTGCAGGGCAGTGTGTTGAATACACATCAACTCGGCTCTGCAAGAAAGAAAACAGTCTATCAGAACTGTCATCTCAAAGTGCAATAGTTCCAACCCTTACTGCTTTCTTTACAACCAAATAGACCAGTTCAAATGAGGAATGATAAGTTCTAATTGGACAGTTGGGTGCATACAACAAGCACAAACTAGACAGGATGCTAAAGTCTTGAAGAATATTAACCACTAATTGAAGAATGTGGTCAACTTCAGCGTTGCGGGGGGGTTGGTTTTTGGTTCATTTTGTTTTTTGGACATTTCTTAAAACAATAAGACTAAGGGGGGGTTCATTTTTTCGTAATTTCAAAGAAAATGCCAGGAATGTGAAGGTAAGCAGAGAGAAGCCTTCCCCTGACACCCTGTGAACTCAGACAATAGTTCTGTTCACGTGCACAATAAGAATTTCTAAAAGGAGACAGGAACTAGAAAACCTAGCTTCATTGCCCCAGCAATGGAACACTAAAACTTAAAGTAGCAGTGACAAAAAGTAAACTAAATGTCAAAAGAAATATAGGTTTGATATTCTATGCTAGTCTTAAGACACTGATTTTTTTTTTAGAAAACAGGTTGACTTTAAATTTGGCAGTAATGAGCATGAAGCATTTTTATATCATATGCAAATTTTAAATAATTTAAAAAGTATTAAATATGAGAAGCACTTTAACACTTTTTTATTAATTTTAAGTGCTTCTTTCTTCTAATGGTTTAAATAGACTATTCAGTCAAACAAAAGCAGGCTGTTAATCTAATTTTGGTTTATTAGACTTCCATTTTCCTGCAAGTCAAAGCTTGGGTTGAAGAGCTAGGTACCTAATCAGTCCAAAAATAGTTGGTCAATCATTTTCAGATAATGGTCAAGTACTTTAAACATTAAGTTATTATAACAGCAAAGAGAGACTTCAATCTTCAACAGCTTATACATTCATGCTAAAAGAAATACAAATTAACTGATATTGTAAAACAGTGAAATTAAATTCTAAACAATTGTAATGATTATAACTAACAAGAATAGGTAAGTATAAATGTGACTGGTGTTCTTCTGAATGTAATACTTCTTTTCCTTGGCCTTTATCCCTAGAACTCCAAGATCAGCCCTTAATCCTGCCCTTGCTAACAGTCGATACAATAATGCAGTAAGAAAAGGTAGGACACCACATACAGAAGGGTGATTTTGGCTTCGAGTTTGACTTCAGTCAGAAAATAGATGTTCGTTATCTGTCTGGTCAACTGACTGGCTTGTCAATCCTACTTAACATCCAGAAAAGCATGATCACATGAATCCACGTGACTTAAATCTCAGACCCAGATCTAGAGCTATGAAAAACTGTGGGACTGGGACAGGTCATTATACAAATTCAGCACTTTGTTTCGTATAAAATATTGCAGTCACATTTTTGGATAAAATTCTGTAATATATCCTTCCACCAAGGATGAAATAATTGCCCCACTGAGTTCAGCAACAAGACTCCTGCTAAGCTTCAACTGAGTTGGGATTTCCAGCACAGGGATGTGTCATACACTTTTAATGAGGTTTAAAGAATGGAGAAAACACTTAATTGAAGTTACAAATTCATAGAGAATATCAGAATGTGCTTATTCATTGCTCTCTCAATTGGCTACTACTCGTAGAATGGCTAGCCCAATTCACTCTGCCTGCCCCAGTGCTGACCAGCACCTCAAATCTTTATACAGATTCTTATAGATCTGTTCTGACTCATCCTCCAAATGCTGTTCATCTCTACAAATGGATTTAAAAATGAAACTATGAAACTCTTATTATTCTAAGAGGAGGTTTCTTGTTTTAATGATCAGTCCTATGACCTCAGCCTGAGATTGGAAAAGCAAAATGAAGCCTTTCCTTTTTCAGCAACAAAGGTTCTGAGAGTCAAATTATGTCCTAAGTGACACTTGTGCCCTCATCAAGTTTTAAAATGACATCCCCAGTGACAGCTTTCTTCAAAAGATTTGCATAGGTACAACTAATTAGGATTTTGAGGGGATCACGAAAAAAAGCTGCATATAGACCCACGACTGTACTTAATCAACATGTCAGCAATAAAACCCACTGTTTCCTGCGCTTTAACTTTTTCTTTGGAGTTCAGATGGTATAAATTGGCCAAGCAAGAAGCACTTATGAATACTGATTTTTACTCCTCATTTCTAAAAGGGAGTAAGAATTCTTGTTTCATTTCTCATGCCATTAAATCTCATCTGCATTTGTTTCCAACCACACTCCAACCAATTTGTTTCCATCCACAACTTAACAACATGCAAAATTTTGTTTCTTCCGCTTTTAATAGCCAGACTTCATACAGTTGGATTCTCATCTATAGCAAGAAAGACACTCATTCAAACTGCAAATATTATACTTTTCTAAAAAACTAGTATACACACCACATTGTACATTAGCAGTAGGAGGCACAAAAAAAGTCCCCAAAAAACCTTTTAGGTATATTCAGAACATACCATATTTAAATTTCTTTCATTAAAGCCACAAAGAAGAAAGAAGATATTGCCACAAAGGTCATCAAGTAATTCGTGAGTACAAATATGGGTAGCGAGCCACTTCAGTATCCAATTTTGAGGCAGGAATTGTTTCTTTCCAAATATAATCTGTAAAACAACAAGCACAAGGAACATACACAACAGTATAAGTTGATTTGCCTTTACATGTTATGCAATAGTTTAATTGAGATAATTACTTCTGAAGACCTGTGATATGAAGGAGTGGACATCATATTAATCTAAGTTGTAAGTCTGCTGTGAAATTTATGATCAGTATCTTTGTGATCAGGATGCATAATGGTAACCCAAAAAACAAATACACAAAAAAGAACAATACACGTGAACTGGACCAATCATTAAATCAATTCCAAACTTTTAAGTTTTAAACTGTTTTGAATTCATTATTTTAAGCTGCACCTCTTAAATTCAGATGGTCTTTATGGGCACTTTTACATGACTTCTGGAGGTAGAGGGAGCACTTCAATTAGAGTGGCCCCAGAGCCACTAATTAAAGCACCCACAGCGTCTTGTGTATCAGTGTCCTCATCCTTCAAAATGGCAGCAGGGGCATTTTCACTAAAGTTCGTTGAATGAGCTTTAGTTAAAGCACCCCCGCCACCATTTTGAAGCATGGGGATACTGATACACAAGATGCAGAGGCTGCTGGAGGCATGCTAATTAGCATGGTCCAGCAGATTCAGTTGAGTCTGCTCTGATGTACTGTAATTAGAGCACATCAGAGCAGCCTCCTTGCATGTATACAGGCAAATTAATATGCCAGCTATGTTTTCAAAACTTCCTCAATTCAGAGCACGTGAATAAAAACAAAGCTGGGTTATAGGGCAGCTTCCTCTTGTTAGATATTTTTAAAACATCCATGGGTTTGAACATCTCACAAAGTGCCCTAGCAAAGCACGTGACCTCACTTGCTGATTTGTGGGTAGCTGTGTGCTCTCATGCTAATTTTTTTATATATCTTGTTATGACCAGGCCAAGTTGTATGGACATGGGGATTTCTAGAAAATAAATCACCTCAGCTGCGAGCACTGAGCAGCTTATAGAACTGATTAAGCATCCGGGCTCTTTATGAGAAGAAGGACACAGGAAGCAAACAGGTATTATTCTGCCCATGTTATCTGTCCGAGGAAAGAAACAGAGCTAGAAACAAGTGAAATTCACAAAAAATTCACAGGGGTATATCCTGCAGTTTCAAAAGGGCCTCAGAAACAAAAAATGACATCCCAGCGCCCAAGTTCCAATCTGCAGTAACTTGTATGACCCTCTGTGTGGAAACTGTGTGGTTCATGTGAACTGCATAGACCCTGCAGATAGCATGCAATGCATGGTGAATGCTCCTGTTAAGCGGAGTTTCTGCCAAAACTTGTTTAACCAAAATGAATGTATTAAACTATGTAGGTTCTCCAAGAGATATTCTGATTTAATGGATTTTAGAGCACAAGAGTATAAAGGATACAGGAACATCTACATAAAGCCTGAAAAATGTGGAGGCAATTGTAAAGCAGATCTGCAGAAGCTGACGGCAAAACTAAAAATCACTCTGCATAATGACAAAGGAAACAACGTGACTATTAAAATCTACCAATAAATTAACCATGGTTTGTTGGAAGCAAAAGTAGTAAAACCATGAGCAAATGAGTAAATGCATTTCTGATCATTTCAACTAAAGCTTGCAAGATATACTTTGTTTTTTACTTTTGACGGAATTCTGCTCTTATACATATTTAGATTTCTTAGAAACTCTTTTGTTGCTGCTTCCCATTTTGAGCGCCATTTATGTCTTTGTGTCAGACACATCCTACGTAAAAATAGGTTTTTCTAATTGTATGAGATATGACATTAAAGCCCTTAAGTGACAAATGCAGGTATCAAATTTAAGCATGAATAGTTAAAGCGCACTTACGTATAGATGAATTAAACCACATTAACACTGTGTATGTGGACTGACTTGGGACTAACTTTAGTTCCAAATCAGTCCACACACAGCACTAATGCATTTTAAATGCCTGTACATGCAGCCGCTTGCCTAAACCCACTTAATGCACATTACATTTAGACATGCTTAAATTCATGTGTAGACACCCATTCTCTGGAAACCAATTTTAGAACTGAAAAGAAATACACTTTTCCTGAGTTTTGAAAAAGTATTTAGCCTGAAATGCTTACCTTGAGCATCAGGTCTGGAAACTTTCCCAGTTTTACCAGAGGGCTATTGGAGAATCTGACTGTGGCTACAGGTGCCAAAGCAAAAAATAATTTGATTTTCTTTGCCAAGCTCGGAATAGTTGAAAAGGCAATGAAGGCTGTGAAAAATATGAGAATAGCTAGTGAGAGGTTTGGTGGCACAAGCTTAAGTTAGACTTTCAGGTAGGTAGGTATATTTTACAAAAAATCTAACATTTTTTATGCTTTATGATTCTATGATCTGAATTTTAAAATGTTGTATAAGGTAAAAAACTTGCCTACAGAACTGATATACACATATACAAAACATACATACATAGTTACATACACACTTTTTTACATATTGATTTCACAAGTCCAGTATAACTATATTAATAAACAGTTCTTAGTCATAGTCATCCACGTATCTTCAACCACTTAGTGAGTACACATGTACAACAAAATATAGAGAACAAGAAGATTTTTTTATTCTACGTATTTCTGATGATTCCAGATTTTTTCATTAATATCTTTAAAACAAATGCTCCAAAGTAATAGGTACTGGATGAACAGCATATTCTGTAAGCTTATCTTACTATAGTCTTCTAATTATAAGTCTTTTTTTCTCCAAAAAGAATTATAAAAATTTGGAGTCAACCCGTCTGTAAGTCTTACTTTTGTACCTGCCCTTTTTTTACATGCAATAACAATGCTGAGTTCAATTTTTAAGTGCTTTTTTTCTTTCAGTATTTTTGGTACATTCCAGCTTTGTGTTTTTTCCTTGGTTATTTAACTATCCTGTAAGATTTTTATAAGGGCAACAGTTATTCAAGACCTAACCTGTAGTTATCAATTGTGTTTGGGGGGGAAACAAATCTGTTTTTCCCAAAAATAAGCCTGAAAAATGTTGGGGTACTTATTTGTACAGTCTACTTATGGGAACAATACTGTATTACTGTAAAGAGATTCTTCTTAACAGTACATCAATAGAAGTGGATGGGAACTTGAACAGAACCATGAAATGATTGAGTTCAGGATCCTGTGGAAAGAAAGGAAGGAGTAAAGACCCTGGACTTCAGAGAAGTCTTTGACTCAGTCAGGGAACAAATGGGCAGGATCTCCTGGGAGGCTAGTCTGAGGCAGGGAAAGGAGTCCAGGAGAGCTTATTGTACTTTGAAGAAACCTTACTGAGGGCACAGGAAAGAATCATCCTAGTGTGCAGGATGATTATCAAGTATGGCAGAAGACCAGCTTGGCTTAGCAGGGAACTCTTCAGTGAGCTTAAAACAAAAAGGAAGATTACAAGGGGAAAATTGGACAAATAACTAAGGAGAAGTGTAAGAGTATTGTTCAGGCATGCAGGGATGAAATCAGGAAGGCCAAAGTGCAATTGGAGTTGCAGCTAGGAAGAGACATGAAGAATAGTAAGAAGGGATGTGGATAAGCTTGAGAGAGTTTAAAGGAGAGCCACACACATGATCAAAGGCCAAGAGAGCAAGCCTTATGAAGAGAAGCTGAGGGCCTTGGGACTTTTCAGCCTGGAGAAGAGAAGGCTCAGGGGGTCTTGGTGGCAGCCTAAGTATATAAGGGGTGTGCACCAGGATCTTGGAGAACAGTTGTTCACCAGGGTTTGTTCCCCAAGAGATAACAAGGTCTAACAGCCACAAACTTCTAGAAGGCTGATTTAAACTGGACATAAGAAAAACTTCTTTACAGTCCGAGTGTCCAGGATCTGGAACAGACTCCCCACAGAGGTGGTGCAAGCACCTACTCTGGACTCATTCAAAAAATGTCTGGATGCTTACCTTGCTGGGATCATTTGACCCCAGCAGACCTCCTGCTTTGATGATCTTGCAAGGTCCTTTCCAGCCCCTAATGTCTATAAAATCTAAGGGTATCTTCAATTATGTCAGCAGCAAAAGAAAGATCAGGGAAAATGTGGGTCCCTTACTTGACAGATGATGCAGAAAAGGCTGAAGTACTCAGTGCCTTTTTCACTTCAGTCTTCACAGTCAAGGTCAGCTCCCAGACTATTGCACTGGGCAGCATAGTTTGGGGAGAAGCTGAGCAGCCAACAGTGGCAAAAGAACAGTTTAGGGACTAGTTAGAAAAACTGGACATGTACAAGTCTATGAGGCTGGACGCTATGCACTTGAGAGTGTTGAGGGAGTTGGCTAATGTGATTGCAGAGCCACTGACCATTATCTCAGAAAACTTGTGGCTGTTGGAAGAGGTCCCAGACAACTGAAAAAGGGCAAATAGAGTGCCCATCTTTAGGCAAGGTAAGAAGGAGGATCTGGGGAACTACAGACCAGTCAGCCTCACCTCAGTCCCTGGAAAAAATCATGGAGCAGATCCTCAAAGAATCCATTTCCATGCACTTGGAGGAAAAGAAAGTGATTAGGAACAGTCAGCATGGATTCACCAAGGGCAAGTCATGCCTGACCAACCTGATTGCCTTCTATAATAAGATGACTGGCTCTGTGGATGCAGCGAGACCAGGGGGCATAATATACCTTGACTTCAGCAAGGCTTTTGATACAGTCTCCCACGACATTCTCACATGCAAGCTAAGGTAGTACGGGTTGGATGAATGGACAGTAAGATGGATAAAAAAACTGGCTGGATTATCAAGCTCAGAGGGTAGTAAACAGTGGCTAATGCAAATGTCTAGGTGCCAGCAAGTCTCAAGTCCCCAGAGGTCAGTCCTGGAGCCAGTTTTGTTTAATATCTTCATCAACAACCTGGAAGATGGGATGGAGTGCACTCTCAGAAAATCTGAAAATAGCACCAAGCTGGGGAGGTAGTGCATAAACTGGACGGTACGGCTAGGATTGAGAGGGACCTAGACTAACTGGAGGATTGGACCAAAAGAAATCTCATGAGGTTCAAAATAAGGACAAGTGCAAAATCCTGCATTTAAGATGGAACAATCCCATGTAACAGTACAGTCTGGGGGCTGACTGGCTAAGCAGCAGCTCTGCAAAAAATGACCAGTGGGTTACAGTGAACAATAAGCTGAACATGAGCCAACAGGCTGTCCTTACTGTGAAAAAGGCTAACAGACTTTTTCACAATTGGGCTGTATTAATAAGAGCATTGCCAGAAGATCGAAGGAAGAGATTCTTCCCCTCTATTCAGCACTGGTGAGGCCACATCTGGAGTACTGTGACCAGTTTTGGGGCATCCACTACAGACAGGTTGTAGACACATTAGAAAAAGTCCAGCAGAGAGCAATGAAAATGGTTTGTCGCAGGGCACTGAAGTGCCTGCACCTATAGAAGGACAGGTGTTGGTTGCTGGGGCAACTACAGGGGTCAGCTGACCAGGAGGGGGCAGGACCCGGCGTATATAAACCAGCCAGGCTGAGACCAGAGTCAGTTCCCCTCTGGTGGTTGAGGAAGTCAGAGCTTTGTTGAGGCAGGCAGAGTTGAGAAGCCTGATGGCCTGAGCAGCTTATGGGTGAGGACACTAGGCAGAGGAACCCCTGGCAGGGATGGAAATGATGATTAGCCAGAGGGCTTAGGGTTTGAGTTTTAGCCAGAAGGCTTGGGTTTGAGTTGGGGCTGACTGGCTGACGGTTTTTTTGTTATTACGCCGGAGGACCGGATAAGGCTATAAGGGGTTGGAGGAGGCCTCATAGGAGCTCCCCAGTAGTGTGTGGAGGGTTCCTGGTGCCAGTGAGGGCACAACAGTCAGGTGCCAGAGAGGGCACAACAGTCTGGATTAAGGGCCAGGTAAGGCCGAGGCCGCCTGAGCTGGAAAGGGAATATAGACCCAAGAAGGCAGTCTGGGGACCAGGTACAGCTAAGGCCGCCTGAGCCCCAATTGTGAGGAGCTCCAGTGTGGGCACCGACAAGAAGCCCAGAGGGTGCTTGCGAGAAGCCCCAGGGAGGGCGAGCGTAAGGGTGCGGGCAATAGTAATTTGACTCAACAACGTCCGGTACATTTGAGAGGTTTGGGGCGTGGTATAAGGGGTGGTAGGAGCCACTCACAGCCCATAAGGCTGGGGGGGGGGGGAGGGGCACCAAATCAATCTACACGGAACGGGGGCCAGGATAAATAAGAGCACCATGTCCAAGGGACAAAGGGCAGCCTCCCTTATAATACTTTGTGTCATCAAAGACATGGCGGGCGAGAATGAGGGTGCTTGATAGACAACTTGGCACGGTAGGGAGCACCAGGAGAGATCACGGCCGTTCCTGGGTCCCTGCCCTGTGACAAGTGGTGCATTGGCCAGGAACCGGCCACGCATGGGGAAGGAACCCGTGTCCCTGAAAAGGGAAACGAACGTAGGGGCTAGAATAGAAAGACGGACGTTTGTAGAAAGACAGTTTTAATACAGCTTGCTAGGTGGGGCTGAGGGAGGATACCCATTGCTGGGAATTTGGGAGCAAGACTAAGGCCTTGACCCAGGAAAACAGGGTCAGGGTAATCATGGCTCAGGAAGGGAAGGGGTTATGGAGGGCCAGGGGCAGGAAAACTTTGCCTGGCAACTGAGAATAGAAGAGATGCAAGAGAAGGTAGCCAGATTAGAGTGGGAGTTAGAACTAGCAAAGGCCCATAAAGAGAGAGTCGAGGCTAAGTCAGTAGCCTTAGAGTGACAATTATTGCCAGGTAAGAAGGAGGGAACTGCGAAAGAAATCAGGTGCCTAGTGTCAGCAGAGGCAGAGAAAACTAGGAGGTTGGAACAACCGATTTCCCAAGAGGCTCAGAAGAGTCAGGAGAGGGAAACAAGGCGGCAGGAAATGCAGAGGGAGATGACGGCCTGGACGGCTCGGTCTCCTGAGGCTGTCACAACTCATACAGGGGAACAGCAGCAGATGCAGCAAAAGCTGGACGTGGCCAAAAGCCTAATAGGGGCCCTACAGAAGGAAGTCCACAGCCAGGTGGACCAAATAGAAGGTCTACATGAGGACTTAGAGAGGTGGCAGGAGAGATGCTTGGAAGCCGAACATTTAGTCAAACAGCTGCACAAAGACCTGAGGAGAGCTGTACCCAAGCAGAAGAAAATAGCAAGATGAGCACACGAGACCTGGAGACAGTAAGGGCGTGTATAAGGGACTATGAGATGCTACACGACCAATACCAGTCCCTTGAAGGGGAACGACAGACCCGAAAACAAGAGAATGAGGGGTTAATGGCTCGGATACAGGACCTGGAGGCAGGAAAAGACCACCTTAGAGAACAGGCACAGTCACTTAAGACTTGCCTAAAAGATAGCCAGGCAAGAGATGCAGGCATCACCGCAGAAAAGGGACAGCTGCAGGGGGAAATGCAAACTCTGAGGGAGGAGATGCAGAGGCTGGGAGCTAATAATGACAGGCTACAAGAGAGAAATAACCAGATGGCCCTAGAAATCGGAGAGCTCAAGGAAGTCGAGGGGCCAGGGGAGAAAGCAATAGCCGGGCGGGAACTGCAGACCCTAAAGAGTACGGATACACTAAGGAAAAAGCTGGAGCCTCTTGAGACTCTACTCGCGGGGTACATGAGAGCCAATAAGCTGGAATTCCAGGAGAGGGAGGCACTTATGGAATCCCTGAAACAAGCCGAGGCACAAATCGAGAACGCACGGCTTAGATTTATGCAATACCGAGAGTCAGAGGGACTTTCTAGGGTCAAGAGTTTTGCAAGTATTAAAGAGGAAGTTGAGCACAAACAGTTGGGGAGGAACATCAGGGAGGAGAGTCCCATGGACAAGAAATTGGAAGCTGTACAAATGGAGGCCCAGTCTGCCATCCTAAAATACTGGGACCTGAGATGGGACCAGTGGCAGAAGTGCCACTCATGAGAAATAAACCAACTACAATGCCGGCTGAGGGAATTATCCCTGGTGCAAGGCGAGGGAGGAAGGCTAGCGCCTAGTCAAGGGCAGCCAGAGGTGGCTGACTTAGCGGAGATAGGGACAGCCAGAAAGGATGAAAAGACTCCCTCGAGGAGTGAGACCGCCTATCCAAGGGACAAGGGCTGTGCACAGACAGTCCCGTGTCCAAGGCGAGATGAGTCAAAGATAGACCCCATGAATAGGGGAGCCATGCAGCCCAGAAGGAAAGACAGGGCCCAGGCCTGCAAGATGAAAAGGAGGGAACAATCAGCTAGAAGATCAGAGCCTGAGAAAAGACCACAATTATATATGAGTGGCATCCCTAAATAGATCATGTGGAAGACCCTAAGAAAGATCATCGAAGAGAAGACTGGGGAAGTGACCTATGTAAAAATCTATAAGGGGCCTGGAGGGAGATCCCCTGGACAGGGAAAAGTAGAATTTTGGACAGAAGGAGATGCCCAGAGAGCTTTGAGCCACCAGTGGGAGATCTGGGAGAGGCTTCAAGACCTTCAGAGAGGTGGGGAAGGACCAGGAACCCTACAACTGACCGGGAAGAAAGGACCCAGGTGTGTGGAAAGGGAAAAGAAGTCGCGGAGAGTAGGCAGGAACATAGCCAGCGAAGGGCGCAATTTACCAAGGCTGGCTAATGTGGGGGGACTACCTGTGGCGAGTAAATTCCAATAAATCCCACACTGTACACCTTGGATAAAAGGTGAGTTGGAGGTGCCTGAAAACCTCCGCCTCCAGTATGGGAGCTGCTGAATGCCTAATGAAAGGCCAAGAGAAGAACCATCGGCGGATGCCACACCTCGCAAAAATGAAGAGCGGCCCCAGTGAGTTATGAACTTAAGGGGGGAGGTGTGTCGCAGCGCACTGAAGTGCCTGCACCTATAGAAGGACAGGTGTTGGTTGCTGGGGCAACTACAAGGGTCAGCTGACCAGGAGGGGGCAGGACCCAGCGTATATAAACCAGCCAGGCTGAGACCAGAGTCAGTTCCCCTCTGGTGGTTGAGGAAGTCAGAGCTCTGTTGAGGCAGGCGGAGTTGAGAAGCCTGATGGCCTGAGCAGCTTATGGGTGAGGACACTAGGCAGAGGAACCCCTGGCAGGGATGGAAATGATGATAAGCCAGAGGGCTTAGGGTTTGAGTTTTAGCCAGAAGGCTTGGGTTTGAGTTGGGGCCGATTGGCTGATGGTTTTTTTATTATTATGCCGGAGGACCGGGTAAGGCTATAAGGGGTTGAAGGAGGCCTCATAGGAGCTCCCCAGTAGTGTGTGGGGGGTTCCTGGTGCCAGTGAGGGCACAACAGTCAGGTGCCAGAAAGGGCACAACAATCTGAATTAAGGGCCAGGTAAGGCCAAGGCCACCTGAGCCGGAAAGGGAATATAGACCCAAGAAGGCAGTCTGGGGACCAGGTACGGCTAAGGCCGCCTGAGCCCCAATTGTGAGGAGCACCAGTGTGGGCACCGACAAGAAGCCCAGAGGGTGCTTGCGAGAAGCCCCAGGGAGGGCGAGTGCACAGAGGCAAGCCCCAGGGAGGGCGAGCGCAAGGGTGCGGGCAATAGTAATTTGACTCAACAACGTCCGGTACATCTGAGAAGTTTGGGGCATGGTATAAAGGGGTGGTAGGAGCCACTCACAGCCCATAAGGCTGGGGGAGCACCAAATCAATCTACAAGGAACAGGGGCCAGGATAAATAAGAGCACCATGTCCAAGGGACAAAAGGCAGCCTCCCTTATAATACTTTTTGTCATCAAAGACATGGCGGGCGAGAACAAGGGTGCTTGATAGACAACTTGGCACGGTAGGGGGCACCAGCAGAGATCACGGCTGGTCCTGGGTCCCCGCCCTGTGACATAGTTAATGGCCTGGATGAGGAAACTGGGTTTATTTAGTGTAGAGAAAAGAAGACCAAGAGGGGATTTAATAGCAGCCTTCAACCAGCTGAATGGTGGTTCCAAAGGGGATGGAGCTAAACTGTTTTCAGTGGTGGTAGAGCAAGAAGTAATGGTCTCAAGTTGCAGTAAGTAAAATTTAGCCTAGATATTAGGAAAATGTCTCTCACTAGGAGGATTGTAAAGCACTGAAACAGATTATCCAGAGAGGTTGTGGAATCTCCATTCTTGGAAGTTTTTAAGACCTGGTTAGACAAACTGTTGGTTGGGATAATATAGTTGGGAATGATCCTGCTTTGAGCAGGGGATTGGACTAGATGACCTCCTGAGCTCCCTTTCCATCTTAATTTGCTATAATTCTATGATTTTTAAATAAATACTCTAACCTTTTATAACTCCTAAAAATTATGAAAGCAGCAATCAAGCAGAAGTAGTTATATTAATAAGACTATGTTTAATCATCATTTATCCATGTGTGGAAATCTATATCCTTTAGAACAAATATATTTGAATTAAAACATCTTTTCACATACCCATAGTTGTGCCCTGTGAATGGCCAACATAATATATTTTCTTCTGCTCAGTTTTCTTCTCAATAAAATTTATAGAGGCTGGAAGATCATATTTTGCCATTTCATCATAACTGTAAAGACAAGACAACAGATTGGCTATATAAAGTTACGGATGTAATGCACGTTAGTCACCTAAAAATAAACCAAAACTTGCAATTCATAAATCAGAAAGACAAACTCTGAACCTTAAATAGTTAGAAACTCTTACTTAGAATTTGAATTGGCCCTGCTGAAATTAATTAGTTTTCTTATCTATTCAATTAAGGCAGGATCAGGCCATTATCCAAACTTAAATTTCCCCATGTTACTAAATATTTGGCAACACAAAGCCAGAAAAAGAACTTCCTACAGACAGATCTTGTTTCACTTATTTCCAGCCTGAGACAGTGGTACCATCAGAGAAAGTTGGAGGCCTTAATAACAGCCTATACATTTACTTATTACAAGAAAACACTGATCATTAAGTTTTTCTATACAGACCAGGTTACCTGAAAACCCAGAATTCATCTTCATTCACTGTGTAGTGTTTGTGCTTTCTGGACCAGGTGTTTCCTCTGCTGTTCCCCAACCAAACATCAAAGCCAGCATCTGCTAGCATAAAGCCCAGACTGTTGTAGTCCAAGTTTGTGATCCAGTTACTGCCATCTGCAAGCAAACCATGTTGCAAAAATACAACTGGCTTTGGACCTGAAAAATAAAACACAGTTCACAATTTAAAACCACAGGGTCAGGTCCATCTGGCACTGTACTCCTGACATAAAGTCAAGGGAGCATTCAACATTTCTTTCAGATGCAGCTCAAACCTCAAATTAGCAGTTTTCAATGGTGCTTGCTGTGTCTTGAAATCATGTACTAAAATCTTCCACAACTTGTAAAGGTTTAAACCACTGTATGATTAAAATCAACCCTATGTTTGTTGCTTGTTTACAGCAAAAGACACCTAATAATTCACAAATGACATGGCAGGTTCAAAACAAGCAAAAATCCAGGAGGAGGTATGGCAAAGCCATAGAAGGCCACTGGTTCCAATTGCTTTTTGTTTATAATTGGTTGGAAATAAGCCGCCCAGCTCTGGAGACATGTTCCTCCTTATTATCTCTGCTCCCTTTCCCACAAGACTCTCAAAGGCATTCCCACAGGTGCACTACAGGGATTAGTTTGCAGGTTGGGATGTCAAACCACATCATTATCTTTAGTCAACTCCCCTCCAAGATCAAATCCCCAGCACAAGCCATGGGCAGAAAGCTGCCAGAAGAAATTTTATGAGGCCAGAACCTTGGTTCCCTCAATCCAAGCATCAGTCCAGGTTAGGAGGGTTTAGGACATTCATAAGTCTGGGAAAGGGCAGATTAATGCACGAGCCCAGGGGCCCCTGCTAATCAGGGCGCCAAGGCCAACATGGCCTAGGCAGGCATCCTGGCCACCGGCATCAAGGGCAGACAGCGCATGACTCCTCCTCTCCCACCGGGCCAGGGCCAGAGGATAGGAGGCGGGCGCAGGGCTCCATGTGTGTGGTGGCAGCTTCCTGGGGCTGTCTGTTGCCAGGAGCCCCCATGGGGCCACCCCGATCCCACTCCTGCTCTCTGCCATCTACAGACAGCTGCCAGCACCAGCACCATTGGGACAGGATGGGAAGGGACAGCCCTACCCTGCTGGGGTTGGCAGAGGGGCGAGCAGGCAGCTGAGAGCAGCGTAGAGCCCATTCTCCCCAGCTCAGCCCCAGTCCCAGCCCTGTCCCGTCCCGCAGTGCTGGGGGGCCACAGCCCTGACTGCACAACACCCACCGGGCAGAGGAGCTGAGCCGGGGCAGGGCGAGAGCTGCCTTCACTTCCACGGCGCTCACGCTCTCTGGCTCACCCTGGGTGTGCTAAGGAGACCGGGAGAGCCCAACTGCAGCCCCCTAGTGGCTGCAGAGGGAACCTGCCCTCATCTGGTGAGAGGCTTCAATTTTCTGTTTGCCTAGGGCCTCAATAACTTTTAAATCTATCTTTAAGTCTAGGAAGCCCTCTTCTTCCATCCCTCTCCCCAGTCAAAGCAAAATAATACTATAAAAACAGAGATTCCTGTTCTCTAGATGAGAACAAATTCAGTCTCTAATCTTTCACAAAATGCATTGGCAGGAACATGAACTTCAGAACTTCCAAAGATGCCCAAATTTTGGGACACCTTAGGCAACAGACACCCACTTCTTTTCTGGAATATCAAAAAAAGGGATTTTTTTTCCCCTTACCAACACAAAACCGATACAAGATCATTTTATGATAAAGCCATAGATTAGCCACAATTAGTTTATTTCAATCACATGTTAATGCATTGCAATATTAAGCACAATAATACCCAAGCAATATTTTCTCTATTGGTGATTTAGAGCTATTAGCAGAAGAAGTCAAATCACAAGCAGCTTATCTTTTGTTTTTAAACTGAAACACCAGGATCCCAGGGCACATGCACAGCCACATGTTGTGGATACCAACAATCTGGATTATTAACATTCAGGAATTTTTGGCAGCTTTTAGCCTGTTGTTTTAACCATACCATGTTGCTTTACAAACATTTATTTATGTTAGTGCCTGGCTGTGGTTTCATATTGTTTTGCAAAAATAATTCTTTGACTAAATACAAAACAGCAAACTCCTCTGTTTTTGTTGCACTCCTTCAGGCTACACAGTTCATTCACTGTGTCCCAAGTGAATAGGGGAAAATGTTTTATTCCTTTAGTAACGAGACAGAATTACATTTCTAGTCACAGTTTTCTTTCATTTCCTCTTTGCACTTAAGTAATTACCCTGTACAGGAAGGGTGAGGTTAGCTCTGAAAACCTCAGCTTTGAACCATACTCCGCTTCCTCCTCTGCCTTTATCACGTGGAAGGGGAGGTGGAGAAAGGAGGCAAAGGTTTTGCATGATTCATAGATATTAGGGTCAGAAGGGGCCTCAGCAGATCATTGAGTCTGACCCCCTGCCCCGGGCAGGAAAGAGTGCTGCAGTCAGATGACCCCAGCCAGGTGCTTGTCCAGTCTCCTCTTGAAGACACCCGAGGTAGGGGAGAGCACCACCTCCCCAGGAAGCCCATTCCAGATTCTGGCAACGCTTACCATAAAGAAGTTCTTCCTGATGTCTAACCTAAATCTGCTCTCTGTCAGTCTGAGGCCATTACTTCAAGGGGTTACTCCAAGGGGTGCCCTGGTAAACAGAGCTTCTCCTATCCCTTGCTGTCCCCACCCCCCCAGATGAATTTGTAGGCAGCCACAGGATCACCTCTCAGCCTTCTCTTGCAGAGGCTAAAGAGATTCAGGTCCCTCAGTCTCTCCTTGTAAGGCTTTACCTACAGGCCCCTAACCATACAAGTGGCCCTCCTCCAGACCCTTTCAAAATTATACACATCCCTCTTGAAGTACGCTGCCCAAAACTGGACACAGTACTCCAGCTGCAACCTCACCAGTGCTGCATAGAGGGGAAGTATCACCTCCCTGCATGAGTGACTGGTGCCACCTTAGTCAGCAACCAGGGTTGGGGGGGTCCCCCCACAATCAATCTCGCCAACAGGGGAAAGGGGAAAGGGGTCCCCCTGCAGGCGATCACACCAACCAGGAAGTGGCTGCGGCGCTCCCAGAAGTGACCGCAGCGCTTCATCCAGCGCTCCCACTCCCTGGCTAGCACTCACATGGGCGGAAACCAGCGCTCTCACCTGCCCCCCATGCCTGTTGCCCAAGTGGGGAGCACGGCCTGTCTGGAGGTGCACCAGCACTCTCAGGGGGTGCACGTGTACCCCCATGCACCCCCCAACACATTGCCACCGCCTCCCTGGACCTGTTTGTGATGCACCTGCTAATGCATGATAAACTACAGTTAGCTTTACTGATCACTTCATCACACTAATGACCAATGTTCATCCTGGAGTCAACTGTGACCCCAAGATCCCTTTCTGCTACAGTGCTACTGAGAGGGTCATCTTCCAGCCTGTAAGTATGTTGGTGATTCCTTCTCCCTAGGTGCACCACTTTGCATTTGTCCTTCTTGAATTGCATCCTATTCTGTTCTGCCCACTTCTCCAACCTGTCCAAGTCTGCCTGGATTCATTCCCTGCCCACCAGTGTGTTTACTTTACGCCATAATTTGGTGTTATCTGCGGATGAATTATATCTTCCAACAAAATAAGATGGCAGGAACACTAAAATATCAAAAAACTTTCTAAAGCCTCTTTCTCATGTCAGAGTGAAAAGACAACCATTAAAACTATTTAAGATGTTTATTCAAACCTCTATCATTTAGTTTTTGGCTATGGCAATCTAGTGCAGCAAGACTGTCATTTTACAAGTTTCTTGGCATGTCAAATAGGTTTGAAAACTCCAAACATTCATTACTGACATGGAAACAATACAAAACAGACATTATACCCCAATCCATGAAAGATATATACATCAGTTTTAGATAAAAACACAGAGAGAAATCCTGAGTCCATCAAAGCCAATAGAACCAGTAACAGCTCCCAATGAGCAGCATTTCAATATTATGGCTACCTTTATTTTTAATATAAAGGACTGTTATTTCAGAATAATCTTCTCTTCATATACATTTTGCTCTCATTCCCTGTTTAATGTTTTGCATATAAAACAACTTGTGAGTGTCTAACTTAAATCTCATGAAGTAGAATTGAAATCGATCTCATTTTTAGGAAATGGGCAAACCAAGATATTTTAAAAGGGAAATGGTGCAAATAAATGAATAAAGAAAACTCTTAATTGGCTAACAGAACCATTTACTAGCAGGTTTCACAGACTTGTCCCTCTTGGAAAACAGAATCAGAATTTAGAACCACAAGTCATTATAGCAGGTAGAAACAAAGGATGGGGAAGGCCACTTTATTTTAAGAGTCTCCTTTCACCTACGGTCCTTTGGATTTTTAGTTCTCGTTAACATGTGGAAAGCCAGTGCTCACCAAAGTTTCCTACAACTTTTGCAGAGGCAGAACTATATATTTTTGTGGATCTTTTTTTTTTTTTTTTTAAAGTGCACACTTAATAACTGCAATTAATCCCATTCATATTAAGCAGATTGCAATGGCAAATATTATGAAATATATGTACATATGCAGTAAACACACATTGGTATCTGTCAGGGAAAAGATACCATGTCTAGAAGGTTTTAAAAATCAACATGAACTTTGAAGTCCTCATTCTTTCAATAGGAAACAATATTCCCCTAGAGTTGTTTGGTAATCCTTGTTTTTAAAATCAAGTAGTTTTACAAGCCATGAACTTGGGATGGACACAGAGGGTCAAGGGAAAAATCAATCACTCCCACAGGAAACTATGTGCTTATATCAGCAATGTAAACATTTGCTTACACTCAAAGATTCAGTACAGGGACCCTGCACAAACAGAGTTCTAACTCTTTCTGTGGACTTCTCAGAATTTTTAAAGTACAAGTAATAATATTAACTTGCTTCATGCATTGAACTTTGTAAACTTATCCTTTTTGATACTGAAAATATTCTTAAGATATCAAATCAGCTATCAAGGTCAGAAAGGAATTTACTCAAACATTGTTGGGGGGGCTTCTGTGATGAAATAAGCTCCAACATACGACATAAAATAATTTTAAATGTTTTAAGATATAATCATTCTTTTCCCACAGAATGATGCAAGTATATGCATCACATCTTCAGATTTTTAAGTATAACAGATCCCAATTCAGTCTTCTGATATACATGCAGTTTGCAAGGAAACAGCCAGAACATGCACATGTGCAACAGTATATGGACTTGTCTACGTGATACTTAGTATCCCCTGATGCTGGCTGAACCCAATATTCTGCTTCAGATAAACAGCCCTATTAGTCTCCACAATGTAGTAATGTAATAGGTCAGAGCGTTGTGTTTTTCTTCCTCCATACATTTCAGACTTCTATTCAAAATATTCCATAAATATTGCCAAGACCTTTGCTCACACTTCTTCCTAAATACCTTCCAACTCCTTGCATTTTTCCACAAGCCTATTGCCCTGAACACTCCCTTACTCCCACATAATTTTATACCTTCTTTCATTCTACCCCATACATCTTGAAATAGCTTCTCCATAACATGTGCCACTCTCCATTTCCTTCAAGCCCCTTCTTTAAAGAAAAAGAAAAAAAAAGAAAAAAAGAAAAGTCCTTTGTGTGAGGACTCCAACATCCAATGGACATCTTGCTTTGTATTATATATTACATCCATCTATGTTGCTAAATTCATTCAGAATTGTGACTATGGTGCTACAGTAATTTACTGAGTACAGCCGAGTACAGTATTTACTTAAATCTAAGACAAAGCTTTTTCTCCCATTCAACATTGGAAAAAAGGCCCCTTTCCTTGAATTCAAATACAAGCAGGGGGCAGGCAGCAGCTATGCCTCTAACTATGAGCCCAGGCTGCTGCTCTCTGGGGAAAGAGCTGCCACAACCTCAACTGCTGTTGTGAGGCTGAGTTGGGGCTGGAGCCAGCATATGCTCTGTGGTCCATGCTCAGGGCTAGAGCTGGAGTAGATCTGTGATGGGAAGGTAAACAGTGGCAGCAGGACTTGAGGGAGGCAGCAGGGGCAGGCAGCACAGGGGCCAAGCAGGTACAGGCAGGCAGCAGAGGGTGGCAGGCACCAGGGGGTGCAGACATGCAGGCAGGGGGAGGTCAAAGTAGCAGAAGCAAGTCCATGGGAGGGCATAGGCACCTAGAAGGGGTAAATGGCAGGGGGACAGGTTCAGACAGTAGAGGTAGAGGCACCACAGTAGCGGGGCCAGGCACTTGACTCCCCTGCCATCTGCCCCACACCATGAGCCCCTTTGCTACTGTAGTGGCAAGGGAACAATTCTATTCATGGAAAATTATAACAAATGCATATATATTCTATGTCTAGAATCTAATTATTGGGAGCTTGCCTTAAAGTCAAAGTTGTCTTTGGGTAAATGTGGTGTATCATTTTATTTTGGCTTATCAAAATTTACTACAAGAGGCAAGTAGAATAGACTGCCAGAGCTTAAAAAAAACTATCCAACTACTATTCTAAATTCCCATCTTCATACAGAATGTGAAGCAATTTTTTTGAGGGTAGGGAGGGGAATTAGTACACTCCTCAAGCTTTAATTATTCTTCATCCAAACAGGAATAATAAAAAAAAAAACCTGTCGCTACTTCCAAGCATTGGTCAGTATCCTGGAAAATAAAAATTTGACTTTAAAAGAATGAAATGTTAAAAAAAAATCTCCTGTTAGAAAGTACAGTGAGTTTTAAAAAACCTCAAATGTTTCTTTTAGCAAAAAAGGAGGGAAAAAGCAAAGAAAGAGAGAAATGGTTATCTCAATAAATAAAATATTTCCAAGTAAATGAGGAATTTCTGCAATATGGGAATGTCAACATTTTCTACCTATCTCTATGCTGTAATTTTCATCTGTAAGTAACTGCCAATACTTACTTACATTTTACTTTCAGCTACCTTATATGACTCAAAACTGAATAATTAGCAGTCTTTTTCAAGATTTTCCTCCCCCTGCCCTCAAACAGAAATCTGTCTTACCCTCTTTCCTTCCATATTTTCCTCTCCCATGGGGAATTCTGTTAATGCTTAAGATATATCCATCATCAGTCATTACATCATATTCCTCACTGGGGTATCCTCTAAAGGTAACAATTTCACTCTGTGGACAGAGAAAAAAATTGATTCAAATTCTTAACAGTTTTAAACTCGTTACTGTTTTTTGAATAATCTGCAAGTGATATGGCAGTGCAGCATCTACATTATTTTTAATAGGAGCATGGCAGTAGAAAGTCAAGCATAGAAAAATCTAGATCAGTGATTCTCAATCTTTTCAGATGCAAGCTACTCCTTGTTAGACTCAAGGCACCCTTCAGACAATCCCAGCTAAGTTTCCACTCATTTTTTGACTACAGAAAAATAATAGCGCAATTTTCTGTTGCAAAGTGTTTTAGAAAGACCCCAGCAGATCAGAATGTTTTTAACACTGTAGATTCCTGTTTGAAATCTCTAGCTTTATCTTGTGAATCATGTTTGCACACTTGACAGAGGCACCCTGGTTGAGAGTCACTGGAGAAGTTGTGTTCACTGCTGTATGCATTTCAAAAGGCACAAACTACAAGAAAGCACTTAACTTCCACAGGCTTTCAATAGGAACTTGGCACCTGACCAAACTTAGTGTCTTTGAAAAAGGGATAAGGAAGATGTTAATATTCCACCCTGGCACAGGAAGCTCCAAAATCTAACACACATCTGCCATGAACTGTTACAGCTGGTAATCTCTCTCCCCAGGTAGAAAGATAGACAGACAATGGGGATATATAAATTTGTTTGCCAATTCATAACTAGAGAAGACAATGCAAAAAATGGAGTAGGGAAAGCAAAACCAGGGCAACAGGGTAGGGGAGAAGTGCACACTGCATCTCTGCAGCACAGCCTCGGTGACAGATAAAGGATGATCTCACAAGGTCCCTTCCAGCCCTAAACTTCTGTGTGTGTGAATTCATGTCTCTTCTGAGGACGAGCTTTCTAAAACATTAGAGGCCTGACCTTTGTCCCTATAGCTGGAGCATCACCAGAACTGCAGTGAATATACTGACAAGTACCACAACAGAGCAAGTTGAAAACAAAATGTTGCAATTTTTTTTATTTATACATGATGAAGTTATCAAAGTATGTAACTTTCACATGCTTAAGTTGCAGATATTGTTTCATTCTACAACTTTAGATACCACTTCACCTAAATCTCTTTCAAAAACTTAATTGTATTCCATGGGCTATAAGTCAGTTTGTAAGTCTCAAAAAAATGTTCATTAAGAAGATCCATGGAAGCCTGCAAACACCTAAAACATGCAAGTGCACAACCTTATTAACAGCTTCGTCCTTTTTCTCCCTACCATTTTTACTAACTTGATTTTTTGCATCATGTCCAAGACTAGATTACTGAGAATAGGAACCCTGCCCTTTAATTATCTTGCACAACACCTGGCATATTCCTTTTTAGCAGTGGTTAAAACCAGCTGGTATTCTACAGTTGGTCATGCGCTTATAGTGAGTGGGAGAGATGTGCCCTGAAGCTTTACTTTACTGCACTGCATGCTGTTCTCATAATCCTTTACTGCACTGCATGCTGTTCTCATAATCCTTACTCATATTTTCATTCCTGTTGGAGAAGTGTTTCTAAAGCAACTAAATCATGTAAAGAAACCCCCCTGTGTTTCACTGAAAGTCAGTAGTTAAGTTTCTTTTTCAATTCTGAAAATTGAGCTTAGCTGATTTTTAGAAATGTACGCCTTGTCTCAATGGCAACTAAACTTTTTTGGCAGGACTCCACCGTTAATATGTACACAACAATCAATACAGTCTAGAGTAGAGCCTGTAACTCTGTATTAGAATTTAACAGTAGCATATATTTGCCTGGCAACTGGGATGTTAAAAGAGAAGGGAAAAAAAGAATGCCAGCAGGTGAGAACGGAGCTGCTGTCAGGAGAAACATACCCAAATCAACAAGGATTTTTCACAAATACAAGCAGGGCCACAGTAAACAGGAACTCAAGCATGTGAGAGATCAACCACAGACATAAAGGAACAAGAAGAGAAAACTACAGAGGGAAAGATTAATATGCAAAAAAATAAAGTGAAGAATAAACAGTGGTTAGCACACCCTGTGTCTGCTTGGTCCTCCAGGTGTCACTGCTATGAAATAATTAAAACAAGAAAGGAGGAGGAGGGGCATCAAGAGCGAGGCATGGAAAAAAAGGGCAACTAACATACAGTATAATTAAAGGGTAAAAACCAAATAAGGCATAAATCAGTATACAGGCCACAGAATATGCTTCCAGGCCACTTCTGGATTTGCTCCCTCTCATAGTCATCCTCCATCAAAGAGGGAGGTGGAAACAGAATGGTGCTGCTGAGAACTCCAGCCTTCCTACTTTGGGTCAGGCACGTTAGGTTTCGGTAAAGTAGACAAGTGCATTAGGCAGTTTCCCTCTGCTCTACTTTTAAGTCTGGATGAATTACAGCTCAGTCCAAAAATCAGAGGCAAAATACTTTTTTCTTGAGTTAAAGAAAGCCTTGTTTCAAAAGCCAACAGTTACCCACAGGATCTGCCAAGCACAAGCCAATTCTCTATGCAACACGTGAGGCCTCTAGTCCCCCCCAGCTAACAAATGTCAACTGTAAGCTCCTCTACGGAGCCAAATGTCACGCGCAAGGCAGCACTTACAATATTCATCGTTGCCTCGGGGTCCACATTTCTTCTTCTCCTGACCAAGTCTTCTGAACTTAGTGCCGCGTGGATGCAGCAGGTGACGTACAGGAGGAGCCGCATCTCTGCTCTGTGGAGAACACGGCTCTCGTCACCCACGGCTAGGAAAAAACAGGAATCTTTAGTAGAAGGACAAGGATTTGTGCCAGGTGAGGGGGAAATCAAAAAACCCCTTCAGCACTGCTTCTCGAGAGGCCCCAAGCGGCACAAGGAGGGCCTGGCTGAGACAGCACCCCTCCTGTCACTGCCTCCTTGAAGGGCTGTGAGCACTGAGCCCCGAGCACTGCCAGCACCAGCGCCCAGCTACCACCTGGGGAGACCAGACGCTGCCTGCTTCCCCTTGAAATGCTGCCCCTCTCCCCCCGCAGCACATCCCCCCGGGCTGCTTCTCCGAAGGCAACAAGGCAGGCTCGGCTCAGGGCCGCTCCCGCTGTCCAGCGAGGCGGGAACAGCCCCCGGCGGGGAAGCCGCGGGTCCCCAGAGCCCGCCCCGCAGCCCCCGGGCCCGCGCGGCGCGGCC
>NW_017728951.1:32699945-32709727 GCF_001723895.1 Crocodylus porosus | reverse complement strand
GCGGGCGGCCCCGCCCCTGGGCGCTCATAGGGCGGGGCCGGGGGCCGGGCCGGGGCGGTGTCTTCGTGTCTCCCAGAAACAAACGCAAAGCTCGAGACGGTATCATCTCGGAAGCAAAAGGTCTCGAGTTTTGCGTTTCTTTTTGTCTCAGACCAACACGGCTCCCGAATTAAAAAAAAAAAAAGATTTTGGGGTTTGTTTTTGTTTTTTGCAAAATTCTTGTTGGTCTAATAAAAGATAACATCTCTGCTACCAGACCTGCTTGCCCTTTCCTCCAGACCAATACGGCTCCGGCCTGGATACCTGCTCCCTGCCACCTCGCGCACCCCTTGAGGCCGCAGCCCGGCCTGGCACGTGCCCGGGCTAAACCACGCCCCCGCAGCGCAAGTGCAGGCTCGCAGCCAGGGGCGGGTGCAGGAGATTAGCGCAGGCAGGGTCCTTCGGGTAGGTGTGATATCGTTAATAGACCAACAAAATTGTTGCGGGGGGGGGGGGAGTTCTTTGCAAGCTTTGGGGTACAAACACCCTTCTTCACGCAAAGGGAGACTGCTGCTGTAAAAGAAGCACCTGTGATTTATTCCAGGACGTGGCAAAGTGTGTCTGAGCGGCTGTCCCAGGATTGCACCTGTGGGCAGCTGCAGGATTTTGACAAGGGGGGGCAGATGGCTGGCGGTATCAGCCCATTTAATACAACCCCTGTTTTTCTCCAGTTAAAAATAAATTCGGCCTAGGGCTGCATCACACAGGTTAAGATTCAAGCCCAGCCCAATAGAATGGGGCAACCCCCTGCACGCCAGGTGCCAGAGCATGGTGTGTGAAGGCATTTTGCTTGGCACACGCACCTCGGGGGGGATAAGGGTTACCGACTCTGTTTGAAACTATTCTGGGAGGTTTATGGCGTTCATGAGTCATTACCTCAGGAAAGCAAATGCACATTAGTATTACATTTTCAAAACCCACTGGAATACTATATAAATTGCATTCAACATGCAATATATATTTTAATGAATGCCCTATCATTTATCTCCCAGGTGACTCTCAGCAGTCTCCTAGAGATTTTTATCTAATTCCTGGAGACTCCAGGGCAATCCTGGAGGGTTGGCAACCCTAGGGTGGATCGTGGGGAAGGGGTTGGGGCTGCACTGCCACAACAAGGACTGGGCCCTTTGTGGCTCCCTTGCTGTCCACTCCTGGCACGCCAACATCTTACAAGTCAAGGTTAGGTGTTTTGGGGACTCTGTCCAAAACGGCTGCCAACCCCTGCAATAGAACCTTCCTTGGGATGAGTTACAAACAGCCTGCAGGGATGTGAAATAGGAGCTTCCTTACCAGGAGCAGCTAATGAGAGAGCACAGGCTAGCTTGATTGTTGGAACAGCAGGACCATTAAAAAGAAGAGAGGATTGTTAATACCTGTGGAATGAGGAGCTGAGGAAGATTATAAACCATGACATCATGACACTCCCTCACTGCTGCCTCAGTAGAAATGCTGCTGCCACTGTCAAGCAATTGGATTTAAATTTGTGGTGGAGGAGGAATCAAAAAGCGAGGGAGGGGGTACAAGTTTATCAGTGAATCGGCCCCTGGATCTGTCCCTGATTATATTACAGGTTTCCCTCGATTTATGCGGTACATACATTCCTGGAGAAGGGCACTCACCCCTGCACCGCCCAGGGCTCTGCTTGTCTGCACTCAACCCAGCCCATGCTGGAGCAGCCCCGGGAGCAGCCGACACCAGCTGCCTTCACGAGGGTCCGGTGCAACCCAGCGGCTGCAGGGAGCTGGCATCGGCCACCCCTGGGACAGCTGCAGCAGGAGCTGGGGTGAGTTGGGACCAGCAGAGAACCAGGGGGTTCAGGGCTCAATGCACCTGCATAAATTGAGGGAAACCTATATTGAATCAATGGCAGAAAAGTGGCAGTGCATTTAGCTGCTCTCTAAACCCCAATTCAAAGGGTGATGCACGTACATGCCAATCCCAGGATGTTTTTATTTGAGAACAAATATGCACAGTTTGTCTGGGAACAGATGCACTAACTGTTCCTAGCCACAGTGTTCCCAATTCCATGCTTCTGTAATCAGTCATATTGCTGATCTATGAAACAATTATGCTACTGTTCACAAACTAAGCAGGCATCATTGCCCCTGCATAACCTTTTTGTGCCACATGCTTTCCTTTTTGCTGATTAAAGACTATTTACAGCATTAAACACACTTTAAATACCTTGGAGGAACCATCACAGAAGCTGCTATATCAGAAAAAGAAGTAAAAACAAGATAGCCATTGGACAACTAGCAATCATAAGAAAGATCATAAGAAAGATGCAGTAGTTTGGACATGTAATAAGAAGACCCTTACTAATACCATCTTTCAGTGTTCTGTGGACAGACAAAGAGGAGGAGGAAGACATAGGATGTGCTGGACCACCAGCGTCAAACCCTGGATGGGATTAAAATAGACTGATTCTACAAGGATTGCAAAAGACCAGGAAGAATGGAGGAAAGTTATTGCTACTGCAAAGATGCCCCAACAGGCAGTGCTGCCTCAGGACTGACTGACTGACAGCATTCCCACAGATCTTTCATACTTATTGCACCAGGCTAGTTCATACCATTCTATTTGCTTTTTGTATCTAGTGTATCACTTCCTACTAATCCCACATAGCTCAAGATGTTCTTGAATACAGCCCAAATGTTTTGGGGTATCCTATCACCTTTCACCAAATTTCAGTACTGTATCTTGTAATTCCTACTGCTTCAGGCCTCCCTTGTGGCCTACATTCTCCATTTCTTATTTTTTTTCATTGCTTGTAACATGCTTTGTTTGAAGTCTATTATATACTTTTGTTGAATCTTTTGAATTTCTTTAACCAACAGCACAACAATTTTACAATATAATGGTAAATCCCTCTAAAAGCTAAACCAGTGGGGCACAAACTTTTTAACAGGTGTGTAAGAAATTAGCCCCTCGCCATCCCCAAGTGCCACTCTGATCCCTTTTCTCTACCTGATTTTCTGCTCAGCTTTCTCTTCCCTGCCCTGTGCTCTCTAATAAAGCTTCTGCTCTGCTTTCTGTCCTGTGTTTCCTGTTTGATCTTATGCTCTGCTTTCTGCACCTTTCCCTATCTGCTACTGTGCTCCTGTCATCAACCTCAGTCTGCTGCATGCCACACAAAGGCTGCCCATTTCACTTATGGTACCTGTGCCACAGCTTGGCTACTCTAAAGATTCTAGAAATAATAACAAATAAAAGAAATGTCTAAGGTCAGGGGCTAGCAACATTTTATAAGCGGGGGGAAAGTGGAGGGATTGCTTAAATAGTACTTAGCATGGGTGGCTTCTAACCCAGCTGGAGCCAGAGCCACTCAGCTACAGTCAGTTTCTGTTCCCCGCACCAGCCACTGCTACTGCCACCATCTCTCCTCAGTGCCTGGGTAAAGCCCTTTGCTGCCAAAATGCCACAGAAGCTCCCAGTTCCATAAGCTGGATAAAATAGCTCCATGGACTGGATCCAGTGTGTGGGGTGCAGGTTGCTGATCCCGATCATAGAAATCTTAATGGGAGGAACAGGGAATGTCTATATGGAGCTGTGTAGTTATTGAAGGGCTAGATTTAAGGGTTAATAAGCTAGTAAGTGTACTGCACAAAGCCATTAAAATAGAAGGAAGAAGCAGTAAGTCAAGTCAAATTACCATCAATATTGAAAATGCACATTTAACAGCCAATAATTTAAAAATTGGTCATTATTATTGCTAATATGATAATTTCATACATGGTATAAAAGACAAGATGTCTTACATGTGTAAACTGTGGTAACCAATGAATTAAGCACTTTAAAATGATGGGATGAGAGATATAGAAATGGGGCAATGGTCTCGATTAATGAACAGCACTTAGGTTTGGGAACAATTTTAACAAAAAGAGATGGTAGGTCTGCAGAGTAAGCATCTACAGGTGGCTAAGCTGAAAAGTATATCGAACAGCCAGCAGACTGAGACCATGATTTTGCTGTAATGTTAGGCATTCCCCAATGGCAGGGAAAACCCCAAAAGGTACTTTATGCAAAGTATGGGGACAATAGTCAATAATACTTATGTTCACCACTACCCAAGTGTTAAGCTGGTTTCTGAAGCCAGTCTTGAAGTTAATCAGGCATGCCATGAAAAAGCTTACTGTTACTGGCAGTATAAATGTTATATTTAGGTAAGAAAGAAAAATTCAAACTGATACAAATGTGTGTGATCAAGGAAGTGGTATGGCTCAGCGATCCTGTACGTACTCTGGGATACCAAAGCTTCACCACAGGGAGAGAAACCTGTCTAGGAAGTTTAGAGGGGCTCTGCCTAAGTGTAATCAGTGTGATCCATGTTAGGATTCATGCTTTCTGGACCAATGTTAATGTCCATCCTGCTGGAGAAGAGGTTATGCCAGTCTAGCCCAGTGGTTCTCAACCTTTTTTAGAGACAAGGCAGCTCCCCATAACTTCTTTTGAATTTGGCATCATCCTGGTTGAGAACAACTCTTGTCCTGCCTCAACTTCTTAATGGTTCTCAAATGGGGTGTTCCCTACTGCTGCTACAGCTGTGTGGAACTCCCTTGCACACCTCGTGCATAGCCAGATTTACCCACTCTTGCCACAGCCCTTCAGGATCTCCGCTCCCCATGTTCATCCCAGAAACAGAAGCAAGCGAGACAGTTCCACCTGCTCCATACCCCTCTGTTTCCAAAAGATGCCATGCAGGGTTGGGCTGGGAAGGGCTGCAGGATAACCGTAAAGCAGGCAGGAGCACTACCTACCTCTTCCCGATCTGTCTGTGTATGTGCCATGGTACAGAGCCAGGAGGGCCATGGTTTAGTGCCTGAGAGGCAAAACTGGTGCCAGCTGAGCATGAATTCTAGAGTTCTGGTTATTCAGCAAGCTGAGGTGAACCGAGACTCACGCTCTAAGACCCTGGACAGTCTCCCTAAGTACTATAAGACCCAATGACAATGCGTAGCAGGTGCACGTGAGTCCATATGCATCCCCTGGGCTTGGCGGTACACCCCCTGCAAAAAGGCCTCTGCCCTGAACTGATATGCTGGGCCCCACATCAGAGTCGATCGGAGGAGATTGTGGGGCCCGGGGCAAATCAGCTTGTGCGGGGACCTGCCTATACCTCAATCCCAAGGAGGCCTCAGATCCCAGGGTGGAGGCAGGACTCCACATGAGCTGATTTGCCCTGGGCCTTGCACCCTCCTCGGGCCAGCTTCAGTATGGGGCCTGGGGCATATCAGCTCATGTGGGGACCCACCTCAATTCCAATCCCAGGGTGGGTCCTCACATGAGCTGATTTGCCCGAGGCCCTGCAACCTTCTCCAATCGACTCCAGTGCAGAGCCCGGGGAAAATCAACTCGTGGGGACCCGCCGCTGCCCCAGGATCAAGCTGATGTGCCCCAGGTCCTGTACTGGAGCCAGCCTGAGGTGGATGTGGGGCCCAGGGCGAATCAACTTGTGTGTTTTCTTACCTCCTCCTCTAAACTGTGTACTACCAATGTATGGTGTCAAGTATCTGCTGTTCTCTGCAATGTACTAGTGCACTTGCTGAATGAAAAGCCAGGCCTGCTGTCTTGTTTTATAAGGCATTGTAGCAGGAGGCTTGGTTTAAGAAAAGGCAGGTGGCAGATGGAGCAGTTTGCAGGTGCTGCCAGAGGCAATCAGGAGTCACTGAACCAAGAAGGGTCTGGGCTTACAGAGTATAAGGCCAGAGCCTGAGTGGGGGCAGTGTGAAGAACTCCTGAGCAGCAGGGCTGCAGCCTAGCTCCTGGCTAAGCTGGGGTAAGCAGGCTAGTGCTCTGGAGATTAAGACAAGGGGTGGTAGCAGTCTCAGCTGGCCCAGGATGGGGGCCACGCCCAAAAAACAGGCCAAAGAGCAGGGTCACAACCAAAGGCTCACAAAAAGAAGGTGGGTCAGGGACCCATAGCCCACAAGGGGGAAAGAGGCTGAGTCAGTGTCTCATAGCCTGGGAGGGGTGCACAGGACCGGAGAGGCTATAGGTCTTAGCTGGCCTAGGAGCAGAGCTAGGGACCAGGAGGGGCCAACGATCAAGAAGGAGCCATAGCCAGGGACTGATAGGGCCAGGGACCTGCAGCCCAGAGAAGGGCAGAGTCAGGGCCAGGGGCCCAGTGCATCAGGAGAGGTGGGATCAGGGTCAGGGACCCAGGGCTGCATTTGGGAGTAGCCAGGAGGGGCAAAGTGCCTGAGCGTGGGCAGAGATAGACAGGCCGCACTTGGGAGTAGCCAACAGGAGCAAAGTGCCTGGGTGTGGGCAGAGCCTGAGAGACAGCTTGATAGTGAATAGTTATATCTGTGAGGTGTGGGCATTGTATAAGTGGCAGTTGAAGCCATGTTGTAAGCCCTTAAGGTAGGGATCCCAACCTTTTCCTCACCATGACCCCATTTAAACATTGGAAATTTTTTACTACCCCATAATGATACAGACAAGATCAAGAAGGACCGCAAAATGATGCAGACAAGATCAACAGGGAAGGATTCTTCAAATTTCCGCTTTCATGCCTTGCACTCTTTTTGTTTCTCATTCTCATCCTTGTTATCAGTTTTACTACTTGAGCTTGAAGCAGAAACTTTTTGGAGAAGAGCACCCATGTTAGATTTCTCTGTATGTAAGACTCATTTCAGCTAGGCAGTATTAATATACTGCTTCCTGTAACATACAAGTGTGTTGAGTCAGAGATCCAACTGTCACGTGTGGATGAATAACTGACAGTTGCATATGTATAAACAGCAAGCGTGTTCATCATAATCCATCAACACTCTCAAGAATCTGCTGCTTTAAGGCAAAGTAGAGAACACCTGAATACCAACATGGGTTCAGGGATCCCTGGGGCATGGCAGGAGAGATGAAGGGGAGTAAGCCTGAGGAATGAGGGCAGAGCAAGGGGATGAGCAGCTACCAGGGGGTATCGTGGCCACTCCGGGATGAGTGCTTGTTACGGATATGTTTACACTGCTGTCACCTCTATGCCTCAGGTACTGCAGCAGCACCCCACTTGTGCAGTCTGCAGGAAGCTGGGTAACTACTTTGTGGTTAAATGTGCTTCTTTTTTTCTCCAGTATAGGCATACTGGCACATGAGTGAGAGACTCAGCCAGGCAGGAACTTCCTATAGTAGAACTGGTGTAGGACAATGTTAAGGTAAGTACAGTTAAGACCAAGTGGTCATTTTACTGCTGAATTACTGTACTTCTACTGGACTGCACAGAGGCAGTGAGCTAGAGCTACTGTTTAAAGCCAGGTGGACTATGGAATTTCCGCTCTGATTTCATGCACAACATTATATATTGCACTATCTCCCTCTTGTGGCTAGTATAGCAATAAGTCTCTAAACTAATAAAGTTAACACCAAGGGTCACAATTACTGCTGACCAACACAGTAGTTAAGATGAATGGAAACTAGTATCCCCTATAGCAAGCTAACTGGAAGTAGCAGAAAATATGAATGTTAACAAAAAAGTGATCTGACATTTACTGTGGAATGCTTTACTCAAATAATGTCAATAATGTGAATTACATTTCAGTTACTTATGAGAGGAAGAATTCACTGCCAGCAGATATCAGTTTCAGCTCTCAGGTAAAGTATACACATAAGTGTTTAGAAGTCTTTGAATTATTACCTGATTTATGTATGGAGTAAATGGAGATTTCTGTTACAGGTAGGAAAAGGATCAATTTGATAGCAAACCATGCTAGCTAAAATACAACCACAGTGCTTTTTCACATTTTGTTTGAAATATAATCCAGTGCCAAAATGCAGAAACTAAAATAGCATCTAAAGCAAGAAGGAGGGCATGCCTCCTTGATGATTCATTTTATAGGAAAGGGCCCACCCAACAGCTCTACAATCCAACTGCACAATGGTCAATTGCTTCCAGTCGACCTTTTGATTGTTACTGAAAAGGAAGGATGTGAATACAATGTTGACTGAATACCAAGAAACTGGAATATGATTAAATTGATTCCTTCATGTAGTTGGCAACATCACAGATCACTAGAACAAAGTCTAAAGTGGGTGAGCTTTATTGGGTATTTTTCCACAATTGTCCATTACTTGCATTTTCCATGTAAGTTATAGATCTATTTACCAGTAAATCCCTAGTCACCTGGGGAGGGGGAATACAAGGACTCCTACATTTCTAGTCTGGCATAGGACTCCTTGTGGGACTATTTGTATATTATTTAATGACTGACTTCAAGGAGAAAGTCCTGGCTACTGAGCTACAACCATGCTTACTTTGGTGCTCTCTTGACTTAGTTTTTGCACAGTGGACCAGCTTTGCTAAGAAGGGTGAAGTATTGGCCATAGGGCAGAGCAACTTGAATCTTGATGAGTAGGGATCCATCCTAGGATGGTGGGAGGTGTGGTTTGAACTCCAAAGAGCTACTGATGACATTCCTAGCTGAGGGCTTTAACTACTTTATTACAAAAGTGGGGCTTAACAACACCTTCTCGTTTATTGTAAAAGACAACTGAGAATCATCCAGAGATCTCTGAAAGAAGGATACAGGCACCTTCCTTCAGGAGGAATTTTCAGGCTACAGATCTCACATTGACAAAGACACCTCTCTGTAGCCTTGGGAGCATCTACACAAGACACATTACTGAACATTAGCTTAATTTACTGCACAGCATGGTTGTGCATCTACATGTGCACGACCTTACTGTACAGTAAAAATGGCTAATCATGACTAAATTTGATACCTGCATGCATTTGCAGGTATCAAATTTAGTTGCAATTAGTTAATGTGCAGTAATGCATGTCTAGACATGACCCGGTAATAAGTTTAGTGCCAGGTCTGCCCCTCCACTAGGGGGCCGACCTGAGCCCAGCCCCAGGTCTCCTGCTCCAGGGCTGGGCTGTTCTCTGGCAGCCCCTAGCTGCAGGGTATAAAAGCCTGCAGCCATTTTGTGGGGCACACTGCACAGGAGCTTGCTGGAGTCTGTGCACTCTGGGACCAGTGCAGGCCTTATGTGCCCCCCTGAACAAGCCAGAGGCTGCCTCTTCCAGGCCTGTCCCCTTTTTACAGCTGCTGCTTGGCCATAAGTGAGTGTTGCAAAGTGCCGCAGCTTGCTGTACCTCTTTCCCAGCCCTGATATCTTCCTAGGGCTGCTCCTGACTATCTCTGGCAGCAGAGCCAGCACCTGCTCCCTGCTGCTTCACACTCCCAGAATGTCTCCTGCTCTTGCAGGTCCTGCAGTGAAGTGCCTCTGCCGTGCGGCTCCCAGTCCCTGGCTGTGCCCCTGTGCTGAGTACTGCTGTAAGCTGTCCAGAGCCAGCATCACAGGGGCAGCTGCACAGGGCCCAGAGAGCTGGCACAGGTCATCATGTCATCAACTTCCTCCTCATCGAGCTCCAGACTTGCCCATGTCCGTGTGCCCATGCCAAATGCCCAGGCCCCCAGCTGGACCTCATTGTGCTCTGGCATGGTGCTGACATGCAGAGGTAATTCATGTAGGTTGCACACGTGAACACCTGCATTTCTGAGGCCCTGTCGGGCAGGATGCAGGAGTATGACAGTGTTGTATTAAGGCCAAGGCCTTGTGGGCACAGTGGATGGCCATGACTTAGTCAGCAATCCAGTTGTGCTCACAAGATCATGGCCTTTATGCAAGATCTGGCTCATATTTTGGCACACTGGGATTCAGGTCACAGCCCTGAGACTGTTACCAGCAGGCACGGTAACAGCCCCCACTCTGCCCAAGCCCCCACTCTGACCTGACCCCCA
>NW_017728951.1:32698628-32699845 GCF_001723895.1 Crocodylus porosus | reverse complement strand
ACCCCTCCAATGAAACATCATTGGAGGAAAGGCCCTCAGGCCTTCATTGCCTCATCCTACCCTCTTCCCCAGCTGCTGTATCCCCTGGCCAGCAGCCACCATGCCCTTGGGGCAGCTCCAGACCCCTTCACAAGGAGTGGCCAGTAACATTACTGCCAGCCAACAGCAGTGCCTGGGGGTAGGGGGGACAGCCCTGGCTGGGCACCAGTGGACACTAGACATGGCCGGTCACCCACGCTGATGGGGAGACCCACTCCTTTTTCAACTCAGTCTTCACAGCCAAGGTCAGCTCCCAGGGTACTGCAACTGGCAGCAGAGTTTGGAGAGAAGCTGAGCAGCCAACAGCGGTGAAAGAACAGGTTAAAGACTATTTAGAAAATGTGGACATCTACAAGTCCATGGAGCTGGGTGCAATGCACCCAAGAGGCTGATGCAATTACAGAGCCATTATCTTTTAAAACTCATGGAGATTGGGAGAAGTCCCAGATAATTGGAAAAGGGCAAAGGTAGTGTCCATCTTTAAGAAAGGGAAGAAGGAATATCTGGGAAACTAAAGACCAATCAGCCTCACCTCAGTCCCTCCTTGGAAAAATTCTGAAGCAGGTCCTCAAGGAATCTATTTCTAAGCACTTGAGGGTAATTAGGATCAGTCAGCGTGAGCAAGTCATGCCTGACTAACCTGATCGCTTTCTATGATGAAATGACTGGCTCTGTGGATGTGAGGAGAGCAGTGGACATGATATACGTTGACTTTAGCAAGGCTTTTGATACCATCTCCTACAACATTCTTGCAAGCAAGCGAAGGAAGTCAGGTTGGATAAATGGACTGTAAGGTGGATTGAAAACTTGCTTTGCAAGTAGTGAACTGTTCAGTTCGGGTTTGGATTCGGCCAGTTTGGATGCCAGTGATTCAATTTGGAGCTCTGTGTTTTTACCTGCGCTGCTATACCTCTTCCCCCGACCCCCTCCCCCAGCCTGTCCCTCACCCCCCTGACGCCTCCATTTCCATTTTTACTGACTGGCTTTCATAGTTTCAAGGGTCGGAAGGGACCTGAGGAGATCATCTAGTCCAACCCCCTGCCATGGCAAGAAAGAGTACAGGGGTCAAATGACCCCAGCAAGGTGTTCATCTAACCTCCTCTTAAAGACCCCAGGGTAGGAGCCAGCACCACTTCTCTTGGAAGTTGGCTCCAGATCCTAGCCGCCCTGACTGTGAA
>NW_017728951.1:32683436-32698386 GCF_001723895.1 Crocodylus porosus | reverse complement strand
GAGATGCATCTGTGGATGCATGACAAGGTGCGGTTGGCCTTCCTGACTGCCTCCCCACACTGCCGGCCCATGTTCATCTTGGAGTCAATGATGACCCCATGATTCTTGTCCGCTTCTGTACAAGAAGGGAGTTCCCCAGCCTGTAGGTATGGTGCCGGTTGTTCCTCCTCAGGTGCATCACTTTGCACTTGTCAGTGTTCAATTCCATCCTATTCTCATCTGCCCACCCTTGTAACCTGTCTAGGTCCGATTGTAGCCTATGTCTCCCTTCTAGCGTGCCCACATCCCCCCACATCTTAGTGTCATTGGCAAATTTGAACAGGGTGATTTTTACCCCTTCGTCCAAGTCACTGATGAAGATGTTGAACAGTGCGGAACCCCACCGCCCACATCCCTCCAGGCCAAAAATGACCCATCCACCACCACTCTCTGGGTGCAGCCCTCCAGCCAGTTGGCGACCCAATTGACTGTGTGGGTACATTGTGTACCAGCCCAGTCTGTGACTTCTTTACTGTTCCTTCCATCCAGGAACAGGAGACACACCAACTGCAGGTACTTCCTCAGACTGACAAAGGGTTTTTCAACCCGAAAGCTGGCATCCCAGGCAGCTAAGCTGAGCACACTGGGAGCCTCATAACTGCACTTCAACCAGCAAGCATCAGGCCTGTCAAAGAGATGACAGGTCTGGGCGTTCCACAGCCAGGACTGTGTGCATGAGTGTGTTAGCTGGAGGTTATGGCACCTCCTACCCACCTTTCACCAGGGGATTGTTGGTCCTGGCATTTACGGGTCTGCCATGCCACAAGCAGTCCCACCAGGCCTCCCTACCCTGGCAGGATGCAGTTTTAGTGGTCATGCCCAGGACCTGGGACCTCCTCCTTCCCCATAGTCCCATCCCATACCTCCAAGTTTATCCTGGAGGGGCAACAAACTCAGCAGAGACATGTTCTTCCCCAGTTGGCTGGTGATGCAGTTAGTGCCCCCTCCAGCTGAGAGCGGGGCATTACCTGGCTTTTAAAAAATCAAAAATTGAAATCGGTGCAGACAGAGTGAGGATGATGGCACTCAGTCTGTCTGCAGATGGAGCTTGGGGAACCCCAGCAGAAGGAGGTTCACCTTTAGGAACACCAGCTTCTCCACCAAAGCAGGTTCCAAGCAGGTGCAGTGGGGTGTCACAACATCCCCAGCAATGCTGAATACCCTCTTGCTCGGTACACAGGTTGGTGGACAGGACAGGTGTTGCTGGGCAACGGTGGCCAGATGCTGCCACATCTGGCGGTGGCTTGCCCAGTAGGCCAAGGGTCGCAGTCCAGTGAGATAGGTAGTCATCAAAGCCTCATTGCTACCTGCACGAGGCTGGGGTCTGGTGCATTAGGACTCCAGCATTGAAGCCATGCTCCTGGCCCACATTGGCAGTGGCTGGTGTGGAGGAAACTGGCTGGTGCTGGTGCCGGTGCCAGTGTTGGTGCCGGTGCTGAGAGTACTAGCACAGGAAAGTGGATCCCCCTCTTCCACATCCCCTTGCCTCTGCACTTCAGCCTCCCTGACTTTCTTGAACAGCACCTGTGTCCAGTGATCAAGGGTTTTGGTGCTGCCAGTGCACATGGTCCCCTTCACCCTTGGGTCACACGTGCCCGCCATTATGTGGACTGTACTGGACCACAGGGGATCCAGCTGTCTCTTGATGCCCTCCTTCAGCTGCCTCACCAGTGCCTGCACATCTGGTAACAGCAGCCTGCCCCAGCCAGGAACATTAATCCCCTGGAATTTCTCCATTTGGGTCTCAAGTTCCCTCATTATGGGGATCATCTGGCTGAGGAGGGCATCACCAGTGCTAAGGGTCTCGGTGGCCTTGAAGAAGGGCTTGAGGACCACCAAGATCTGGGAGATGGTATCCCACTCAGCTCTGTTCAGGGGGCCACTGATCCTGATCTGCCCAAGCAAGACCATCTCATGGATGGTCTTCTGTTGCTCCGCCAAACTTTTGAGCATCAGGTATGTGGAGTTCCACTGAGTCTCCACATCCTGCATGATTTTGTGCTGTGGGATGCTCAGCTCTGTCTGTTTGTCCCACAGCATCTTGTCCCCCTTGATGCTGTGGTGGAAGTAGCCTGCCACCTTCCTGCATTTTGAAATCAACTGGCTTATAACAGTAGTGCTGGCGGCACCATCACTGGCAGCCTTGTCCCCCTCCAAGGCATCCCTGAATACAAAGTACAGTCTCTGTGCCACACAGTGGATGCCAACAAAGGCTCTGTTGTCAGTGACCATGAACCTGTGGGTGAGCTCAGCCTGCCCAACGAGACACCTCTGCACCATGCGGTTCATGGCTCCCATGATCTCCCTTGCTGTGTCTCCACCACCACCTTGGCTTGGAGGAGAGCCCACTAATGACCTGACTGATTGCACCAGTGCCCTATGAGGGAGAGGTAGGTGTGATCGCCATCCTGGCTGCTCCAGGTGTTGGAGGTGAAGTGCAAGGCTACCTGCGGCCCTGCCTTGTGCCGCTCCTCCCTCAAGTCCTTCCTGTATGCCTTATACAGGGAGGGCACCACCATCCTGCTAAAGGTGGTGCATGCAGGCACTTTGTAAGATCAGGCACTTTGTAAGATGGGGTTAGAAGTGCCATGAGCCACCTGAACCCTGGCCACTCAGCTATGGAGAAGGGCTGGCTATCCAGAGCAAGCATCTCCCCAATGGTCTGAGTGATCTCCCTCACTTTTGCAACTTGCCCCGCTCTGTCTGCAGTCTTCCCCCACTGGCCCAGGGTGGCCTGCTCTCCTTTGTGGGGAAGGGGGCTTTGGAGTAAGAGGGGGATTTCCCTTTTGGCATACTCACACTGGTGCCAGGCTTAGCAGCAAGAAGGGCAAGGGGGTGCAGCCTCCTGAGATGCAGCAGCATTGCCGTGGTGGAAAAGTGCTTCATTTCCTTGCCTTGGCTGATATGCCTTTGGCAGTGCTGGCAGATGGCAAACCTGGGATCATCTACCAGCTCAAAATGCTCCCACAGTACGCTACTCACCCGCTTCCTTATCCCACTCCTCAGCAGGCTGAGGCACAACAGCAGGAGGAGCTGCCTCAGCTGTGCCACTTGCCTGAGTCTCGACAACCTCAACCTCCCCCAAGGTGCTCCTTTCCAGAGAAGGAGACCTGGATCTAGGGGAACTTTGAGGGGTGTGGAGCACAAACTCTGATTCCCCCTCAGTCCCCAGAACTGCTTGAGCCAGAACACTCAGCTCCCCTGGTTCCAGCTCCAGCTTCTCCTCTGGAAGTGGGAGAGATGACACTGGGGTGGAGGAGGCAGTGATTCCACTGCTGGTGCCTATTTCTGGACTTAGGGGAGGTGGTGCAGGTGCAGGGATGTCAGGTGCAGACACTGCTCCCACCTTGCTTCCACTGGCAGCAGAAGCATCATGGCTGCTTGGGAAGAGAATGCATCTATGTTGGGGGTATGGGGGGTGGGACTTGCAACTCCAGCTCTCCCCCTACCCCCTCTTCTCCCTTGCCAGAAGACCTGGCACCTGCCTTTCCAGCAGGCTTCATATTAATCTTTCCTGTGCTGCAATGGTGTGTGTGTGTCACTCCTTTTGTGTTGTGTGTTATCTTCTTTTGCATTGCATGTGTACACTGGCCCCTGGTTTGATTGTTTGCTTCACTAATAAGTATGAATGCCTATGTAAAAAATGTGTGCTGTCTGTCGCCTTCCTCTCTGCTGGGATATGTTTATTTTTTTATGAATTCTGAATGTGGAGTGTAACCCAGTTGTGTGTTTTATTCCCCTGTGTTACATGTGTGCACTGGACTCTGCTTTGATTATTAATAACTATATATGGTGTCTTCTTCTGTGATGTTCTATTAATGTAAATGTTACTACTGCTGTACTTCTTGTTCTTCTTCTGTGTTGTAATGTGTACCTAAAATGATATATCTCCTTCTTCTAAGACCCTGAGTTCTGTGTTAGTGTCAATCTGAATCTGACTTCTGTGTTGTCTTCAGTCTATATGTAAACTAACTATAATAATATTAATAGCTAATAACTACTGTATATAATCTGACTCTCTTCTTCTCCTATGAATATCTATTTTTTCTTCTTCTATGTGTGTATATTATAAGTGTGTGTGTGCAATCTGTGAGCCTCCCTGCACAGTGATGAATCATGCTGCCAGGGAAAACACTGAGCTTTCTTTTTTCAAAGTTTGCACAAAAAAAGGAACAAATATAAATTGAAAGAAATGAATTGGATAGTATTAAGTAAAGAGATTCTAAGATAAGATAAGTTAAATCCTATCCAATCCTTTCTAAGAACAAAAAGGAGCAGGTAAGTTGCAACTGACTGACTATGAAGCAAGCCAGGCAGCATAGTACCTTTCTGACACTGTTGCTAACTCAGAGCCAGCTCACAAAAGGCGCAACAAGCCTGCAGACAGAGACTTTTATGCTGTTTCTATGTCCTTCCTCCCAGACACTGTAATTGGAAGGGCAGTCAGAGAAAAATTGGCCAGCTAGATATGTCAGTCCTCCCCCCGCACCCACCCCTTCCTCTTCTAAGTTTCTGTTTCCCCCTACAGACAGCCCTCTGAATCTCTGAATCACTGGATCTTTTCTGAATCTTTTCTGAATCCATTTGGAAGCTCTGAATCAATTCAGAAAGCCTACTGCCTCTAGCAATTCGATTTGGACTCACAGATTTGGCCTCCAAATTGTCCAAATCATCTTCGAATTTGAATCACAGTCTGAAGCTTTGCACAGATCTAGACAAATTGGAGGACTGGACCAAAAGAAATCTCATGAGGTTCAGTAAGGACAAGTGCAAAGGCCTGCACTTAGGATGTAGCAATCCCATGTATCAATACAGGCTGGGGGCTGACTGGCTGACTAACAGCTCTGCCAAAAAAGGACCTGGGGGTTACAGTGGACAATAAGCTGAATTTGAGACAATAGTGTGCCCTTGTTGTGAAGAAGGCTAAGCGCATACTGGGCTGCATTTGTAGAAGTGTTGTCCCTTCATTCCTGACCAGCAGCCCCTGCCTGCCCCCACTAACTCCCTCCTGGCAGCAGCTCCATCTTAGCACCAGGACACCAGCTGCAGCTGTCCCATACACTGCTTTGTGGCTCTGAAGAGTGCCAGTCCTTGCTGTTCTGCTTCCTGGGCCTGTGCCCAGACCCCGACGATCCCCATGCCATTCTTGGGAAGCCCTTGACTGGGGCTCAGGGATTGGGCTGGTCAAGGCCTTTCCCTTCCAGACCAGCCTCTGCCTGCACAGGCTGCTCTGGGAGGGCAGGGGGGCTCTAGGACTGGCTCTGGTGGCCTCTCCTACCCGGAGCACTCCCCAACCCTGACCCCCATCTCTCTCTCACACACACACCCCTGCTACCACCTCAACCCCTCCTTACAACCCATCACACCCACCAAGTGGTGGCTAGGACCCGGAGCCCCCCAGGCTGCTGTCGCGTGTTCCAGCACTGGTGTGGGCACAAGGCAGGGCTATAATGTGGCAGTTGCCCCTGCAGCTGCAGCTCCCACTAGCAGGTCCCTCGCATCCCAAGTGGCTGGCTGGGCATGCAGTATGTGAGATTTGGGGGGAAGGGATGTGGGGAGGGTTGTGGGGGGGTGTAGGGTTTGGTGGGAGTGAAGTTGCAAGGGGATGGGGATGGGTATGTGTGGGTGAGGAGTTTGGGGGTTGGTTTGGGGGGCTGGGGTTTGTGGCTGGATTGTGGAGGAGCTGTGTGGGGGTGAGAGGCTGCTCAGGAGGGATGGGTCCCCTGCCCCCCTCAGGGCATACAGCCCACCCGCAAAGCCCACTGGCTGCCACCTCATCCCCCACAGCAGCAGCTGCATGGCACCTGGCACCGACTGTGCCACATGTCACGGGCCAGCCTAGCCTGGCCTGGAGCCATGCACCTTCAGGCAGCACTGGGCCACTCTAGCTATTACCCTGGGGCCCAGCACTGCTCGCAGGGGCTACATGTCAGACCTGGTCAGGTTCTGCCTGTATGTAAAGGTCCCACTTGACAGTGCATGGGGCACTTGGAGCCAGGACCCAGCCTGGCCCGACATGTGTCCCCTGTGAGTGGTGCCAGGCCCCCGAGTGACAGCCATAGTGGCCCAGTACTGCCTGAAGATACACACATCCCTGGGTCAGGCTGGGCCAGGATGGGCCTGCAACATGAGGATGCCAGGAGGCTGGGGCCATGCCACAGGGGGCTCTGCCAGCAGCAGGCCCTGAGCACTCCATAACCACTGCTGCTGTGGGGGACTGTGCACTCTGTGAGGGACCCACGCCCCCTGAGCAGCCCCTCCACCCCCACACAATCCCCCCCACACCTACAGCCCCCATAAACATACCCACAGCCCCTCTACCCACACGTCCCTACTTACCAGGGACAGTGCCCAGGTCTGGATCATGCTGCAACCTTGCCATGCTCCTGTGTGCCCCAGCACACTGATGGAACATGCAAGGGCAACAGGAGCACCATAGAGACACTCTGGAGTGTCTCTCTGAAAGACCCAACCTCCAGTTGCCTTAAGGCACGTTCCTGGACCATGCCCTGTCCCGCTTCTTCTCCGCGGGTTGTTTTCTTTTTGATACCTGGAACATTTTTTTGTTCACAGTGTGCCTCTTGTGGTGTCTCAAACTGCTTTGATATACTGCAACAAGCACGTGCACACTTGTCTGGATGCTCCCACGTTGTGTTAATCTACTTTTCTTTGGAAGTTCATTCTTGACCTTGTTCTCATATGTTTTGTCCATGCTGTCCCAAAGAGGCAAAGATGCTTTGATGGCATCCTAAATGACTAGTTGACAGCCTCCTCAAGGATGAGTCCTGACATAGTAATAGGTCTGAGGACCAGGTATATATAAAGCTTTGCACCAGCAGCAGAAGTAGACTTGGCACAAAGGGAGAGACAGGACTTAAATGTGATATGCTCACTGTGGCCTACCAAAGTACCAAGAACAAAAATCCACTGAGATAAGCAATATGCAGAAGAACATCACCAAACCAAGAGGTGAACTGGTGAAACAGAAACATAAATATACTGATATCAGATTCTGAGAACAGAAGATAAATATGGTCACCTTGTAAACAAGTATTTTATAGTCTAGATTGCAAATCTATGGGGCAAGGCTCATTTTATCTTACTGAACTCATAAAAAAAAAGTCTTAATGTCCCCTTTCTATAGCACAAAGTTGTCCTTATCCCTAAGTAGGGGTTATAAGTATTATTGCTTACTATTAGGAGAGGGCAATACCAATGAATCCTAATATCCCTTAATACTGACACAGTCCCTTTCCATCACATGGAGCTGCCTGTGGGGATTCTGGTAGCAGAGGTTAGTGTAGGGTCTCTACTTTCAGGACATGACATTTAGGGCTTGGACAGACAAACTAGTTTTGTTTTGTTTTTAAGTAAAATGTTTGGCTTCCAGTTATTATGGGGTAAAAGTATCCACATAGGCAGTTACTATGACCTAAAAGCAGCCACTCCTGTCCCCCTTTAAGATGTTTAGATGCCTGAGTCCTAGTGAGATCCACATGAACTTAGGTCAAATCAACAGGAGTTAAGTGCCTAAATGCTTGGTGCTCTTGTTTTGCTGCCACTGACCGGATGGATAGCCAGTCCAAAGTCCTACAGTGAGTCAGTGGCAGAGCCAGGAATAGAAACAGATCCCTCATCCCCAGCTTTTGAGTTGTGCAGCTGTTCAAAACATGAGCTGCACATACATCCTCCTTCTGCACTAATATAATTAGTAATATAATTATAACTAATATAATTAGTTTATATTAAAAAGATGTGCCAAAATACTCTGTGAAGCCTTCAACATGTTTTGCCATAATTTCTGTAGCACAGTGATGTCTATGGAATAAAGCCAAACATGGACAGAATAAACAGATCTACATACCATAACTTTCGATTTCCCTTCCAGCAGCTTGTTCAGCTTCTGCACGGTGGCCTGGCCATGAGTTTCACTTTCTAGTTTCCCTTTACTTCACTGAATGTTGCAATACAGCCCACACCCCACATGGTGGCCAAGTGGACATAAATAGGACCATTGTAGCAGCACACACAGTCGGTCTTCCAGCTTATTAAGGAGAGGAAGCTGGCTATCTGAGAACAGTTGATCGACTACATCATGAGGTAAGTAATCAGCTTGGTTGCTGTGTTCTTACTTCCTATAACATTTTTCAAAGGAATATTTCAGATGCTTTTAAACAGCACTAGATATAAGTAATGGCTTGACATGTTGATTACAGACTGATCTAGATAAAAATGATAATTTTGTTGCATAATATAATTTCATCCCTTTTAAGTTATGCCTTGTCTCTATTTTTGTGGGTAGAGTTTACACATATAAATATTATGCCTGTAAGCAACTCATTTCTGTAGTATATGGCGAAAATGAAATCTCTGATTTATTCCTGTGCCGATTACTTTCCAATAACAACTCTTGTGGATGGAAAAAGAAAATGTAGGTACAATATCTATAGTAGAAAGTGTGGTAAAACATTAGTTTTATTTATTTATTTAATAAATCTGAGACTTGATGGCAATCTTTTTTCTGGGGAGGGGAGAGAGAGATAGGGATACATCAGAATTGAATAACTGAACCTCTTTTTGGTAATTCTATTCCAATGCATTAAATACTAGGGCTGTGCAAAGCTTCGGGTGCTGATTCAAGTTGGAAGAGATTCGGCCCAATTCAGCGGCCGAATCGCTGAATCCGAATTGATTCAAAGCTCTCAATTTGGAGATTTGGCTGATTCAGCTGCAGCCAAATCTCTGAATGAGATTCGGCCAAATCGATTTGGAACACTGTCAGTCTGAATCAGAAGTGAATACTAGCTACTTTGCACAGGCCTATTCAATACTATGACTTTACGCTAAATTATGTTTAAGCTTAATTACAACTCTGCACACTCATTACTTATTTTGCTAGAGCTGTTATAGTTCTAAAAATGTTTGTGGCTCTGGGTAGGTTAAAGTCTAAAAAAAGGGGCATGCTTTCAATAGAACTATTTACGTGCTTGTTTACAGAGATAGCTGTGTGTATTGTTTGATCAGGTTCAAGTGAGAATGATTTCATATAAAATCTCCCATTTCCCATTTTATTGATTTTATTTCAAGTCAAAGCTCACTAAATGGTACAGGAGTATTCTAATGTTAAGAACTTGCTCTCCACACAAAGATGTCGTTATTTATGCTGATAACAATTAGAAACTTGTACAGAGAAGATTACTGGGTGGAAATTAGCAAGTCTTCATATCTAGAATGTGCATCAATCAATCGATCTAGAATGTAGAATCAATATCACTTGTTCTTCTTCCTACTTCTTGTTAGTACGTAAACAACATAATATAATTGGCTCCTCTTCTCGTTGTTCTTTCAAATTTGCCAAGTCATCCTCTATTTCAGTTCCTCCCTCTTAATCCAGTCTTCCAATTGACCCCTGCAACGGGTCCCTCATTTTCTGTCAGCTTGACTTTGCAGTTGACTGCCAGCCCATCCAGTCACACATGCTGTTAACTCAAAAGTTTTTAGGTTCTATACAAATAGATGTGCTCATGGGCTATAGTAGGTCCTAGAGCAGAGCTATCCAGCTTCTGAGTGGCCATACCTCCCCACCCCTGGGCCACCCCCTTTGTGGTGCAGCTCCCCCAGATCGCCAGCAACCTGGGCCATGGGCCTCCTAGCCCTGTTGTGCCCCCAGGAAGTGCCCCACAAGAAGTGGAAGCTAGGGGAGGGAGGCGGAGCCTGGGGACCCCAGTGACAGCTATATAAGAGTGATAGGAGGGAGGAAGGGTGCCCCGCCCAAGAGCCTAGAGTCTGCAAGTTAACCCGTTGTAGGCTCCATGTAGCTCACAGGCTGCTATTTGGGCAATCCTGGCCTACAGCATAAGACTGAAGCCTTTTCCTAATTAATTTTAAAGTGTGGTGTTAGACAAGCTACCTATCAAGTCCTAGGAAGGATGAATTGAAGTACGCTCTCCTATCTCTGTTTGAAGAGATGTTCAACAAGCTTTTCAGCACAATATGCCCTTCCACAAGTCTGGAAAAAAAGCAGATACTATTTAAGCTAAACATCAGATACAACATATTACTTTCATTTAATCCCATAATGTAAATGAAAATAGTTGCTGAAAAAAAGAAAGAGGGCAATAAACCTCTGCTTCTTTCCCAGACCTGAGGAAAGGCATCTTGTCCCCAACTATGTAGTTGTCCAATAAAAGTTATAACCTAACAAGATTTGCTTCTCACACATTCCTTGGACCATTGTGGCTACAATAAAGCTGCTACAGTAAGTTCTAAGATATTCTAAAGTATTTGCATAGGTAAGATAGACCAGACTTTAACATGCTAAGCTCAGACTTGAACATGCCTAGACTCCTAGCTTCATTTTCCTGGTCCTATATAATATAGAGTGAGGTCAGGAATATACATAGAAGTTAAGAGTGATTGGAGAAGGGACACAGGGATAAGTAAGAGGATCAGAACTAAAAAGGATGGGGAACAGAAGTAAAACAGAGTGCTTCCAAAGATAAATTATCAGGTAGCAGGCTGACTTTTGTTTCCTATCAGTAGGCATTTACTGAAATCAAGATTTTGTGATATTTGCAGAAAATGTTAAATCAGGCATATTCCATGAAAACCAGAGAAGTCTGCAAAAGAAGTACCCCACAAAAAAGTGGAAAAGGCTGGGCTCTATGTAAAAATGAGTTTTTTATTTTCCTACCCCTGGCTACTGATTGGGCGAGCAGGCAACCCTCATACAGTCTTTCAACCCTGCAGCTCCAGCAGACAGGGACAGGCCCAGTTCTGCTTTATTTTATTTGCATCCAAAGTCATCTGGCACAGCCAGGCCTGTCCCAAAATAAGTGGGTGCTGCAGAGGGTGGAAGATGGGGTAAGGGGAGTGGGGCTGGGCCTGGGGTAGCAGAGCTGGGCTGGGGAGGGGGGGCACATGACTGGACTGGAAGGGAATGGAGCCAGTGGGGTGAGGGAGGGCAGCAGTGCCCAACCAGGGGGCAGCAGAGACCAATTAAGATTTCTTTATCTACCTTTTATTCAGAAGACCATGCTAGCAAAACAATGCATTTAGATAAAGTAAAAATAATTCAAAAAGGGAAAGAAACAAAATATGAAAGCAGAAATATAATTCCCAGACAGGACATCATGAAAACAAAATGGTATTTCCAGATAAAAGCAGAGCTAAAGGGCGGGTCCACAGATGCAAGCATGTGCGCTTGCAGCAGCTCAAATAGAAGTGGTGCAAATTTGAGCCAGGGCTTTTTTCCTCAGCACACATGCTCGGACATGTACTTTGTTGTGCCACAAATTGTGCCACTTGGGGCAAAATAACCCTGCGTCCCAAATTCACTTTTTAAAATACCCCAAAATCCACATTCTTCCACAATTAGAACAAGAGAGAGAGAGAGAAAGGGGGATTGTACAGATGGGCAATGTTTTATTGTTATATTGACAATGTTAAAGAAATTTGGAAGCCTATCAGTGTCTCTAGCATCTTAATAAAATATCCAAAATATCTATATGTTTTAATATTTGTTTTGGCTTTCCTGATCACATGGTGGGTATGTGATGGGGCGATAGGAGGTTTGCAGGAGGGGGTGGGAAAGGGGGTGGGGATGTGGGTGGATGTGGAGGGATGAGGGAGGATTTGAGTCACTGTGTGGGTAGTGTGGGTGTGGGGGCTGCTTAGGAGGGGCATGAGCTCCTCTCAACCCCCCACATTTTCTGAATTTGGGAATTTAATAACAATGATGGAGAAAAATTATATAACTATTCATGAATCTGCTCTTCTCACAGATGCTTGAACATATTCTTCTGTATTTTCCTCTAGTAATATTTCCAAGAATTCCCTACAGTCTATCCTGCTGCAGCTCGAATGTCACTTTACATGGACTTTGCTGAAGGAAGATGTTGATCTTGATGACCTAGAAGAAACCATCTGTGCTCAGATTGAGTTTCTAATCACAAAATCCAAAATTTCAAATTATAATCTGCTATCCTATGTGAAGAATCTGAATGGCAACAATGAGGAAGCCCTGCAAAGTCTACAGAAAGCTGAAGCAGCAGCTCAAAGAGATCATGCAGGTGAGGTTCACAGGAAAAGTCTTGTCACATGGGGGAACTATGCTTGGATTTATTACCATATGAACAAACTTCAAGAAGCTCAAACCTATGTAAGCAAGGTGAAAGACAGCTGCAAAGAGCTATCAAGCACCTCGTGCTATAAGTGTCAACTTCCAGAAGTCTATTGTGAAGAGGGGTGGGCATTGTTAAAGTTTGGCAAAAAATATTATGAAAGAGCAAAGAAATGCTTTGAAAAGGCTCTAGCAAAAGAACCTGAAAACCCAGAATTTACTTCTGGCTATGCCATTGCAATGTATCGCCTGGAAGATGATCTCACCAAAGGATCCTCTTTGGAACCTTTAAGGCGTGCAGTGACACTGAATCCAAATGATACCTTTGTCATGTCATACCTTGCATTAGAACTTCAGGACATGGCTCAAGTCGAAGAAGGGGAAATGTACATTAAAAAGGCATTGCAAAAAACCCCAGATCTTACCTATGTACTACGATATGCTGCAATGTTTTACAGAAGAAAAAGGGAAGTGAGTAAGTCACTGCAATTTTTGGAAAAGGCATTGACCTTTACACCAACCTCTAGCTTCCTGCACCACCAGATTGGTCTTTGCTATAGAACAAAGATGTATCAGTTGAAAAAGGAGACAAAGCAGTCATCTCAAGAGCAGGTAGACCTTATTAGACGTTGCATTTTTCACTTTAAAGCAGCAGTGGAGAAAAAACCAAAGTTTATATATGCATATGTTGATCTTGCAAATATGTATGCAGAAGGAAAAAGGTATCAGGAAGCAGAAGACACTTTTCAGAAAGTATTGAAAATGAAATTAACCGGTCAAGAGAAACAACAAATCCACTGCCGCTATGGACAGTTTTTGGAATTTCACAAAAAATCAGAAGCTGATGCTATTAAACACTTCATGGAAGCGCTGAAAATTGAGGAAGATGCAACAAGGAATATGTGCATGAAGGCTCTGAAGAAACTGGTAGAAAAGAGAATTCAGAGAGGATCAGCAGATGCTGCAGATTTTGGTGCTCTTGGATTCATTCACCAGTTGAATGGAGAGAAGTCAGAAGCAATTGAATGCTATGAGAAGGCCCTGGCATGGGATTCTAGTAATGAAGAATACCTGAGTGCTCTTTGTGACCTGCGGCTTTCCATTGGAAACTAAAGAGCTGGCAGTCAGTCCATCTCTCTAGACAGTTGATATTTTATTCCAAACGAATGTTATCAGTAGCTTGCCTTCTGTATATGGTATCCTGGTATCTTCATGTAGGCAAAACCTGCACTGAGTCTTAGTTCATAGTTTGAAACTTACTTACTGGCACATTTGGGAGAGTTTGTAAGGCTAACAGCTACTGAGCTCTCATCCCATTTTTCCACTGCAAAATAGGTATGTTTATTTTGCTAACCAAGAAAATGTCATTTGTGATGCTTCGGATGAACAATGTAAACTGGTAGGATCACTTTCCAGTGAAAACCTAGAATCTGAAAATGATGCTTTTTAACTTGTAGGCCACTAAATATGAAGGTGATTAGAAAATATGCATAAAAATTATCCAACCCTTTGTTTTTCTATAAAGATCGGTGTGTGTGTATTAATTTCTGTTCTCATAGATATGTACATAGCTTCCAAATAAGCCATGCAATACATGGGTAATGGGTGTTTGAATGTATGGTCTTTAAAATACAATAATTTGTTTGCAAATACCTAGTCGGTCTAATAAAAGATATCACCTCTTCCACAAGTTTTGATTTCTTTGTCGTTAAAATAGTAGTTGAGAGATGTATTAGATAAGAGATTGCATCCTCCTACAAGGATAATAATTAAATGTCTTCAATACTTCTGATTCATTTTAGAGTTTTTGGACAAAGTGGCCTTGTATAGCCATGCAATGGGGACCCAGACCTGTTACTTGAGTGTAAGGGAAGAGGAGGAAAGGGAACTATGGCAGGGAGTCAGGAAAGGGAGAAAAACCATCTGTGGGAGACCAGAAGGAACTGCGGTCGATGAAATGCCACATCCCCAACACTGTTTACCTGTTTCTCACCCTTCCCCTTCTGAAAAATGCTGAGTACAAAAAGGGGTGAAACTTGGTATCAATAACTCACTAAAACATCATACCTGACTGGCTTCATAGACATGCGAACACAGTAGCCCATCTGATACTCTTTCAAGTAGCCCTGAGTCCTGCTGTATCTTCTCTGCAGCTGCTTCTGCACACCCTGATTTCTTCCAGAGCCATCCTGAGAATGAAGAGAGCAGCAGGTGAACACAGAAAAGAATGTCCTAATTTTCTGTGAGGGTCCAGGTACATTTCCCATAGGCTCTTGTAGTATATAGTACGGCGAAGCCATGTTCCTCTTTGCAGATTCCCACTGAGACAGTTTCCTAGAACCTCACAGAAGAAAAGAGTAGGCATGCAGTTTCATAGATTTCATAGATTTCGTAGACATTAGGGCTGGAAGGGAACTCAGAAGATCATTGAGTCCACCCCCCCGCCTGAAGGGCAGGAAGTCAGCTGGGGTTGTGGGACCCCAGCAAGATAAGCATCCAATCTACCCTTGAAGGTGTTCAATGTAGCCGCTTGAACCACTTCCGATGGCAGGCTGTTCCAGACCTTGGGGGCTCAGACAGTCAAGAAATTCTTCCTTATGTCCAGCCTGAAACGGTCTTGCAGTAGTTTATAACCGTTCAACCTCATCATCCCTGGGGCACTCTGGTGAACAAATGTTCCCCCAGAAACTGGTGGTCACCCCAATAAACTTATAGGTGGCCATCACGTCATCCCTGAGCCTGTGCTTTTCCAGGCTAAAGAGCCCCATACCTCTCAGCCTGTCATCGTAA
>NW_017728951.1:32650936-32678436 GCF_001723895.1 Crocodylus porosus | reverse complement strand
ACATGTAGTAGAAAATTCCAGAGAAGCAGTACATTACATATCATGCCTTTCCTCTGCTTCAGGACTGGGCAAGACATGAAGAACCTGCAATAAGTAGCTGCATTATGCCAAATCTGTGAAAGCTGAAGCCAGCTATCCCTGTTTTATCATCAGCATCCAAGATTTTAGTGAATTATTCCAAATTTGGGTTATTTTATAGCCAACAGGTCAGATCTTCAATGGAAACTTTTTGGGATAGTTGCATTAAGGTCCATAAGGGCCACGTATAAATGAGACATTGACTGTGCAGTAGCTACGAAGTGTAACACAATGCTACTGCAGTCAGCATCACCAAAAAGCCATTTGGGGACATCACTGTGCAGTAGCTCTGACTATTGTACAGTCATTTAGTACTTGTCTATGCAAGTACTAAATGACTGTGCAGTAGCAACTGTGTAATCAGTGTCTCATGTAGACATGGCCACTGATTTATATATCAAGACTTATCTGTGCCTGCTTCTCAAATATTTCTCCTTTCTAAACAACCATCAACAGTGAGAAACAAACTCTGTTGTAGAATCCAAAAATCTCACCCTGAGGTTGCACTTTTACAAACTGGTATTTCCCCTGGCATTAATATCCTAAAACAGCTTAACACTGTTTGTTATTTTCTTGAAAAGTCATTGTGGGTAACATGCTTTAGTCAGTACTTGCTCTCTATCATATGGCATCAGATATCAGCTTTCAAATCTATTAGCCACTGGGCATGTCTATATGTGCAATTGGTACACATAAATAAACTCTGGAGCATATTGCTCTGGAGTTTTTTTGCTCCCGGGTGTGTTGTTTGAATGTGCTTCCGGGGCCAATTAACTCCAGAGCAGTACACTCTGCAGTTTATTCATATGCAGCATGTTGAGCCAGGTCAAATCAGCCCTGCCTAGCAGGGGCCCCGGAGTTAGCTTGCCAGCCCAGGGCTGCTCCCCCCAGCTTCATGTGCTGCGGAGGGGCACTTCAGCACTCCACCTGCTGCAGAGGGGCTTTCACATGGGGCACCCTTGTGCCTCAGCCAACCCAGCCAATGTCTGCACATGCACTGCTACATTTTTTTCTGTTCTATTTACAGGTACTATCCAGCTGTGGACCAAATTAGTTATTGCAGTCTAATAGTTGCATGTGTGTAAACCAGCGGTGGGCAATTATTTCAGCTGGAGGGATGCTTAACAAGTTTTGGTGAGTTGTTGAGGGCCACAAGGGTAGCCCCACCCCTTGACAGGTGAACCATCTCCTGGTCACCATCTGGGATCAGAAGTCCCACCTTTAACCCCTGACCTTTGCCACTGGAACTTCATCCCCTTCCCCCCAGAAGTATTCCCTTTGGGAGGTAGGTGGAGGGTGTGGGGTTGCCATCTGAACCAGAAAAAAACCAAATCATATACTAAAAGTAAAACATTTACTGCAGCATATTTTAAGTTTATTACAAGAAATATTTTTGTTATGATTTGTGTTTGTAGTGTACATAGAGGTGACTGCATAATAGGTCAAAAATAAAGCCTTAATCTTATATTTTGTATGTGGGGGAGTGTGCAGGGTGCGGTTGGGGTGAGTGTGCGTGTGTACGCTGGGGTGTGGGGGGGAGAGTTGTGAGGGGGTGTGGCTGTGTGTATGGGGGCCATAGGAGATGTTGTGGGATGTGTGTATATGTGGTGGGTTGGGGGGGTAGGGCATGGGTGTGTGGGGTTTGTGGGGTGTAAGAGAGGGTGGGGGAGATGTTGGGAGCCTCTCTCCCTCCTCCATGGCACCTAGCTCCTGCTGCCAGTGGTAGCAGCAGCGGACAGGGGTCCTCAGGGCACTGTCGTGCCCAGTGACAGGCAGCTCCAGCCAGAGCTGCATATGGTGACAAGGAGAACAACCTGCCTGGCTTGCCATGCACATGTAGCTTCCAGCACTCACACATCATTGGGGGAAGTCCTGCATGCTGTAGCCAGCTGCCACCATGGAAGAAAGGGGCAGGGCTCCCCACCACTTCTGGCGGAGTCCTGGTGCAGGACTGCATGTAGTGGGGAAAGCAGCCAGCTCCATCACACAGGGCTTCCCCCAGTGGTGCATGACTGCCAGGAGTTACATGTGTGCTGTGGGGAGCCCCGTACAGTAAGGGTGGGCTGGGTGGGCTGGGAAGGCTGTGCTCCTTGTCCCTTTGTGCAGCTCTGGATGGAGCTGTGTGCCACCAACCGGCAGTGCCAGAAGTGCCCCAACCAGTAGTGGCGGCAGCAGCCCTACTTGGAAGATGCATGCTGGCTGAGCTGGGCCCTTCTGTGCACCAGGATGGGAGTGTGGCACATGGGCTGATTCAGTTATAATTAATGGATGAGCACCTGGGGGCTAGATGGAATTGTCTGGTGGGATGGATCCAACCCATAGGCTGTGTTTTGCCTGCCCCTGGTGTAGACACAAGATGTTTACTGTGCAGTTAATTAGTCACCTGCGCAGTAAACATTTCATATGGGCGCATTTACACGAGACACTACGTTACCGTAGTGACATGCTATGTTGCCCTAGTGTATCACTACGGTGACACAGTGTTGGGCACAAACTGTGATGCTGACAATGCATCACTATAGCAACAAGCTACCTCATGATAGTGTGATGGTATGGTGACGTAGCTGCTAAAAATAATCATGCACTGGCCAGGATGGCGCAGTAATGGCTGTTACTGCCCCGTCATTTAGTACTTCCTAAAGCAAGAACTAAATGATGGCGCAGTAACAACTGTGCCATTGGGGGGCACATGTAGATGCACCCAGTGTGCAGATTCTATCTCCCCCATCTGGGCATTTGCAAAGATTGCAGCTTTTGATGAAGTGCTGTGCTGTTTGTGGGACACCAAGACGGTCATCATGTGATGTGTAATTTTGAAGCATCCCTATCCAGATCTCAGTCTTTTCAGCTTTACTCACACTTCTCTGTCAAGGTTGTACCCAACGGGGGACTCATTTGTGTTGGTATAATACGCTGGAGATGTTATCACAGTAGCATCCCAACAGCAACTGCCAACTTTGCTGGGGCCTGCTTTTATGCCACGGCCCTACAGCTCAGCCCCAATCAGAGATATCTTGATTTCCTCTGCAGTCACCTGCAGGCTGCCACTCATTCTGCTCCAGCTCTCAAAGTGGCAGGCACCTGCTCCAGCCCTTAATGCACACTGCCACAGTTACCTTTACGCATACATAGTGCATGACCTACACCCTGAAGTAGGCAATTAAACCTGAATTGGCTCTTTGTATTTACGATATTTTCTGTCTGACCTCTGAGAAATGAAATCAAACTGTGCCTCAATAATTTATACTAAAATAGGAATGAAAAATAGATCTGGCTGCCAAACATATATTCATAAAAACTGTCCAAAACTGGTGTAGTGCCCCAAAGCTGTATCTTTTTATTTGTTACTTTTGTTTTAAATCATAGGTGGCCAACCTACATACCAGAAGTAGTAGAGCCAGCCTCTGTGTGTGGCACATGGCAGATAAGTGAGGGTACAGGCAGCACACTGGCAGATAGGGCAGGAAGCAGAAAGCAGGGCAGCAGGTTGTGCAGGGAGCACAGGGCAAGAAGCAGATCAGGCATGGGGAAGGGATCAGAGTGGCACCCATCTGTAATATCATCAACATTTGGGAAATGTTTAAGTGTACCATTATTTAATTAAGTGTACCATTATTTAATATAGTCCTCAAGGTACTCCTTCAATGGCTTTTATGAAGCCTGCAACTGTATTCCTTTCCCAACACAATGAGCTTCAATCAGCATCCAAGCTCCTGTCCCACACAGCCAACGCACCGACTGAGGATCTGGGCCACTGAGCTTGACAGAGAAGAACCTGTCATTACAATCCTAAGTGCTGATCTGCCTCCAACAGCAGGCTGTGGCTGTTAGTGAGATGGGGAGAGGGAGGTTCCTCAGCTGTCTGTGAGCACTGATCCCCGCATTTCCTTAGTGGTTGCTGTTTTTACAAGGAGAGATTTGCCATCTTTTGGAGTATGCAGGCCACGCCTTTCTGCCTCTGCGTCAGATATGCATTCCAGCCTATCAGCATCTGCTTCAGCTGCTTTACATGTACATCTGCACAGTTCCATGCATTACCACACGGGAAAGACAGCCTAAGCCTTCTGATCTTCAAAGCCAGGCTGGTAGGCAGTCACCGACTTCCTCAGACCTTCTCAGACATGGAACAGCAGCACAAGATATTGTCTGAAAGAGCTTGGCTGGAACGTTATCCCTCAGAAATTGAGGCTCCAGGGAACTTTCATATTGGTGTTGGCAATATTTGATCAGCAGATTTGGGGAGAAAGTCATGAGAACTGTATTTCATATAAAAACACATTCGAGTTACACAGAAAATTTAGGCACTGTGTAAATTAAAGCTGCTTCAGAGACTTATAATATATACCAAATAGAATACTATTTTCCAGCAGTTTCTTACAATGACAGTGACTATTGTAGCAGTTGTTTTCAAAGAGTTTGACAATTGCTGATAAATTTCAAACTTTTTTAAACTAGTCCCCTGATGAACACTGAAAAGCATATTTCATAGGCACTGTTTTAAAAATTGTTTCACCATCAATTCTATCATTCAGTTTTGCTTCTTGACTGTCATATAAATTACCTCTGATTATGATCAATTACCTGAGTAGTTCATTTTTGTTATCTGTGGAGCCAGCATTATGGAATTAGAAATCATCCTATAGACACTGTAAATGGAGAGCTTTCCTTGGTTTTATTTGACTATTTTTATACTACTAAAATATGACAGAAAATCTGGTTGACAGATGACTTATTTCTTTTGTTTTACTGGGAAATATGTTTTCGATTGGAGATGTTTCCAATACATGCAGCCACTAGTCATAGCAGTGTTTTCTATAGAAACTTGATGATACCTGTCATCTATTGCAGTAGCTGTTTGTGTCAATGGCCAACATTTCCACATCCTTTTGGTCTAATTCACCTGCTACAGAATAAGCTATCGTTCCATTTGTCCAAATTTGCTGCTTGGTATTAGCATCTTTGACAAGTGACCTCAAGTGTGTTCTTTTGATTTTCTTTGCTAGTCTTGCAAAGCATAGTAGTATTGAACTGAATATCATAGAAAATCCACAGAGAAGGAATGATGCAGTGTAGCTGCCAGTTGTATCCACCAGCCAACCTATTGGAAAACAAACAATCTTTATTAGAGTACACCAGGAATCTGATAGTTTACAAACCCTTCTTCAACATCAGTACTGTAGTTTTTTCAATATGATTCACTTATAATCCTACATATCTGCTACACTGGATATACATTTTCCTGGGTGCATACATCTACAGGAGACGAAGACAAATACAGACAACCCCTGCTTAATATCACTTAGTGATATTTTAGTATAACACTCATTTTAAATTGATACCGAATAGTGCTCAGCGAGTTTTGTTATAACGCTTGTGGTCGCCATCTTGGGTCATTAAAAACAATTGTGGTTGCCATCTTGGGTTGTCAAATAGTTTCAGTTTCGCTTAAGGCTTGTTTCACTTAACACTTAGTTTTTCAGGAACAAATTAAGAGCACTAAGCAAGGGCTGCCTGTACTTTACACGAGAGATAGTCAACCTGTGGCATGCATGCCACAAGTGTCACAGGAAGACTCTGCTGAGAATACAGCAGACTGTTAGACTATGTTTTAGAATATGTTATATCTATGCTATGGTTATGCTTATGCTAAGCTGCTATTTTAAACATACTTCCATTTTGTAGAAAAAGAAGCAATCGGGGCAGGGGTGAATGTGTGCTGTGGGTGTATGATTGAAAGTTGGATGATTGTAACAGGTATTACACAGACCACTATGAAATATTTAAAGTAAACAGAGATAACCATCAGAATGAAGTGGTCTGAGAATGTGGAGATGATACGAATAAGAACTGAAAAACAGACTGGAATGTAAAAACAATATCTAACCAATAAGAGAGTCCAAAAGATAAGCTCAAATGAAAAATTGAGTGGTGATTGGTAAAGGAGTCTCCAGGCATCGATCGAAGCCTGCCCCATAAAGATAAAAGGGCAGTGAAGGCCAAGCCCAGATGAACATCTTAACCAGCAACACCAGCCTAACCGCACTTTGAGAGAATTGCAACCGGTACCCCTCTCGACTGAACGTCACCTTGAAGAAGCCTGCAACTGGCCACTGCAGTGTAACTCCAAGTTCCATGGACAGGAGACGTAATGAGAATGGTGTTAATGGAGTATATGATATGAATGAGTATGAGTTAAACTTATATAAACTGCTAAGTTTGCCTCAGTTATCCATATGTTATGCAACGAACCTTGGTTTTCCGAACCTGTGTGTTGGTCATTTATCCAACAAGACCAGGGAGGGGACAGGCAGCACAGCAGCAGATAGGGCAAGAAGTAGAAAACAGAGCAGCAGATTGGACAGGGAGCACATAACAGGAAGTGGAAAGTAAAGCCACAGAACAGGCAGGAAGCACAGGACAAGAAGCAGGCAGCAGGGGAAGGGATCAGACTGTCCCTCAGGGAGGGTGTGGAGCTAATTTGTGGCATGCCTACCAAAAAGATTGACTCAACTCTTTTCACAATAATTTCAGTATTATTAGCTCAACTTAAGTGCTTTTGTTCAGAAGATAAATTCATCACAATTCATCGCATTCAGGCCCCCGCTCCGGCGAGAGAGACACGGGCAGAAGTCCACTGCACCCCTGTGAGCCCAGAACCCCCCAAGAGGACCTCAGGACTCCCGATGAGCCCCAACCTACCCGGAGGTAAGCAGAGGTCCCTGTGGGAGGGACATAGCCCAGCTGCAGGACAGCTGAATGGAGCCGAGGAAGGTCACTCCCCCTGCCCCGCTCCTACTTCACCCAGCCCCCGAGGGAACCAAGTGACCGGAGCCCTTTGAACAGGACACACAAACAGGCGTGCTTCTGGGCCTGGTGCATGAGTTTAGTGTGGGAGTTTGTGCAGGAGGGTGAACGGAAGAGCCTGAGGCCCTGCCAGTGAGCCCTAAGGAAGGTAGTCACAGCAGTAGCTGGATGGACTACTGTGGCACAGTGCAGATGGACACACGCTGCACCCCGAGGGTCCCCTCAGAGTCTGAGGCCTCCCCCTTTGGCACCTCAGAGGTCTCCACCCAGACGAAACCCATGGTTCTGGTCTCGACACAGATGGTGCCTGTGGCTCTTGGCTGTAGGGGCTGCCTGGCATGTTTCCAGGCACATGGGACTGGGAGCATGGCCACCTTCCTTTGTGAGGTTTCCTCCACTTGGGAGTTTCTGGGGCACCAGATAGAGGAGCTCCAGGCCGCAGTTCAGAGACTGTGTGCCATCAGGGATGGTGAGCAGGAGATAGACTCCTACTGCCAGGCCCTTCATACCCTGGAGGTGGAGAGTAGACCAAGGTCAACTTCCAGGACAAAGGAGGACTCGAGAATCTCCCATACCGTCCAGCCAGGGGGTTGGACCAAGGTGGTCAACGGCTCCAAGGCGTGCTGCACCAGGGTCCGCTCCCCTCTGGAGCTTTGCAAGAAGTACGAACCTTTTGCAGCCCAAGTTGAGTCTGCAGAGCTGCCAGCTCCTGCAGGCAATGCAGGCTCAGCCACAGCTACCATCCCTGCTCTCCCTAAGGCTAGTCATAGAGTGGTCATCATGGGAGACTTCCTCCTGAGGGGGACTGAGGATGTGATCTGCTGCCCCTTAGCCTGGGAGGTCTGCTGCTTCCCGGGAGCCCGTATCCAGAACATAGCCAAGAGGATCCCAAAACTCATCTTGCCCACTGACCACTACCCTATGCTCCTTATCCATGTGGGCACAAATGCCATGGCTCAGAGCAATCCCAGCTGGGTCATGAGATACTACAGGGCTTTGGGAGCAGGGCTTAAGGGGTTGGGGACACTGGTGGTGTTTTCCTCGATCCTCACATTTTCAGGCTATGAGCTGAGGAGGGAGAGGAGGATCGAGGTAGTTAACCAAAGACTGCAGCACTGGTGTCATTGTGAAGCCTTTGGCTTACATGATCACAGTTCTCACTTTGGTGAGAGAGGCAGTGGTCTGCTGGGAAGAGATAGCCTCTACCTCACTGCACTGGGGAGGAGGCTCTTTTCAGCCAGACTGGATGACCTGCTCAACTGGCCTTTAAACTAAGCCCACCAGGGGATGGGGGGACTACCGCCACAGCAAGCCCACTGGGCAACTTTTGCAAATCCAGCAACCTAAGACACTCAAGGGAACCAACCTCTACCCCAGCCCTGCAATGATGCATAGCAAAGACAAGGGCCTCCAATGGAACACTTATGTGCCTGTACACCAATGCCAGGAGCTTGGGGAATAAACAGGAAGAACCAGTCCTCCTGCTAAACAAGAATGGCTATGATTTTATAGGAGACCTGGTAGGATTCCACCTATGACTGGGCCACAAGTATAGATGTATATTTCGTACAGGAGAGACTGTGTAGACAAAGGGGGCGTGCGGGGGGGAGCTCTCTATGCCAAGGAAAGCTACACATCCCTGCAAGCCAACACTGGCACCCAGGGTGGACAACTGGAGACTCTCTGGGTTAAAATCCATAGTGAACATGGCACAAGGGACACAATAGTGGGAGTCTACTACAGACCTCCTAGCCAGGATCAAGAGCTTGACCATAAATTAGCCAAGGAACTGCATGCTCCTGGTGCATGGTTGTCATGGGATACTTCAGCTACCCAGACATCTCGTGGGAAGAGCACTCGGCCAAATAGGAATGGTTGCAAAGCTTCCTCATTTACATGGATGAGCTCTATCTGACTCAAGAAGTCTATGGACCAATGAGAGACAAAGTGCTGCTCGACCTGGTACTGGCAATGGGGGATGACTTAATCAGTGACCTAACAATTGAAGGGAAGCTGGGAGATAGTGACCATGAGCTGATCACTTTCACCATCCGCCGTAAAGCTGGCAAGTCAGTCAGCAATACAGAAGTCCTCGACTTCAGGAAAGCTGACTTTGACAAGCTCAGAAAGCTTGTTGGTAAGGCCCTAAGGGACCACAGTCTGAAGGGGAGGGGAATTCAGAATGAGTGGTTGCTCCTCAAGGGAGAAATCCTGGAAGCACAAGCAATGTCTATCCCATCTTGGAGGAAAGGCAGCAAAAGGGCACAGCAGTCCCCTTGGCTCTGCAGGGAACTTGTGGACCTCGTGCATCTAAAAAGAAGAACCTATAAAGGATGGAAGACTGGATCCACCTTGAAGGAGGAGCATTCTGCACTGGTCCGGACCTGTAGGGAGCAAACCAGGAAAGCCAAGGCTGCGACTAAACTCCAACTGGCTACATGTATCAAAGACAATAAAAAGTCCTTTTCTCAATATGTGGGGAGCCAGAGAGAAAGCAAGGGTAATAGCCAACACCCAGGAAAAAGCCAACTTGCTTAATGGGTATTTTCCGTCAGTTTTTCACTAACCCCAAGGGACGGCCCTGCTCAATACGGTATGGGACGGCCAGGGGGAGGGAGAAATGTTACCCTTCATCAATGCAAACCATGTGAAAGAACACCTTGAGACACTGGACACCTTCAAGTCATCTGGCCCTGACAATTTACACTCCAGGGTACTTAAGGCAAGCATCATAACTGGCAAGCATTATAGCTCAGCCACTGGCATGGATCTTCAAGAACTCATGGCACTCAGGCGAAGTGCCCAAAGACTGGAAGAAGGCCAATGTGGTGCCTATCTTCAAGAAAGGGAGGAAAGTAGATCCGGCAAACTACAGGCCCATCAGCCTGACCTCTATTCTGGAGAAGATCTTGGAAAAAAATTATCAAAGAGATCATTCTTGACAAATTGGCTGATGGCAACATCCTGAGGGATAGCCAGCACAGGTTTGTTGCAGGTAGGTCTTGCCTGACCAATCTCATCTCCTTCTATGACCGGGTGACATATCACCTGGACAAGGGAGAAGAGATTGACGTCATATATCTTGACTTAAAAAAAAACCTTCCATTTGGTATCCCATGATCATTTCATAGAAAAATTGGCCAACTGCAGCCTCGGCTACATTACAGTCCAATGGCTGGGGAACTGACTCTAAGGTCAGACCCAGAGAGTGGTAGTCAATGTAAGTAAATCATCGTGGTGTGCCGTGACCAGTGGGGTCCCCCAAAGTTCTGGCCTTGGGCCTATACTCTTTAACATCTTTATTAATGTTCTGGACATTGGTGTCAGAAGCAGACTGGCCAAGTTCGCCGATGACACCAAACTTTGGGGTAAAGTATCCAAACCTGAGGACAAGATGGTGATCCAGGCCAACTGTGACAGGCTCAGAAAATTGGCAGACAAAAACCTGATGGCATTCAACACTGAAAAATGCAAGGTACTCCACCTTGGGAAGAAAAATCCACAGCATGTTTATAGGCTCGGCAGTGCTACGCTGGTTAGCCCCACGGCCGAAAGAGACTTGGGGATCATGATTGACCAGAAGATAAATATGAACCACCAATGCAATGTTGCAGCTGGTAAAGCGAGTAAAACTCTGACTTGCACCCACAGATGCTTCTCAAGCAAATCCCAGGTTTTCATCCTCCCACTGTACTTTGCCTTGGTGAGGCCGCAGCTGGAGTACTGCATCCAATTTTGGGCTCCACAATTCAAGAAGAATGTGAAGAAGCTTGAGAGAGTCCAGAGGAGACCTGCATGATCAAAGGGCAGGAGAACAGGCCTTATGATGAGAGGCTAAGAGCTATGGGACTCTTCAGCCTGGAAAAGCACAAGCTCAGAGAGGACCGGGTGGCTGCCTATAAGTACATAAGGGGTGTACATCAGAATCTGGGGGAACACATGTTCACCAGAGCGCCCCAAGGGGTGACAAGGTCAAATGGTCACAAACTCCTCCAAAACCGTTTCAGTCTGGACATAAGGAAGAACTTCTTTACTATCCGAGCCCCCAAGACTTGGACCAGACTGCCGCCAGAGGTGGTGCAAGCATCTACTCTGGACTCCTTTAAGAGACATTTGGATGCTTATCTTGCTGGGATCCTTTGAACCCAGCTGACTTCTTGCCCCTTGGGCAGGGGGCTGGACTCGATGATCTCCTGAGGTCCCTTCCAGCCCTAATGTCTATGAAATCTATGAAACAAATGGACACTGTAGTCTTCCCTGAAAAGAGAGATTAGTCTACCCCCGGAATAAGCAGGACACTATTGCCCTAGTCACTACTTTTTATTTCAAGCTAGTTAATTAAATAAAACAGTCAGGAGAGTCCAGCTATTAGTGAGGAAGGAAGTTTAAGAACTAGAATAGAATAGTGCAACCCCCACTAAAGCATACAAATGGCAACCCCCCAGCTTAATCCCAAACACATTTCTGAAAAGGACAGGCAAAGCTCTCTGCTCCCTTAAAGCCTATTAAAGAACCTCCTTTGATTAAAACTTAAAGGGTTATTGAATTTCACAACAGATGATCTTTCCCCCACTTTTAATTCTAATGCTGCAGTACAAGAAACAATAAAACAACAGTGCACAGCACAGTTTCATTTATACCCTGGATTTTCAGTTTGTTTTTATTGTTCAGAATTCAACTTATTAAAATAGGTTTTATATGGGACCAAGGGTGCATAGGCTAGGTGTTGGCTTTCTGATCAAGAGTGAATTTCATCTGAATTCAAGCGCTAATTTGTTTGCTTTCCTTTCTCTTACCTGTTAGTCAAAACTAAGGCTCTGCATTTTAAAGAGAATTAAAAAGGAAACCACAATCAAGTTCATGGAGACCTTTTTCCTCACCAACACAATGCAGATACTCAAGAGAGATTATTTTGATCACTCACAAGGGAAGACAATACCAAATATGGAAAACATCACAAATATATGCAAACTGAAAAACAAAGCTACCTACAGGTTTCCTATATTTTCTTTTGGCACTGTAACCCCATAACCAACATTCATGGGGAAGGTTCCCCCAGATCCTGATGAGCATCCCTGATAAACTTATAGGTGGCCATCAGATCACCCCTGAGCCTGCGCTTTTCCAGGCTGAATAGCCCCATTGCTCTCAGCCTCTCATCATAAGGTCTGTTTTCCTGACCTCTGATCATGCGCGTGGCTCTCTTCTGCACCCTCTCAAGCTTCTCCACATCCTTTTTGAATTGCGGAGCCCAAAACTGGACATAGTACTCCAGCTGCGGCCTCACCAAGGCCGAGTACAGAGGGAAACTGACGTCTTGGGATCTGCTTGAGAAGCATCTACGGATGCAAGCCAGTGTTTTGCTCGCTTTACTAGCTTCAGCATCACACTGAAGGCTCATGTTCATCTTGTGGTCAACCATGACCCCCAAGTCCCTTTCATCTGTAGTGCTAACCAATGTAGCACTACCAAGCCTATAAGCATGGTGCAGGTTTTTCCTCCCAAAATGGAGAACCTTGCATTTTTCAGTGTTGAACACCATCAGGTTCTCATCCGCCCATTCCATGAGTCTGTCCAGATCCATCTGGATCACCCTCCTAGCCTCAGGTTTGGATGCTTTACCCCAGAGTTTGGTGTCATCGGCAAACTTGGCCAGTCCACTTCTGACACCAATGTCCACATCATTGATGAAGATGTTAAACAGTATAGGCCCTAGGACAGAGCCTTGTGGGACCCCACTGGTCACAGCACACCAAGACAATTGACTACCATCAACCACCACCCTCTGGGTCCTACCACGGAGCCAGTTCCCCAGCCAATGGATCGTGGTGATGTCAAGGCCGCAGTTAGCCAGTTTAGCCAAGAGGTAATCATGGGATACCAGATCGAAGGATTTTTTGAAGTCAAGGTATACTACGTCAATCTCTTCCCTGTTGTTCAGGTGATAAGTCACCTGGTTATAAAAGGAAATGAGATTGGTCAAGCAAGACCTACCTGCAACAAACGCATGCTGGGTATCCCTCAGGATATTGCCTTCAGCTAGTCTGTTAAGGATGGCCTCCTTGATAATCTTTTCCAAGACTTTCCCCAGGATAGAGGTCAGGCTGATAGGCCTGTAGTTTGCTGGATCTATTTTCCTCCCTTTCTTGAAGATAGGCATGACATTGGCCCTCTTGCAATCATCAGGCACTTCAGCAGAGTGCCAAGAACTCTCAAAGATCCATGCCGGGGCTGAGCTATGATGCTATAGATTGACTTGGTGAAGGCAGAGCAGGTGCTCTAGCCAACAGCATACAAGGAACAATGTGCCAACCACGGGTGACTGGTGCCACCTTGGGGGGCGCGGGGCACGTGCCCCCCCCGCTCCCCTCCCCGTGACCAGTCAATGACTGGCAGGGGCCAGGTCTCCAACTGGGCGGGAGGGCAGGATCCTCCTGCGGCCAATCTCATCAACCGGGAAGTGGCCACACTGTTCCTGGAAGCAGCTGCAGTGCTACGTTCGGCACCCCCACTCCCCAGCCAGTGCTTGCAGGGGGGGTACCGGCACTCCTACCTGCCCTCCCTGCCCATCCCCTAAGCAGGGAGTGTGGCTGGTCAAGGGGTACACCTGCACTCTCACCTGCACGTGCACCCACTACGCATCGCCACTGGTGCCAACATTACCTCCAGCCATAAGCGGATTCAGGATTTTGCAAAAGCGGCTGCACCCTCTGCTTCCAGCCTCCCACTCTAACTTCCCCAGGGTAGGCAGACCACACCACAGGAGAAATAGTCAGGGACCTTTTAAAGTCCTCAATGCAGGTAAGTATTCCACTCTACCTTTCCCTCCTTGCTTAAGAGGCACATCCCCTCCCCCCCACCCAATCCCCTCCTCTCCCATTCCCCACTCCACTACCTACTGCTTTCTTTACTGTCCCAGAGATGAGAGGAGCTCCTGCCCTGCTCCAGCTGAGCTGCATGGAGGCTAGGCTCCTTTCAGGACAGTGGTAGCAACAGTAGGTGGGTTCCCCTTCTCCCACAACACCTGCTCTTGGATCAGCACCCAAGAGGACCAGGTATGGAGCAGGAATCTCCCTGCCTGCTGTAACTGCGGTGTCACTGTTCCAGGTTGAGCCCACCCCTGTGCAACTCAGCTGGAGCAGGACAGGAGTTCCCCTCATCCCAGGACAGTGGGGACAGCAGCAGGCAAAGGAAGGGAAAGGGGAATGGGATAGAAGGGGATGGGGAGTGAAGGGGACATGGCTCTGAGCATGGAAGGGAAGGAAGAGGGGCAATTCTTACCTTCTTCAGGGACTGAACGGAGTCTCTGACTCTTATTCCTGCTGCATAGTCAGAAAAGGAGTTGTGGCTGCTCCACTGCACCCCTCTGGATCTGCCCCTGCATCCAGCCAACACAGACTTTCCAGTATGAAAGACCAGGTATTTACTTACAGCTGGGTTGACTGAGGGCAGTCTTTGGCATGAGTCCAGAATGAAATTCAAACTCATGCATCTGGACCCACAGCAAGATAGTGCCACTGCTACACCTCTGCTGTGGAGAGCCACTGGGTGGAAAAGGTGTAATGTTAGGAAGTCATCACTCCATGCAACTCCTCCTTTCCTGCTCCATCCCTCCAGCAAAAGACTTCAGTAGGGGAGAACTAAAAGTGCTGGGGTGAGGAGGGATGACCTCTGCATAGATGCCCTAACTCTGTAAGATTCACATCAGGATTTTCTGACTTGTCCTGCTTTGGATTTTCACCTCTGAATAGGTATTTCCATAAATGGGGATAGTTTGGCTGTGTGTAAGTTGGAGAAAGGCAAAATTCTCCACAATTCTATTTTTTAAATTATGTTTTTCATTAATATTGCGATTTCGGTGACATGATGAACAAAGCCGACACAAGAAGAAACCTCTCTATTTTGAGCAGCTCTTACCTAAATATTCAAGGGCTCTGCTTTTGTCAGCAGGAAAATCTAGAGTAACAGCATAAACAGAATTCCAGAGGTGTCTGTGAACTGACCTGCAATGGGTGGACTCAGGAGGTATGGTACTGCATGAAGAAAATACACCACTCCTAGGGCTGATGATAAGGAAGGAGTTCCAACCACATCTGCTGTCACAACAGGAATCAGTGTTACATAGGCTCCATCAAAATACCCAAAGGTAAATGAGAAAGGCACAAGGAGAGGGAAGCTTTGGAGAACAGGTAGGAAGAGACAACAGAGGCCATCCATTCCCACAGCAAAGAGGTAGCAAATATGTCGATACTTCTTCAGACACCTGTGGATTTTAAAACAGGAAGCATAAAGCAATCTTACACACTTTCTCTTTGTTTCCATATATTTCTAGATTGATTACCTTACTCTTTACAAATAATACAGGATTTTGTTGTCTTATAATTTTTTTGTTTTAACCCACCCCCTGCTTCTTCTATACTGCTAAATTTTAATGCCTAGCTTAGCATGCAAAGGTCTCTATCTAGCCACGGAGCAAATAACCTGAACCACATGAGCGCAAACTAACTTCCTGTTCCTTGCTCCTAATTTTGGAGCATGCTGGTAAAAGGAAAGTAGGTTAGTATCTGGCCACATTCAGCTACTTGGTTTCTACACTTTTATCTTTATATGTTGAAGAAAAGGTTCTCAATATCTTGGAAAATAAGACAAAATACCTACTTCTCTCTTTAGTGGTGTAAATCAGGAAAGATTCAATTGAGGTGAAAGTGGGTTAAATAAGAGGGAACAGAAGCCTACAGTTCACAGCAACTCAAATATCATACATATAAAATAAACATGACAATCAAATTGGCTTTTAGACTTAGATTCCCACCTTCAAGTGATCTTCTGCACCAATGTTATAAATACTGCATAGGTATTTAGAACGAGCTAAAACAGCATGGCTAAACACTCAAAAGTCAGGCAGTGCAAACATTTGGGTTTGCATAACCTTAACTCTGTCCTTTTGTGCATATGCAGTAAAGTGCAGGGCCAAATTGTTGGCTCTGTTCCATTGCTTTTGGGATAGTAGTACAGAGGAACCAGGCTATTATCCTCTCATGATTGGACATACAGGGCAATGCTAATTTACATTATATTTATGGCATTGACCATGGAATATTTTTCCATGGTGAACCCAGTTCTGGACTCATGATCCCACTTCCAGTCTCAGTCCAACCACTATAATTCAATTTCTGTGATACTAACAACACTAGACATATACGGTTGGGATTCTTGGGTTGGTAACTGCTGCCACAGACCATGATAACTTTTCATTCAAATTTAAAAATATAATTAAAATCTGAGTTAACCTACAGATGGAATCAATGGTAAGTGATAAGCATTTCTAAAAAATGAATGACAGCAATCAACAGAAAAGAAATGCAAGTTGTTTCCAATATCATCAATATAGAAGTTAATATGCATCACACCATCTGCAAACTGATGTCTGTCATTACCTTCTGTCTGTTAGCCATCCAAAGGTGATATTGCCAATGATGTCAATGACACCAAGTATAGACATAAGGAAAGCAGCCTCCTGATGACTTACACCAACACTCAGAGCATACGGCACTAGGTAGACAAAGAGAGGGCTACAACCATATGCCATAAACAAAACAGATACTGCTAGCACCATGAAGTCTGGCATCAGCAAAAAGCTGTACTCCTGCCATGAGCAGTGACATAGACATTCATGGGACCATTCTTTCATTAAAGGTGAACACATGGATATCTGCTTTAAGTCTTGCTTCTGTGCTTTGGAGACATATTCCTGTTTAAGCAATTCAGAAGGGTTTTCATGATCCTCCTTAAGAGTAATAGGCCGCATTAAAGCACCACAGACACAGAGGTTTAAAACAAAACCTCCCAGGATTAGTAATGCTCCACGCCAGGAAAACTGTTCAATTAAGAGCTGGACCACAGGAGCCAGAATGAAGGTACCGATGCCACTCCCTGACATGGCTATCCCATAAGCCAGTGCTTTCCTTTTGTTGAAATATTTGCCCACCATTGCTATGGCTGGAGAATAACAGAGTGCAAATCCAAGCCCTAGAAAAGAAGCAGATTGCATATTATTTAATACTGAAATATGTAATAGAATACATTACAGTTAACCAAATAACCTACTTCCATCAGCACTAATGAATGGGAGGGCCCTTGCTTACCGCAATTTTACAGGTCAGGAATAAGTGAAAGTGGTAACACCAAATTAAGCAAATGCAGTTGAACCTCAATAATACGTTTCATGCAGAGGCCTGGTGAGGATTGGTGAGCTTTTTGTTTTAGTAAGTGCTCAGGCTATAAAAAGAACGTCAGCAATTATATGTGGTCTAGCTTTTTATCAAGGCAAGACAGTTAAAAAATGAAGACATGCCCCCCCCCAAAACCTCTAGGGACCATGGCATCATGCACACTGTTCTGAAAACCATTGCTCACTGTGGTCTGGTCAATTACAAACACAAATATCTATTTCCTGGGCAGATCTGTTTAATTGCAGATCTCTGAAGAAAAATTTAGGGGGGTTCCCTGTCTTGTGAATTGTATGACATGCCACTTTCTTTAACCAGGCAAACAAAGTATATTTTTTAACTGGTTGGAGTATTAGATGAACACCTTGCTGGGGTTGTTTGACCCCAGTACTCTTTCCTGCCATGGCAGGGGGTCGGACTAGATGATCTGTTCAGGTCCCTTCCAACCCTAGAAACTATGAAACTATGAAACTATAAATCCCCTTGAGAAGCCCTCAATCCTATTATTTTGATTTAGATTATGATTGTGATGATTTTCAAATTCACGTCAATAAATGTTTTCTTTAAAAGAAAGAGAAAAAAAAGAAAAAGAAAAAAGAAACAGCATCTCTTGGAGAAAAAATTGATTATAGAATTTCAAGGAGAGAGAACTATCAGATGAAAGTTTGCATTAGTACAGTGTTTCAGCACAGATTTCTGAATCAAAATGTATTCCAGCCTGGGATTTTAGAACAAATTTCATCTTCATATAAAAATAGTCCTCCTTCCCAATGGGTGTGTCTACTCATGTGCATTTACTGTGCAGTAACTAAAATTACTGTGCAATATGGGCATGTGTCTACATATGGTGATTTATGCCGACTTGAGCATAAAGTTGATACTTGCATCATGCTGGTATCAAATTTATACCTGATTAGTTACTGCACAGTAATGCACATGTAGACAATTTAACCAAGTAACACTAGCACAGTAACACTGTGTATGGACTGACTTGGGATTAATTTTAGTCCCAAATCAGTTCACACACAGTGTTAATGCATGTGTAGATGCCAGCCTATTCCCACTTACTGGAGAGTAAATTTAAGTTGGCATAAATGCACATGTAGACACACCCAATGTCTATACAGCAGAAAGAGCCAATGTGGGAGATACTCATATTCAACTGTAACAGGCTACCAGTATTAGCTGTCAGTGCTTTATTCTTGCCAACATTAACCTGCTATGCATTAAACCTACTAGGTGGAATGGATTACACTGACACAGGAAGGCAAATTCTCTGTTACCTCACTCAGATATAACAGAGAGGTAGTATAACTAGGATGTGGACAGTAGTCTTGAGCTAGGACCATACAAGGAGCCACACCTGAGTGGGAGACTTGAACTAAATTTTATCTTATTTTACTGATCATATCTTTGTCAATTAAGCCAAATCCAAGTAATGGATGGGAATTTAATCCTGTTCAGTGTATTGACTTTGTTTTAGAACACGAAAAATCCCTAAACGTAAAACAATGTAACATTAATATAATATAATAAAATTATCCAGGTCACAGAGACCTCAGAATTAAAGGTCTGTGAAATGTGTTCATGGTCAACCAAGGAAAAGGATATACACTGCATTTGATCCCTTTAGAAGTGCAAACATTTTATGAATCTGAAAAGACCTTCATTTATATATTACTAAATAATGAAAGAAGCAATGAAGAAAATTAGTCCACTATTATCAGGCATCTGTCTTTTGGCCCTCCACTAGTGGATTATATATATTCTCCTTTCTGGGTATATTCATTATGAGGAAAGGCTGAAAGAATGAGGGTTATTTAATCTGGAGAAGAAAAGATGAAGAAGTCTTCAAATTCCTGAAAGACAATCATAGAGAGGATAGAGATGATTATTCCCTGTGGCCACATGGTACAGGACTAAGAGCAATGGACTCAAGCTGAAGCAAAGGAAATTTATGTTGGATATTAGGGCTGTGCAAAGCTTTGGTTGCTAATTCAGCTGCCGAATCTCTGAATCCAAATTTCATAGATTTCATAGACATCAGGGCTGGAAGGGACTTCAGGAGATCATCGCGTCCAGCCCCCTGCCCAAAGGGCAGGAAGTCAGCTGGGGTCATAGGATCCCAGCGAGATAAGCATCCAATTTACTCTTGAAGGTGTTCAATGTAGGTTCAATCAGGAGACCCATTAATCTCTCCAAATTTAATCAGAAGTCTCCAAAATGATTTGGAGGGATTCAACAATTCAGGCATAGACACAGCCTTATATGTACATACCTCAAGGTACCAGGAGCAGCTCGTAAATGCTGAGATGGTGGGGCAGATGGAGCATCCCACGGGAGCATGGGGGTCCCACCCAAGTGCTTGGCAGTGGACTCAGAAGTGGACCAGAAGTACCTCCCCCCCCTTCCAGCTTGGTGACTGGTGCCTCCTGGGACTGGGTGGCACCTGAGTTCCCCCCCTGGCTGATCACTAAGCCTGGAGGGTGTGGGGCAGGGGTGGGGGGTGTCTCCTGCACACTCAGAAATGAACCTGGAAGTGAACTGGAAGTACTTCTGGTCCACTTCCAGGTCCACCGCTGAGCATGTGGGCTTCCCCCCTCCCCAGCCCCTCATGCTCCTGTGGGATGCTCTATCTGCCCCACCATCTCAGCATTCATGAACCACACCCTGTACCTCGAGGTATTTAGAAAAAACATATAAAACTGTCTATGGCTGAATCACTGATTCTCTGAATCAGAATCCAATCTTCAGATTCAGCTGAATTGAATCTGAACAGTGATCTGAATCAGCAAATCAAATCACTGTCCCCCGAATTGGACCAAATCCAAATGCGAATCAAATACTGCCTACTTTGCACACCCCTATTGGATATGAGGAAGAAATCTCTGACCATAAGGGTGGTCAAATATTGGAACAGGCTACAAAGAGAAGTCGTGGACACTCAATCTCTTGACATTTTCAAGAGATGGTTAGAGAGATATCTGGCTTGGATGGTTTAGTCAGGGATGATCCTGCCTTGAGCAGGGGGCTAGACTACATGATCTCATGAGATCCCTTCTGGCTCTACTTTCCTATGATCCTATGATCACTTTGGTAAGTCTCACAACTTTTACTGGCTCTGAGTTTGGATATATGCTACTGTTGGTCTTGACTCCCCTCTGGGTTACACATTTGCTTGCTGTGTCAGCATAAGCAACCATTTACTGTGGGTTCATATCTTCATTACTCCCTGCAGACTAAATTCACTACCTGAGGCATGGACTATCTGCAACTTAATTCAGAATACTTTATGGCTTCTCTTCCTCAGTATTTATAATAGTTCTCAAAGCGGTTCTCAGGAAGCTTCAATGGCATTTGGATGGTATGTGATATAGAGCTTTGGGTAACAAGGGACTTTATTTGTTATGAACACATTTGGCAAAGATTAACACTGTAATGCAGGAGCAACACATATGCAAGGATTTTTTTTCTTAGCAAATAAGTTGTTGGCAGCATATGAAGTATAGTAATTCTACTAACGTGTTACTAAACAGCAGGAGACCAAGAACAAGTCTTATATCACCATGGCTACCATGTCAATTTTAATGAGTCAAGAATCTCAGTATAACCAGTGACACCTTTAATTTTCTTTTGGATACAAGCAACTATGGAAAACAGGAAAGACCAAGGATAGTTTCAATGCAATGACTAAACACAAAGGGACGAGGTATTATGGCAAAGCAATCAACAGAGATTTTTTTGCTTTTAAGCCGAATGTAGGACAGGGAAAAAATAAGATGTGCTATGATGAGCAATACAGCGATTATTTCACACATCTTAAAGGCCTCTCTGGCCTTTTATTTTATTTTTAATTATTTGATTTAAATAAAGGAAATCTATGTAAGGCCTTAGATGGGTTGGTAAGATATTAATATTAGAGAGAAAAACTAGCAGCCTGCCATCTAGAAAAAACTCCTTTCCGCCTTCTCAGAAGTTTACTCTCTGCCCTCTTCAAGCTGATGTTACATTGCTCTGTGCCTGCAAGATCACCAGAGTAGAACTATTTCAGGCAAGCTTGGGAAGCAGATTCCAGAATCCTGGAGCCCTCACAGGGAATGCTCAGGCAGCCATCCCCTCTCTTTTATAATGAGGAAGATCCACCTTGAACATCTCTGCTGACTGCATCTGTGGCAATATGAAGATATTTCTTTGGAAGTTTGAATTGCTCTGACAATTCTGGGTTGCTTTGTTGGTTGGAATATACCACATCAATCCCTCCTCCTACCTGTAAGAACTCCTAGTGACAGGTAGAGGTGCTCCAGGCTTGTGGCAAATGAACTCAGGATTAGTCCTGTCGATGCAAGCATTCCTCCCAGCATGATGCCCACTTGACAGGACACACGATTACTGATAAAACTTCCAAGTGGGGCTTTAAGAAATGATGAATGAAGTTAGTTGATAGCACCTCATCACATGTACCACACTACCATGAAAATGAAAGTTTAGGAAAAGAAATAACCACCAAAACCAAAGAGAAGAAAATACTGATCTGCTTCCACAGCTAATTAGAGTAACATTTCACTATCACATACATCACTAAGGTATTTGTGATCAACCTAAAAACCCTTGCAAAAATTATTATATTCTGTTTTCTATGAAACCAGGTAGAGATGAAGATTAGTATAGCTTTTTAATGACCATTTTTATAGGCCAATGGCATCTCTCAATTAATGAGGACAGGAGGAGACAATGGATATATCTAGATAAGGAGCATCATCACTACTGCAATAAATCTGCCACTGTTGGAATTTACACTGAAGCGCTGTTTGGATATGTCCCTTTCACCTTCTCACTGAGGGTCTCAGATCTTATATGATGTGGTAAAGCTCTCTCTGTCTCCTTCTGGAGATTAGATAGAGGCTCATCTCACTTCTATGAAGAAATCATTTCTCATCCTACCGACTTTCACAGAATTCTGAATGATAAACTTATAATCAAATCACATGTAATCTGGTTGATGCAGAATGGTTGCCGCCACTTACTTCTAAGATGTCTGGCTATTTTTTAGGCCCCACTCTTGAAAAGTTGGTAAACTTTTCCGCCCATGTACCTCATGCTATAGGATTGGGGCCTAAATTTGCAGTCCTATGAAATACATTCTTGAGAAATTCTTGAAAACAAAATGTGTGTTCAAAGAGTAAGCCAGGAAATATTTTTAAAAGAATGAAAAAGGACATTTACCCAAATAAGTGTTATGGATGTGACTAACTAAAAGAACAAAGAAACAGCCCAACTCTAAAATGTAACTCAAGCAAAACAAGTGTAATGTAACATCAGGCATATGTAACATCAGGCAAAACAAGTGGTAGTTTAGTTGCTTTCAAACCAAGATTTATCTCTTAGTCTTTATCACACATTTCTTAAAGAAACATCACTTGACAACAAAATGGTTTGCTTCTTTTCACTATCACACAAAGATATTTAAAGAGATTCCCTTCTTGCCAACCACACTGTGGGAATCAGCTATACCATTTGTTTCAAAAGGCCAGGCTAGCCTGGACAAAGGCCATTAACATGATTAGAAGCCCCAAATCAGAATATTTCCCAACTAGTTCCAGTGACTTATGAATATGCTGTCAGGTGTCCCACTCGAGAACACACCAATCTATTATTCTTCGAGGGCAATACACACCACAGAGCATTGTAGCACAGTCTGCGATGGAATGGATCCATGCTGTTCGGGCATAATCCTGAGCAAAGTAGGTTTGGAATTCCACAAAAAATATTGAGATGCATCTAGGAAAAAAAACATGAATATTGATGTGTTAAGAACACAATTAATGCATTACAGAAAACAAGTTGTTTCTATTCAAGGATAACAGAAACCTGTTTTTGGCTCCTTTCCAATTCTCCTGGAAGTGAATGGAAAGATAACCACTGGCTTCCAAAGGAGTTGGGTCAGGTCTTTAAACACCTGCAAAGAGGAGTTTGAAAAAAGAATCTGTGTGGATACGCTGAAAACCTGGAAAATGAAAATGTGCAAAACTTGGATAATTAGTACAGCGGTTCATACAGTGAGTTTACCACTGTCTGACTGAACCAGAGAAGAACCCTGTTTTTTGTACCAATGACTGAGTCAGAGGATGGTCTTCAAATCTAATCCTAATAGTGGGATTACACAGAATTAGATTAATTTAGATCACATTAATCTAATGCAGATAGATTAGTTTAATCCAAAGAAATATGATGGAAACATTAATGGCATTTTTTTTTTACTTTATCTGATATTTGTATCGTACAGAGCTGAATAATCACAGAAGATGCAAAGGTAGTGGAAACCAAAAAAAAATATTCAATAAACAAGGAATCTAAATATCATAAGGGCCAACAGGTCTGTGCCAACTTTTTAAAACTGTTTATTAAAATGCCCATGAAGGAAATTATCTGGCTTTGTTCAACAAGTATCATTACTATGCATAGGAAGAAACTAGAGATTGTTTTGTGCCATTCTAGTTTCAGGCTGATAACAGGATACAACTTTGGTAAATTCTCTACAGTAATCTTTAAAATTGCAATAAATATTTCTTTTTACAGTCATGACCAATCCTTAAAAGGGATGAACAATCTTTTCTTCTCAATTTTAATCCACCATATACTATTATGCTATCTTTCTGCCCTTGTTTCTTCCTCCTTTATATATAGGTTCAAAACCAAAGGCCAGCTGTTTAAAATCTGGCCAGTAAAACAGAAAGCAGTTTTCTCCCTCCTGTCTTGTCTATGTTTATGATATAAACATTTTCTAGGTATAACTAGACTCTTATCAGTATTATTTATTTTGCAGTACCTAAGAATGGTAGTGGTAGGTGCTGCAAACAGACAAATGACAATCCCTACATCAAGATTCTTAGCAAATACAATTTCTATGATATTTACTCATAAATAAAGTTAAGTGTGCACTTCAGCTCCTAAGGACCTGATCTTTCAATGAGTCTTTTTGTGAACAGACCTTGCATCCCACTGAAATCATCAGGCAAAACTGCAATAAAACATATAAACATACTTCTTCCATGAATCTATAACATATAAATGCTGTGTGTATGTTCCATATTTCTGTGTCATGAGTAAATAAAGTTGGCTTTTAGTTAGCTTTTCAGTAGGGTGACCATAATAATTTTAGGAAAATCCAGGACAGACGAAGGAAATCCAGGACAGCAGGGGGGTAGACAAGGGCATGTACACACATGCAGATGCACACACACCATGCGTGGTGTATACCTCCTCGTGGGGACGTATACACTAGGGCTGTGCAAGGCTTCAGATCACGCTTTGAATCTGGGGCTTCTTTGGACGCTTTGGCGTCCGAAGCAGCATGCCCGGAGCAAAGCGCGGGCTCAGTTAAGATGTCCTAAGTGGTTCAGAGGTTCTGAAGCGCTTCAGAAATGTTTTGGATGCTTTGGACACTGAAAGAGAAAGTTAGAAGAGGGAGGGGGAGCAGAGGAGAAGACTGACACATGTAGGTGGCCATTGAGAAGGATTTCTCTCTGGCTGCCTTTCCAGTGACAGCATCCAAGGGGAGGGACCTAGAAACAGCATAAAAACCTGTTTGGACGCCTGCTGTGCCTTTTCCTAGCTTGTTCCCTCTCAGGAACTGCATGAGAAAGGAAGGAACCCTCAGACTCAAGCATTTCAGCTTGCTTGCTTTACTCAGTAGTTGAACTTGCCTGCTTCTTTTTGTTGTTAGAAAGGATTGGGTAGGATTTAGCTTATCTTAGCCTAACTATTCAATTACTATTACTATTCAATTCATTTATTTGATTTTATATTTGTTTTTTGTTTTTTTTAAACAAAAGAATTAACACACGCAGAGAGACCTTTTGCAGCACAGGAAAGATCAATATGAAGTGTGCTGGAAAGGCAGGTGCCAGGTCTTCTGGCAGGGGAGGGAGAGGGGGTAGGGAGACAGCTACAGCTGCAAGCCCCCCATCCCCCAAACACTGATATATTTTCTTTCTAAGCAGCCATGACATCAGTGCTGCCAGTGGAAGCAAGGAGATGGAAGCAGTGTCTGCACCTGATGTCCCTGCACCTGCACCACCCCCCCTCAGTCCAGAAGTAGGCACCAGCAGTGGAATCACTGTCTCCACTCCAATTTCATCTCTCAGCATGAGCCTCCCACTGCCGGAGGAGGAGGTGGAGCTGGAGCTGGAACCAGGGATGCTGAGCATGCTGGCTCAAGCAATTCTGGCAACTGAGGGGGAATCAGAGTTTGTGCTCCACTCCCCCCAAATTTCCCTTAGTCCCTGGTCTCCTCTGGAAAGAAGCACCTCGGAGGAGACTGAGGTTGTGGAGACAAGTGGCTCAGCTGAGGCACCTCCTCCTGCTGTTCAGCCTCAGCCTGCTGAGGAGTGGGATAAGGCAGGATCCTCATCCTCAGCCCAGAAGCAGGAAGGTAGTGGAGTGTGGGAGCATTTTGAGCTGGTAGTTGATCTCAGGTTTGCCATCTGCCAGCACTGCAAAAAGCACATGAGCTGTGGCAAGGATGTGAGACCTAAAGCTGGCATTAGTGAAAATGGAAATGGAGGTGTCAGGGGGTGAGGGACAGGCTGGGGTGGGAGCTGGGGTGAAAGGGGGAAGTAACAGTGCAGGTAAAAGTGCAGAGGTGCCTGGGGTGTCAGATGTCCGGCAGGTCGCAGTGTGCCAGAACTCCACTGTGTATATTGAGTCCATGAGTTTCTGTACCTACTACCTAGGAGGCTCATGAAGTGCAGTTCATAGGCCCAGCTCTGAAAAGTGGTTTGCATTGTAATTTGTTCCCTCTCAGGATCAGGCCTGAGAGACTGCAGGCAGAGTGGTTTTTTGGTTAGGAATGTGCCCCCACAGGTACATGGATTTTGTTGTCTTTGATAGATTCCGGTGTGCCGTTTGTGGGGGTACTGGAGATAGTTGGCAGGTTTTCTGTTTTAAGCTGTAGGAAGTTGGCTTCAGTTCTGGTGATGAGGTTAGGTGCTTGTCTGAATGTATAAACCACTTTTTGGAGGTAAGCAGGGCCTGTGGAGGGAGGGGGTTAAACCCTAGAGAATGGGAGGAGGCGGTTGAGTGGGAGCTGGGCCCGGTCTCGCCCCGCCCAGGCCCTTACTTCACCCAGCCCCCCAAGGAGCCACATGAGCACGCTGCCCAAACAGGAGCGCTTGTCTGCTGATGCGTGAGTTAGCATGGAGTTCATGCAGGAGGGTGCGCAGAAGGGGCCTGAAGCCCTGCCTGCGAGCCCCCTAGGGTAGGCAGACTCAGGCCCAGCCCACCTACCAGGGGCATGCTGCAGATGGGCACTCACCACACCCCTTGGGTCCCCTCAAGGTCTGTGCCCCCTGCCCCCGGCACCTCAGAGACAGCTATGCAGACGGAGCCCATGGTTCCGGGCTCCACACAGACGGAGCCCCTGGCTCTTGGCTGCAGGGGCTATCTGTCCCTTTTTCAGGCTCTGGGGCCCGGGAGCATGGCCACCTCCCCTTGTGGGGTCTGCTCCCTTTTGGGGTCTCTGGCATGCCAGCTGGAGGAGCTCCAGGCCACAGTCCAGAGTCTGCATGCCATCAGGGACTGTGAGCAGGAGATAGACTCCTACTGCCAGGCCTTTCTCCCCCGGGAGCTGGAGGGTAGACCACGATCTCCCTCCAGGACAAGGGAGGACTCCAGGACTTCCCATTCTGTCCAGTCAGGGGGATGGACCAAGGTAGTCAAGGGCCACCAAGGCCCCTGCCCCGCCAGAGTTTAGCAACAGGTACAAACCTCTTGCAGCCCCAGCAGAGCCTGCTGAGTTGCCAGCTCCCACAGGCAACACGGGCTCAACTTCAGCTACCGCCCCCACTCTTCCCAAGACAAAATGTAAAGTGTTTGTTGTGGGAGACTCCATCTTGAGGGGGACTGAGGGGGTAATCTGCCATCCTGACCCCTTAGCCCAGAAAGTCTGCTGCTTCCCAAGGACCCGCATCCGAGACATTGCGGAGAAGATCCATAAGCTCCTCCAGCCCACAGACCACTATCCCATGCTCCTTATTCATGTGGGCACCAATGACACGACTCAGAGTGCTCCCAGCTGGGTCATGAGGTGCTACAGGGATTTGGAAGCAGGGCTAAGGGGTCTGCGGGCACAGGTGGTGTACTCTTCAATCCTTCCAGTCTCAGGGTATGGGCTGAGGAGGGCGAGGAGGATCCAGGTAGTTAACCAAAGACTGCGGCGCTGGAATCATTGGGAAGGCTTTTGCTTCCATGACCACAGCCTACTCTTTGGTGAGAGAAGCAGCAAGCTGCTGGGAAGAGATGGCTTCCACCTCTCTCCACTGGGGAGGAGGCTCTTCTCAGCCAGACTGGCTGACCTGCTCCACCGGGCTTTAAACTAAGCCCACTGGGGGA
>NW_017728951.1:32647451-32650925 GCF_001723895.1 Crocodylus porosus | reverse complement strand
TACGCTGGCTAGCACTACAGAAGAAAGAGACTTGGGGGTCATAATTGACCACAAGATGAACATGAGCCTGCAATGCAATGCTGTGGCTAGCAAAGTGACCAAAATGCTGGCTTGCATCCATAGATGCTTCTCAAGCAAATCCCTGGACATCATTCTCCCCTTGTACTTGGCCTTGGTAAGGCTGCAGCTGGAGTACTGCATTCAGTCTTGGACCCCACAATTCAAAAAGGATGTGGAGAAGCTTGAGAGAGTCCAGAGGAGAGCCACGCACATGATCAGAGGTCAGGAAAATAGACCTTACGACGACAGGCTGAGAGGCCACCTATAAGTTTGTCAGGGTTGAGCACCAGTTTCTGGGGGAACGTTTGTTCACCAGAGCGCCCCAAGGGATGACAAGGTCGAACTACTGCAAGACCATTTCAAGCGGGACATAAGGAAGAATTTCTTTACTGTCCAAGCCTCCAAGGTCTGAAATAGCCTGCCACTGGAAGTGGTTTAAGCATGTACATTGAACACCTTCAAGAGAAAATTGGATGCTTATCTTGCTGAGATCCTATGACCCCAGCTGACTTACTGCCCTTTGGGCAGGAGGCTGGACTCAATGATCTTCCCTTCCAGCCCTAATGTCTATGAAATATAGACATAAAAACACAAGATCAGCCATCACACACCATGAGTAACATCATATGTCCAACACAACGCACCATCTTTACTTCTTGCTGTCAATTCCTTTATAAAAAGAAAGGCTCTGTGACAGTTCCGTTTGGGTACCTTTAATCCTGCTGCTGATGCTACTGGTGTTGAGCCAGCTAAGTTATTTTATCTGTTGTCACATAAAGTGGTGGACCGGACGTGAGGCTGTAGGGGAGAAGTAGGCCTCGCTGGGGCACACTGCCATATGGTGGAGAGGCCCCAGTGCCAGAAAGGGTGCACCTTAACACATACACAATGTCACCCACCTACATCACAAGTTTTGCCTGTCAGCAGCCAGAGGTGCAGGGCCCCAGAAGACAGACTCCCCCAATGAGACACACACACAGCTGGCATGCTTTCTGGCCTGAGCAGGGGCTACCACCCCTGCAGTTTTCAGCCCACTGTGCCTTAACACACACAGGGTTATCTGTGTCACGAGTTTTGCCTATCAGCACCTTGAGGTGCAGTTCTCCACAAACCCCTGCACCTATCTTCTTGAAACTTGGCATACTTTTTGGCCTCACCAGGGACCACCATCCCTGCAGTTTTCACCCCACTATGATGTAACACATAGAAGTTACATGAGTTTTGCTTACAAGAATTTGGGGTGCAGTTCCTACCAAAGCCCTGCATCTATCTTCTTGAAGCTTGGCAGGCTTCATGCTTTCAGCAGAGGATACAACCCCTGCAAGTTTCACCCAAATCAGAGACAAAACAACAAAGTTATAGATATTTCATTAATCCCCCATTATATCCTATGGCCAGATCTCTGAGGTGGCTCTGAAGCTTCGGAGCCACTTTGGCCGGATCAAAGCGGCAAACTGATCCAGAGCTCTGGAATGGACCACTGACATCTGATGTGGCCAGATCCAAAGCTGGATCTAATACCTGCCTACTCACATGGGCCTAGTATACATGCATGAACTCACAGCCCCAACCCCATGGCTCCAAGGAGCCCTGATGGTGGAGTGGGGCAAGGCAGAACAGTGTGGAGACCCATGGCCAGGCTCCATCACCCACACAGAGTTTGGACATGCCTGGGAGTGGCCCCTGAGTGGTGCCCCTGGGCACCACCAGCCCATGCTGTGCATGGTACCTCCCCTACCACCACTGGCAGCCACACAGGGCTGCCACACTCAGCCTGGGTCTTGGCAGTGACCGTAGCAGCAGGGCATGAGGCTGCCAGTGGCACGGGGGAGGCACCATATGGCTATTCAGTGAGGGCTGAAGGAGCCTGGGGGGTGCAGCCCAGGGGCCACTCCTAGGCAGGTCCAGCCTCTGTTTGCAAGGAATATGCAACCCAGCCACAGGCCTCTACACAGTCCTGCCATGCCCCACTCTGCCATCCTGGCTTGCCCTGCATAGGTGCTCAAACCTTGGCTCCACCCCAGCCTGTCCTGCCCTAGGCACTAGGAGCAGTACTCAGCCCAGCCTGCTACCTGCCTGCACATGGGGGTGGGATGGCTCCAATCCAGGACTTTTGCTTCAATTCTCACCAACTGGCCAGGAGCCTACGAAAACCAGGACTGTCCCAGCCAAACCGGAACATTACCTTAATTTTAAGATGTTTTCATGAACCACCAAGAGCATATTACTAAGGAAAGACAGCATGGGCATGTTCCACACATGCAAGCAAATAGAAACCATGTAAATTTGAGCTGGGGCTTTTTGCCTCGGCACACATGCCTGGATATGCACTTCAGTGTGGGGCAAATTGTGCTACTTGGGGCAAAACAACCCTGCCTGGCTCCTCCTGGATCTGCAGTGAGGGGGTGCTAGAGCCCAGGGCCAGCACCTGTGCTTTCCCCAACAGTATTAAAACTGCCCTATCCTGGCTACATCATTACAAAACCTGCCCTGTCAAGTAGCTCATGGCTACTCAACTCTCAGAAGCTTCTGCGGCCCAGCCAGTTGGTACCTGGGGACAATACGCCTTATGCCAGCTGGACTGCTGAAGCAGCCCTGAGAGTTCCCTGTACTCTTTACTCACTGCAGCAGTCTGGCAGTGGGGGCTGCTGCCTGGCTGTGACTTGCTGAGCACCTGCCAGGCTTGGATGGAGACTGCACAACCAGTAGAGGGATCTGCCCCTCTGGGCCAACTGCCGGTGGACTGTGGCTGCAGGGTTGGCCTTTGTGCAGCACTACTGCCATGTGTGCCCCCTGCCTGGCCAGATAGGCAGCTATCACCTGGAAGATGCTCCCAGTGTGGTGGCCTGCTTTGAAATGTCAAAGCATATTCTCCTGGCCCCAAGTGGCCAGGAGGTCAGCCACCTCCAGCTGGGTCCAAGGTGCTAGCTCTGAGCAGGCTCCTCTGCCTGGGTCCTCCAATTGCCTCCTCAGCAGGAATTCTGGCATTCCCTATTTGAAAACTGAAAAATCCCTGATAAAAAAATCCCAAAGTCACTCTGTAAAATACCCCGAAATCCATGTTCCTCCACAATTAAAACAAAAGACCACTATATATACAGTGAGAGGCAGAGAGACAAGGATCAGTTGGGCAATGTTTTATTGATATATCTACAGTGTTAAAGCAATTTGGAAGCCTACCAATGTCTCTATCATCATAATAAAATGAATTCTAAATACCTATATGTTTTGCTGTTTGCGTTTGGTTTTCTTACCATAGAGTAGTTAGAGCTCCCCCTGACCCCTTCACTAACTAGGATGTGGGGACAGCTGTCCCTGCAGTCATAGCCCCTGCCAATAGGTCTGCTCCTGTCTAGCAGCTGGGCACACACGGTGTGTGCTGGGGGGATGTGGGGTTTGCAGGAGGGGGCTGGG
>NW_017728951.1:32642372-32646432 GCF_001723895.1 Crocodylus porosus | reverse complement strand
CCAGCAGGAGCCTGGCTCCAGCTCCCTGAAGCCTGCACCACTGCCTGCCCTGCACAGGCAGGTAGCGTGCTACAGTACTGGGCAAGGGACAGCTATAGACATGCTCTGCCTAGTTACCCAAGCATCTCTGTGGAGGACCAAGCCTCCAGTTGCCTCAGAACACAGTCTTCCCCGCATTTTTTTTTAACCCCTGGATATCTAGGGATCTAATTTTGCCTCTGCACTGTACATTTGCAGTGTGGGGAAAGTTTTTTCATTCCTGCACGTGCCTGTTGCATCATCTCAAAGAGCTTTGAGACGCTGCAAAACACACACGTGTGCTCATGTGGATGCACCCCATGAGGCTTGTTTGAATGAAAACATCAGTAATGATGCAGCTGCACAATGTAGCCCTCAAAGTTAGTTCAATAAACTAGTCCTTTTCCCAAGGTCTTCTGACTATACCCATGTCAAATTCAACATAGAATTCCATGGTTCCCTACACTGCTGATGGGTTCACAAGACGATATATAAATTGTGTTATGTCACTTTAAAAAATCAAGGATGGACCAATCCCTCCAGTGCTTGATAAGAGATATGGGATAGTTTCAAGTTTCTTAAAGCAAGAAATACCCCTAATCTATCCCTAAAAAATGGACTGTCACCCAGTTTAAAGCTATATTTCAAAAGCATCAGTTAGATTATTTCTTTAACCTAGACCAATGTATTTCACACAAAAAAGCAAATTTATGGGAACAACACACCTTCATAAAACTTCTCTTTTTTCAGTATGTAGGTAATATAACTATCGTAAATAAATAACACTGGACCAACATATACTTATTAATAGACAAGCTTTTATGAGGCTTACCCCAAGATTTCTTCATCAAGTCTGGCAGCTTTATTTAAAAAGAAATACATAATTGAGGTAAGAAGTATTGTATTTATATCAAACTGCTTGTCAGACAAAACTTTTGTTTCTAATATCTCTCACATACTGCCTATCCCTAATATTTTTCAGATAGTTTAAAAATCCATGTTGACACAACCATACTCTTAGGTGTTTGCATTAAAAAAAAAATCACACGAAGTCAGCAGTAGAACCCAGCTTCTCCCCAAGTGTATATGCACAGTTTACACACTGTAGTCCCATTTGCTCTCCTTCTATTTTTGAGAACTACCTCAACAAATATTTTCTGCCTAGTTGGGATACCTAAAGTATACAGAGAGAAGGGCCTCTTTAGGTCACAGCTCTCATGCAGGATAGCACCAGAAATGCTCAAAGTAAGCAAATAGGACACATGAGCCCCAAAGCCCAAAAGCCTGCAAATAATTAAAATGTTTCTGCAACTATCTAGTTGTTCTAATAAAAGATATCACCTCTATCACACTGACTGCTTTTGTTTTTAGACCATCACTTTTTTTTCTTAAGAAGAGAAATAGAAGTAACACTATAAAGAGAGAGTGAGACAAGAAGCTAGTTTACCTTGTCACAGCCCTAGTGCAGATAGTAACCAGAAAGCAGCCAACAACAATCATCCATCCCCAGCCTCCGTCGGGAGGGGAGGAATGCAGAACCTTCCTTGGCGTGGCCATAGCTGTGGAAGTGATTCTTTTATTCCTCTTTCTTGAACCGCTGTAAGGGACTTATTCCAGCTGACATGCCGAGTATGCCTGGAATTTTACCTGGCACAAGGCTTACTTGCCATCTGAAAAAAACCCCAAAAGAAACAGCAAGGAGAGAATCAGAATAAATCACACTTCATTTGTACTGGGAAACTATACTATCGAATCATAATGTATGGCTCGTTTTATTGTATACATTGCAGATTTATTTTTTATTAGAGTGACTGGAACATAAACTGCATATTGGTGGATGGGTAAGATTCAGCCCTTTTATACATAGGCGCAAAACATGAGTAATTTCCTTCACTTCAACTGACCTTGTGCAGTCAAGGACAAAATTCAGTCCAGCATAAGACAGAATTCCTATAATTAATATTTTCAAACAATTATACACAATTATCCTAGTACACAATATGACAAAACAGCGTTACACATGTGCAGCTCACCTCACATATATCACTGTACCTCTCCTAACTTCAATGGAACTACACTAATTTACACTGGGGAAGGCACTGGCCTGATTTTTATTAAAGTTACTAATCAGTTTTCCTTATAATCAACTGTTTTCATTCACACAATTCACTGAGAATTTCATCTTTGAACTGAAATTTTCACCTGCCCAAAAGTGACTGTCATTTGCAAGCCTGAAGAAAAACTAAGCAGCCCTTTTTCTGAGATTTTAGTGGAAAGAAAACAATTAATTGTTTCCCATAAGCAAAACCCCAGCTGAGGTCCAGAGACAGGCAGATCCCATTTACATCAGTTGTGGTTTTCCCAAGGAAAGATAGGGTGAAATCAAATTCTCCTGTTCCCCATGGAGACAGCTAACACAAAATTGATGCACACTTTAGGTCTCACTTAAAATATCAGACCAATAGACAAATTAAGTAATGCTGGATCTCTCTTTCAGGATAAATGCCACCCTGGTGTCAAGCTAGTTAGAATTTAAACATGTGAGTGGCTAACTATTATAGTCTAACCACTGTACACTATAGTCACTCCTGTCATATACCCTTGCAGGATTGGACTCATTGCAACCATGGCCATGGCTGCAATTAATTTTTGTACCCATTGCTACAATACAAGACAGTATTGAGGATGAGACCAACTTCTGATCAGTGGTCTTAACACGGAGCTTGGTGGTTTGGGTCTTCCTTGATCTTCCAGGTTTGTGCCATATAAGGTGACTACATGGCTTGGGTATTTACTTGTAATAGCTAGTTGCTTTGTTGCAGGTGCTTTTTTATTCCCTTGAATAAAATAAAGACTTAAAAGAAATAAACAAAACTGTCTGATGTGTTTCAATTCTGCTTGAAAAGAAACCTAACATAACATAGCCATAGCATAGTATTTTAAATGCTGAACCTGCAATATCCACACTGTCTAGAATCAGCAAAATATTATTGGATGCAGCTTGGAAAAGGGGACTAGAGTTGTTTAAAGAGTTAAAACAACCCAAGGAAGTAGCTACATTCCTTAGGCAGTACCTGTTGAATTCCCAGAGCTCCTTGTTGAGATAATGCACAGAATTTGACCCACAAGGAGTTGAGTCCTCCAAGCCATGAGACCCTACTGATCCACATGCGTTATACATCCCCACATACTAACACAACTCAATAAATACATTTTAAAACTAAACACTATTTACAAAGTTGGCACCTAACTGTACAATGTAACCATACAGTATTACATTGCATCTGAACTGTTAACTAGAATTAAATAGTGAAAAGAAATATTTGGAACTGCAATATGAAATGTGCACTTGCCTACCTTCTACAAGCTGTTATTTTACAATAAATGTGTTTTAGAAGGTAAACTGAATAAAAAGATCTACAGAGAAAGCTATAACAACATACCACTACCAAATATCTACCAAATATAATTCTCTAAAGGATGCCTTGAGTAGCATTGATTTTTTGTCTGTCCAAGATTCAGAGAAGTTTGCAGTCATTTATTTTACTTGGGACCAGAGATACTGTAACGGGTTTGGAAAGGAAAAGGCATTCCTGTTTTCACTCTTGTATAAGAGGGTTTGTTGATATATATTTATAATTATGTTTTGATAAATCTTCTGAATGATTTAGAGCCATCAAGCCATGTTTATGCAAACTTAACATAAATTCTTATGCTATCTTATGCTCTTGACCTCCTCTCCTCTCGTGATGTTTGCCATGTTCACTTGTGTAACAGGGCAGCTTGGGCTTTTAAGTGGGAGCAGATAGCTTTGCTGTAAAAACCCAGCTGCAGGCATTTAGCTACCCAAGGGGCATCTCTACCTGAGATGTTTAGTGAGCACTAGACTAAAACACACAGTCAAATGGGTGGCCAACTTGCTGGAGGGCTGCACCCAGAGGGTGGTAGTGGCTGGGTCCTTCTCACCCTGGAAGGACGTGGGCAGTGGGGTTCCGCAGGGCTCGGTCCTCGGGCCCGCACTGTTCAACATCTTCATCAGTGA
>NW_017728951.1:32631532-32641661 GCF_001723895.1 Crocodylus porosus | reverse complement strand
CGGACTAGATGATCTGTTCAGGTCCCTTCCGACCCTAGAAACTATGAAACTATGAAATTAGCTGTGCAGTAAATGTTTTGTGTCTAAACATGTGCCCCTATTGGGCCAAAATAAACTAATTGACCTCACAGCAGAATAGCAGCTGGAAATACAAGTACTCATCTGCTGTGGATTTTTTTATTCTGCGGGAGCGCTTACGTAGATACTGACTCAACTGGCTTGGCATGAGGGTGCTTCATGCAGGGGCTGCCTGACAGCTAGCCCTACACTGAAGCACCCTTGTGCTCAACCAGCCCCTCCACAGCACCTTGGACAGGGGGGAGCACCCCCAAGCTAGAAGGTTGACCCCGGTGGCCCCCTGCCAGCTGGGGCTGCTTCAACCCAGATCAACATGCTGCAGTCCCAGGTGATCTTGAAGACACAGCACCCCGGAGCAATAAACTCCAGAGCAATAAGCTCCAGAGTTTATTCATGAGCATTAATTGCACATGTAGATGCACCCAAGGAGTAGGTCCGCCAGCAATTAAAAACCAAAGGGAGAGAGCAGGGAAGCTTAGCAAGAGGAAAGAAGTGGTCAACAACAGGAGACAAGTGAGAATGCAAAGAAGCTCAAGCCTAAGAAGGGGCCAGAGCAAAAGGGCCTTTCCTATTCCCCAGAGAAGAGCTACAAGCTTTGATCTACTATGTTATTTGTGTGCGCAAGGGCTATATTTTCATTTAAAGGACTGGCTGAGGAACCCTCCAGACCAAAGCCACCCTGTGAGGCAGCAGGTTTACTAACCCACTTACAACTTGTTTAGTCATAATTTAAATCACATAAAATATTGGCAGCCAGGAATATGTCATCCGATACATTTGTACTTGCCTAGCACAACAGAGCTCTTTAGTGAGACTGTTAGGTGCTACTGCAACACAAATCATAATAATTAAGATAGGATTCAGGTTGTGGTGGGAGCCACGTCCTCAGCAACTCTATTTCTCTTCTTTTCCACTTCACAGGTCTTTGGAGAGAGATGTAGACTGCTTCTAATCCCATTTGTTGCTCAAATCTCTTATTTCCAACATAAAGAATAACCTGTGTTAAACCAAACATCTGCATTATCTGCCGTTTGGATTATATAATGATTGGATTACATAATCCAATTGCATAATTAGATAAAATGTTATTTGCTCTTAAAAATCAAATGAGAAAATCACCAGTGAAATGGTGAAAGCTTTCATGAGAAACCATAAAAATAGATAGTAGAGACACAAATGTTCCTAGGTATAAACTGTACAAGATGGTCACTTTACAAACTCACTTTTACAAGAGGTAGTAACCAAGTTCAAGGTCTTGACCCTTGTCTTCAAGGTACTTGATAGCCAGGGCCTAAGGTTTCTAAAAGATCAACTAAATGTCTGTAACCAAGACCACTATTGATGACTTTAATCTTCTGACACAGTAAATTTACCTAACAGAAGAAAAGATAAGCTATGCAGTACCTGAGTCAACACTTTTCTGGGGGTGCCAGCCCAAAACTGTGGAATGACCATTATAAGAAACAAGCCTCATCACAACCCTTGCTACCTGCTGCTCTAAGCAAAAGGTACATTTTTTTTCCTCCTCAAACATAAGCATTTACAACAAGATATGTATATATATTATCAAATACATTACAAAACAGAACACTCCACTGTACAATTTTTACCTTAGGAAAGGACATGGCAAACATTAATCGAATTGCTTAAAGCTCTGAGGAAAGAACCTCAAAGATGTCAGTAATGAGTATGATTTAAAAATCTTTTCGAATTAAATGCAATCTTTAATTCCTTGATCACATAGAATGTTCTTCCCAGGGCTCACAAAGGACAGTGATACCTTACATGAACAGCCATTCTATACTTCTGGTTCTTCCATGCTGGCAAATGTGCTCCCAGTCAGCCACACCAACCAGGAGTCAGAGGATGGAGGATTCTCTTCTCCCAGTCCTGGCACTGTTCAGCTCCTGGCTCCCCCCAGGAACAAATCAGCACCAGGAGTAGGTTGCTGTATGCTGCGCCCTGTCCCAGCACTGCTCAGCTCCCAGCTCCTGTGGGGAGATGGGAGCCATGCAGCACTGGGACTGGGGATCTCTCTGCTTCCTCACTCTGCCAGGGGCTCACTGGGAGCTGTCCCGCTCCTGGCACGGCTGTTAGCAAGCCCCCTACTGGGCAGGGGAGCTCCGCTGGGCACAGGGCTTGGTGGCATCTGTGTCCTGATGTGCACAGGGCCAGCAAAGTGCTGCCTGGCCCAGTGTGCATTGGTACTGGGCCTCATGCCCCTAGCCAGACCCGAGGCTAGCACCCCTGGAGCTTCTCCTGGTTGCTATAGAAGGACAGAGCAGGACAGGAGCAGATTTGCTCCCAAGGAGCAGATTTTCTTCCAACAGGGTACATGTGTACATTGGTGATGCGTAAGGGGTGCATGTGGGTGCAAGTGCACCCCCTGAGATTGGCTGTGCACCCCCTGGAAGCACCAGCCCCAAAATTGGAAGTGCTGGTAGAAGTGCACTTCCAGTTTTGCCACTGGATCAGCAATTGACGCTGGAGGCTCTCCTCCCCCCGCCCCCGCCAGCAATCTGGTGCCCCCCAGACTGAGGAGGCACCAGTTGCCCATACATGTGTAGACACATTCCCAGAGAAGGCTTACTGCACAGTATTTTACTGCTGCTTTAAGCAAAAGGTGCTATCATCTCTTTGTCACGTCTCACTCCCTTTTCCCCTCAACACGGGTTCAGGGAATCAGAGAAAATTAGGCTGGAAGGGACCTCAGGAGGTCATCTAGTCCACCCCCTGCTCAAAGCAGAACCATCCCCAACTATATTATTCCAGCCAGGACTTTGTTGCACTGGGCCTTAAAAACCTCCAAGGTCCCCTGCTTTTCCACTTACCTCGGGGCTTTGTTCTCCATCCCCTGCCTCGGGGCTTTGTTCTCCATCCCCTGGCGAACCTAATTTAAAGCCTTCCTCACTAGGTTAGTGAGCCTGTCTGCAAAGATTCTCTTTCCTCTCTTCATTAGATGGAGACCGTCTCTTCCTAGAAATCCTTCTTCCTGGAACAATATCCCATGGTCAAAGAAGCCAAACCCCTGCTGGCAACACCACTGAATTTAGGAAAGAATAACCAAAATAGTTTAACTATTTGCACTTCGTTTTGCTCTTTCTTAGAATGCTTTAACATGCCCATGACTCTAAAAAGGGCAAAACAATGAGCAAGTAGTTAAACTATTTTGGCTATTCTTTCCCAAATTCAGTCTGAAGTGGTCACCCCCCGCAGAAAAGCTTTCAGCCAATAAGTCAAAATTTTATAAAGTTGTAAGCAATGTAAAATAAGAGAGCAAATGAGAACGGTTTAGCAAACTTAATGACAGGGAGTAGTACCAGCCCTGCCAAGAAGAGAGGAGAATTAATCTCATGGACTTTTCCCTCAGTGAACCCTCGATATGGTCCTTCCAGTGAATTAATAAATAACTTAAATAATGTATGTGGTAGATGTTGCTGCATCTGTCTACTGCACATTCTTTGTAGCATTCTGGCAATGTGATTCTTAAGTCAGAAAACTTAATATGGCAAAAATCAACTGTTAGTTTCTAATCTTGTATCTCCCTTGTGCTGCACTGAAAAAAGGTATTCAAATGTACCAATAATGCACAAAACTATGTGACCTTCTCCTCCCCTCCCCTTTACTACCACTTCTTATTCTCTCCTCTGCAGCATCTTGTCTTAAACTAGCTATTAAGTTTTTCAATTCAGAAAATGTAACCTAGAATGTATTTAACAACTTTCAGTCTTGGGGGAAACCCTGATCCCAACTGATGGGACTGTGTGTGACTATAAGTCACGTAGAGCATGTTCTTTTGGATGAAGGGAAGTCGGATTAAGGGGAAAGATCACTTAAGGTTTTGCACTTTGAAGCCTCTCTTGGGTAATTTTCATTCAGGCATTAAAATGAATTTGCCTTATAATGAGGTCATGGGAGGATCCAGGCTGAAAAGATAGTGGAACTTCTGCTGACACGGGAATCAGACTGAAAAGGAGTCATTCTTTAGTGAGCTGGCTTGCCAGTTAAAATGTTAGGTTCTAATATGACAAAATAAATAGCTATCAATTACTTTTACAGCCGGTTAGGAAACAACTGTTACTAAGATAATCTCCCTGACTGTTATCTGCAAAGCCAGCAGAACAAAAAAGGACAAGTTTACTAAAAGAGCACACTTGCAGACTCTCACCTCCTGGTGAAAGGAGAACACAGAAATCCACTGCAACCTAGCAACTGGCCTGCACACATCAGGTAAGCTACCAGCCTTTTAGAAAAAATGGCATATAGCCAATAAAGCACTCACCATGCCTCTCTGTCCATCTGTCCTTGCAAAGTAAAGATGTTGTTTTTTAAAGAGACTAATACAACAGTGATGACAGAAACTCTTTGGAGTGAAGGAACATTTTAAAAAACATTATTCCAACTTGTAGAAATAAGGGTTTTTTCCCCCCCCTTTCCAATTTTTTTTTGACATCCACTACAGAATTTTTGGTTATAAACACATTTTAAAATAGCTAATGTGCCCATTACAAATTCTAGATGCTTTTTGTAAGATTCTGATCCATAGTAGGATATTGCTTTGTGATAGGGAGTCATAGTGCCAGATTCAAATCATCACTTCATCTAGATAAAAGCTATAGCTCTGTTATAGTCAATGGACCTTATTTTCAGTGACATTGAGGCTTCTTTATACTGCTTTGCATGTGTAAAAGAGGCCAAAAAAGTGGAAATAACATTCTCTTGCACTATCAGAGCAATGTAAAAGGTCTTCTGTGTACCTTAGAATCAGGCCCAATGGCTCGGGACAGACATTAAAAAAGCCTAAGCCTGAATTGATTCAACCTTTACAGGTTAGTCTAACCTGGCTAGACTGAACAAGTTTCCAACCATACAGACAATCTCTCTGGACTGAGGAAATTTAGGCACATGCCTGCAGTGGTTCAGGTGAAAGCTGGGGGTGCTGGAGCAGCCCTCCTTTCCCTTGCAGAGCTGAGCTAAGGAGGCTGTGACCAGGTTACAGCAGGGCTTTGATTAGGGAAGGGTGTAAACCCCCCACCTGCATGCAGTCCCCAACTTTTCCCAGCTTGCTGCTCAAGGGGCAGGAGTGTTGCCAGCCCCCAGCCAGCACTGAGGCAAAGGTGGGGTGTGCAGTGCATGCATCTGTTGATGATATGGAGCTTTTCAATCTCCGTCCCTGCTTCTGTATACTGTCTGCACCAAGCTGACAGGCAAGCAAGATACGGTGAAGAGGCTGATAAGAGTGTCACCCCTGTCTCAGTGTTTATCACCCCATTAAGAAAACAGAGGGACATTACCAGCTACCTGTTGATTCTGCTTGTTGATTCAGCATGGACCCAGCAGTGGTCTGCTAGCTAATACAGATACATTCTCTGCAAGGCAGAGGGCAGGGAGAAATTTCAGCTTAGCAGGAAGTGGTGATGGGAAGGGGGAAAGCAAACAGCTCTTAAACAGCTTTTCTGAGGAAAGACATTAAGCTACCTGTTGAATTGCTCCAAAAAGCCTGTCTTCCTCTGTCATCTCCCACAGCACAGGCTGTAGCCAGCCTGTGGTTTGCTAACTAATGCTGAAGTGTCTGTGAGGAATGGGGGAATGCCTGCTTAGCACAGAGTAGGGAGGAAAGCTGGGGAGCAGAAGCCAGGCAGATGCCTGCAGAGACTGCCGGGCTTCAGTGAGGCAGTGAAGGGGAGAAGCCAGCCCTGCTGTGCAACAGAGAGCCTTGCCCAGCCTGAGAGCATGCTGGGAAGCTGGGGGACTCTGATTTATCTTAAACCAGCAAGGGGTCTGGGACAGACATTGTATAGACCAGTTTCAGCCAAATCAGTTAAGTCTGATACTACATTCATCCAGGTTTATCTCAAACTGGTTTCAGTCATTTTCAAATGGATTTATATGCACTGAACATCTGTTCTGTTACAGGTTAAGACCAGTGTCTGACCACTTAAACCGGTTTATGTGTAATGTCTGTCCCTAGCCCAATGGATTAGTCCAAATTTATACCCAATAATAGAGGTCAGACTCCAGCTCATCATTTTACATTAATTACATAATACAGAAAAAATGGGATTTGTAATTTTCATCAGATGTCATATGAGTAGCAAGTGATTTACTGCTTGGTTAGTGGAAAAGTTCTAAGAAAAAGTTGTGTGTGAATACTTAGTATGTGATATTCACTATTTTAGCATTGATGATTGTGATTGTTCCTATACAATTTATTGCCTCAGTCTCCTGACATGACCATGGCAAGCTACTGATATTACATGCATTTCTGGAATTAATTAATACACGTATAAGTTTACAATGTCTTTCCTGTGACGTACACAACTCTGAAAATCACTTTTTTCAGAACATTTGTGGAAACAAATGTTTATGGAATGTAAACACAAAACATGATAAGGGTAACTGAGGCAAATTCATTAAAAAAAATTAGAGTGATTATTACAAGTTGGGGGCAGGGTCTGAGTGCACTGTTCACGTAGCTAGAATAGTTTTACTATCTAAATATGTACTTTTTTATTTTACTCTTCTAGCTTTTGCATGAATCTTCTCTTGCTTTTATTTTCTGTTTTCTGAATGTTGAGTTTACCATTAACAACGGAAGAAAAGAAAGACAAAGATTAGGAATGTAAAGGGGATGGGGAAAAAACAAAAAGAAGAGCAAAAGATAGGGAAAAAGTGGGAGAGGAGAAAGAAGAAACATCTGATAAATGCTGTGAGGAAGTTGACTCATGGGACCCACATGGTCTGCAAATGATTCCTTAATGCATTCTAAAGAGCTGCTTGCTCCAGAATGGTCTTTAAAGGAACATGGATGCACCTCATCCATAGTGTATAAACCTAAAGGAGAGAGAATACCCTAAATCAAGCAAAAGATGATGAAAAGTCACCAGTATATGATATTGTGTGCTGCAATGCTATAATCAGATGCTCTGTTTCTTCTTATGGCATCAGGATTATTTCTTCCCTACTCAATGGTGGTGCCTTTAGAAGTTTACTAGATATGTTATTCATTTTCTAAATATAATCAAAGATATTAGTACATCTATAATTTGCACACTTCTTTTTGAAAGAGTTATTTGGGGGTAATACACGAGTGGAAGAAATTGATGGACCCCAGAAATCTGGTCAAATGACTCATCAGGAAATAATATCTTTTCTGGCCTTCCCGAGCACTTGTGCATATGACAAGGATTTAATCTCCAAGGTTTTATTCTATGCCCCCTGAACTGAAATGGTGAGGCATAGAATAAAACCCTGAGGACTAAACAGTTAAAATGCTTTCATCACATTACAGCGAGGGGCCTAATCCTTTTGTCAGAGCCGGAGCCTGCCCACAGCCGGAGGGTGAGCTGCCTGAGGACCAAGCGGGCACTGAGCTGCTGGGGGTCCTGGCTCTTCCCTCTGCAGTGGCAACGCCCTGTGGGACCACCCAGGTAGACTGCTAGCAGGCCAGGTGCTGCTCCAGCTCAGAGGTGCCGGGTCCAACTTCTCCACAAAAACACCTGGGCTTCCAATGCCTTGCATGCCATCCCTGCTGCCTTCTCCTGCCACCAGGTCACCCAGCCACTCTCCTGCCGCCTCTCTGCACTGCTCCTGGGCCAAGCCAGCCCATTTAGAGGCAGCCCCAGCCATCCTGCTGGCCACAGGACCCTGCTTTCAAGCAGAAGTGGCAAGGGGCCCAATCCTTGCTGTTGCAGAGCCTCCTCCACCCCCACGCCTGGGGGACAAACTGCTGGCGAGTCAAAACACCCCTGAACTGGGGGGGGGGAGTCCTTCCCTCCACAGCAGCAGCACCATCTGGGTCACCCAGTGGGCTGCTAGTGGACTCTGGGCTGCCCCAGCTCGCACACAGCACCTGGCCAGGTCCAACTCTTCCCTGAGCCTGCCCGGGGAGCAACACCTGGTAGGCTTCCAGCAGGCAGGCTTGGGGAAGAGTTGAATCAGGCTGGATGCTGCCTCTGAGTTGGGGCCACCCCTAGACTGCTCGCAGCCTGCCTGGGCAGTCCTGGGGTGCTGCTGCCACAGACAGAAGGACTGGGGCCCTTCACAGCTCAGGGGCCGCTCAGCCTACTGGCAGCTCACCCCTCAGCTGCAGGGTGGGAAGGGGAAGGGAGGGTACACAACAACAAGGACCGGTTCTCACTGCTGCTGCTTGAAAACAGGATCCTGTGGCCGGCAGGATACCTGGGACTGCCCAGGAGTGGGCTGAATTGCCCCTGGGGTACTATGGGAAGGCACCAGGAAGGCAGATAGGTTTGCTGGTGGCCAGAGAAGGTGGTGGGGATGGTGCACAGGGTGCTGGAAGCCTGGCTGGGCTTGAAGAAGTCTTGGATTGAGCACCTCTGAGCTGAGGCAGCACCTGGCCAGCTAGCAGCCCGCCCGGATTTCCAGCACCCCGTGCACTGTCCCTGCCACCTTCTCCAGCTGCCAACAAACCCAGCCACCCTCCTGCTGCCTTCCTGTGCTGCTCCAGGAGCAAGCTTGGGTGACCCCAGCCATTCTGCTGGCTGCAGGACCCACCTTTCAAGCACAACCGGCAAGGGGCCCAATCATTATTTCCTGTGGAGCCTGCTCGCCTCTCCCATAGCTGAGGGAGCAAGCTGACAGCTGCATCCTTGCAATTTGCATCACTGCAAACTAAAGTACATCCAGATGTACTTTAGTTTGCAACAATGCAAAGTTATTTAAAACTCCCAAAAGTCTTGCACATGTATAATGTGATGCCATTATGCCACAGAGTGACATTTTTGTCATGTGTACATGTTAATGGAGTCACATGGAGAACTACCTCCTCTGCTTTTTTTTCCAGGGCAATTTAAATGTAGGCGTTTAAATCTGAACTCTGGCAGTCAACTAGATTTCAAGTTGTTCTTTAACTCATGGGAAACAAATACCCTTTAATTCTGTAAGGCCCTTGGGATTCAAAGGCTTTTTTCTATTTCAAATATATTTTCTCCAGTAATGAAATGAGCATTTTGCATCCTCTGTGGGTTATATAACTGAAAAAGAACAGCTTGTTTTTATTCCATCAGAGGCTATTTATCAAGACCTGTGATTATGACTTTGCCTTCTTTTAAAAATGACCCAGGCAGGCCCTTCCAGCCCTATGTTCCTGTGTAAAAATAACTTTTTATAAAATCTTAGTGCTGCTGCCCAATTGTCTCAGATTCCTTCTGTGCTTAGTTATGTCTCTGTATAACCAGTAGATAAAACTAATGTTCGTGCTTTGCTGTGATAATAGTGGGATTTACACATCATGACACGGGTTAGCCAGTTAAACATTTGTCCTCATGAGAACCAGTCATTCTGAGAAGTGTACATATTTAGACACACAAGGATGTTTGTTTAACTTTTAAGTACATCTCCCTATCTCTAGTGCTTCCTATATGATGTTCCAAATAGTAATGAAAAAATATATCTGATTTACCCAAAGAACCTTGTTTGGCAAGAAAAAAGAATATTTATTCAAATGAAATTTAGTGATTGTTGTCTGTATAGAGAGAATTTGGCCACATTTTGAATCAATATTGCAGCACCCTGAGATAGATCATCCTAATGTTTAGAATAATTTATTAGTATCAATCAACTTATATTTCTTAATACTTTTTATATCACAATAACTTTAAGGAAATATGTACACAAAGACATTAACAGATTTTTGTCCACAATAAGATCCTTACATATAATTGAGTTTAATTAGCCAGCATGATAAAGTTTTTGTTGAAAAGGGGGACTAGGCTAATTGGTAAGTGTGGGTCACTCTAACACTTCTTATTTATTGTACAAATCTCTGCTTTAATGAATTACATTTTTGTTTGCAAGGCTGATACAGCTGGGTCTGAGAGGCTACAAACAGACAACGCATTTGTCTCAGGATAAACCATTTTAACTCAAGACAAATTGCAATCATTCAGACATCTATGTCTGTTGTCCTGTTAGAAATATTATTAAAAATGTATAATGAATAGAGTGTTGTTAGAACTGCACAGTTTGTATCTCGTACCTGATAAGAAGAAACACCACCAAGGACATCGCGCTAATTTACTATCTCTTT
>NW_017728951.1:32598604-32631217 GCF_001723895.1 Crocodylus porosus | reverse complement strand
AAAGCCGGCTGAGAGTTTTCCTCGCGGGCAGAGTGGTCTTTTGTCTTCACTCTGACCCTATTTGCAAATATATCCTTTGTGTTACTAACAATGTGTGCCTGAGGAATTATTATTCGTGAGCCTCCAAAGAAACGAACCGCGATTTTTATATCAGTCCCAAGATAGATAAACCTTAAAAAGAGTCACAGAGTAAGAGGTAGGCCTCGCTGGAGCACTGATCAATAAAGATTTCCCTCAATTGATGTGGTACATGCGTTCCTGAAGAATGCCGCATAAATCGAATTTGAATAAAGCAAACCCACTTTATAATGTAAGGAATAGGGATAGGTTTCTGTGTCAGCTGCTCCCGGGGCCGCTCCAGCATGGCTGAGGAGAGTGAGGACAAGCAGAGCCCCAAGCGGCGTGGGGTGCAGCACTCACCCAAGTCCCAGCTGCAGCAGTCCTGGGAGCTGCCAGCACTAGATGCCTGCAGCCACTGGGCTGCACCATGCCCCAACCCCCCCCGGGGCTCTGCCTGTCCCCACTCACCCCAGCTCCTGCTGCAGCTGTCCCAGGAGTGGCCGATGTCAGCTCCCTGTAGCTGCTGGGCTGCACCGTGCCCTGATTTACCTGCTTAGGGGGGTGGGGGAGTGTCTATGACGATTACATAAGAGCAAATTTACCTTACATGTAATAAATTATGGTTCTAAATATGTTCATTGCATAAGAGCAAATCCAAATATAAAGACCCCGCATAAATCTGGGGAAACTTGTACATACTTTTCACACAAAGGCTTTGCTAAAGCACTGGCCAAAGCAGTCCTAGCCAATGCACAAACTCCTTATGTAACTTTGCATGTGGCCCAGATGTGCACTCCTGCCAAGAGATGGGAGGGGGAAATGGCTGTTCAAGATGTAGGACAGTCCAGTACCTGCATGATAAGATTGGAACAGGAACATGAGGGCCAGGATGTGAAACAAACCCATGGTTTGAGACATTCAAGAGACATTCAAGATACAGATGGAATGCAATATGTAATTAATTTTGATCATCGCGTAAAAGGAGGTTTGGAAAGTATGAGAACTTTGCAGCGGTCAAAGGGAGCCTACATTGTGTTGTGTTGACTACCTTGTCACAGATAGAAACGCCTTAACGCCTGGCCTGATGTATTTGACAGTCCAAAATGCATCAGTGCTGTGCTTATGTAAACAATAAACTTGGCTGAATCTTTGCCACTAAACCAAGCCTGTGGTTGTTTTTAAGACAAAACTGGTGTCAGGATCTCCTGGCTCTGATTTTTCCCAACACTACAGTTCCTGAGACTTCAACACTAACGACACATCAGTAATACCTTATGAGAACAACGACAACACTAATAACACCCAATGACAAGAGGCAGTAATAGTTTATCCCAGAGTGTCATAAAGTGCATCTAAACAGTTATCTTGGGATATCAACATTGAAGTAATGGCAGAAAAGTACTAGTGCATATAGCCACCACTAAACCTGATTAGAAGGATGATACACGTACACGCTAATCCAGGGATATTCCTGTTCTGGGACAAACGCAAGGACAACTTGCCACAGGGACAAATGCAATGTCTGTTCCTAGCCAGACAAACATTTTTAGTGCTCTCATTTTACAAATCACATTTTGTTTTCAGTTCAGCCATTCAACCACACTGAAAAACATTAAATCCTTCAGTAGTAATCATAGCGATTATTTGGTTAAAGCATCCATTTTTAAAGACTCCTGATTTTCTGGTTTATATACATACTAGTCTATACTATGCATTGTATTTTGACTCTGCAGTCTAAATTTTTATAATAAATTATCATATATAGTCATATGCGCCTTTGAAAAACATACTAAAGCAGACTGCGGTAAATCTTTTGCAAGCATTTCAGTTTATCATCTAAATATTTTTAGACCAATTTCAGTCTGACATTATAAATCTTTAATTTGTATAAAAGTTTACAATGATGGACTAACGTATAACAAAGAATAGTAATAATTCATTATATTTGAGTGGTGCCTGTATGCTCCATATCCAGATATGGGCCTCACTGTGCTAGGAATTTTACAAACATATGATAAAAAGACTATTCTTTGTCCAGTAAAAACCTTCCAAAATAGAGAAGATAGATGAAATGTGAGAAAGAACGATATTACTTATTAACAGAGCACACATGATGACAAGTAGCTTCATTTGTTTAGTTTTGTTTTAAATTAAGAAAGAGAGAGAGAGAGTGTGTGTAGTGCGGGCTGCTAATATGAGCAAGGAAAATGGAAGGGAATGAAGTAAAAGGAGCATGAAAAAGGGCCATATTGAGAGAAGAGGGAAGGAGAAAGTCTAACGGGGAGGATGAAGGGCAAAGAGAATAAAGTTGCAACAGAAAGACTGTATATAGGAGTAAGTTAGGAGGAGATGAAAACAACCATTTGGAAAGGAGGAAAAATGTGCAGAATCAAAACATGAACAAAATAAATGTGAAACTAAACTTTGGATATTGTAAGGTTCTTATCACCCTGGACACTTCGGATATATTAACTGCACTTAAAACATGAACTTCCATGCACTCATGCAGTAAAACATGTACTAAGTGTGACTGTATCTAGCAAAGTTAGCATGGTTTGTGCAAGGAGTATCTTCAGATGTCCACCTCCAGACACTATTAAGTAACGTATTCAGCTATGAGCAGAATGCTCCATGAAGATAACACAAGCAATTTCAGTCTTCACTCAGGTGCAATATCTGCCAGGAACCCCTCTGCTTATCAAGTCCCCATTGTCAGGTCCAGCCCCCATACAGCACCAGAGACTCCAGCTGGCTCTGGTATGGTGCCAGGGCTGGGATGAACAATTAGCTGATTATGGGTCCCAGCCCTTACGCCACCCTGGAGTCTTCAACCAGCCCTGGTCTGGTAATGGGCAAGGACCAAGAATTAGCAAGCTGTGCAAAGATTATATTAGAGAATGTAGTAAACATTACCTCATGACTGCACAGAAAAACATTCAAACTTTTAATACAACACAGTAATGCTTCCTATGATCTGAATAAAACAAGTGTTAAGCGTCCCAGGTGGTAAGGCCCAAAACTGTCTTGTCAGCACTACCACAGTCCACCCCTGTGCTGGGATGACTACTGGCAAACCCTTCTAGCCCTTGATTAGAATGGACGCACACATCATACATCCTTTGCAAGACGAGGGCATTAGTCTGTGAATTCTGATGGGAATCACAGGCTCAAGTGTCAGGGCTGCAGTCCACACCAGAAGGGATCAGTATAGCTTATTGAGTAAATATAAGCCTTTTAAAAATGTATTGTGGAACATAACCGTGTAACCTTTACTAAGAAACTAGCAAAAACCAGTAGCATGACAGAAAATATTTATAGCAAAAGGCCAAAGAAAATTATAACAGAAACCTTGTGATCATTTAAAGGCATTCCTTCTGAAACAGGATATGCTAATTAGCCTTTAGTATAGGTTTTATTTGACAGAGGACGATAAATGTAAAGGAATATTTAAAAAAAAAAAAAAAAGATTGCTTAGACCAGGGGTCAGCAACCCCTGGTGTGCATGTGAGAGCATAGCGAGCATGGCCATTTTGTTCAGCGTGCCACAGCTGGCCTGAGCACTGGCAGCTGCAGCCTGGAAGCTGCAAACAGCTGCACTGGGCTCCATGGTGGCAGCGGGTGCATACACGCCTCCAGGTAGATAGCAGAGAATGGGCCTGGGGCAATGCAATCCTGACGCCTCTCCCGCCATCTGCCCGGAGGTGCGCACGCAGCCGCCACTGCCATGGGATTGGTGTCGGCACTCTGGAGCTCACTGCAGCTGTTTGCAGCCTGCCAGCCAGAGATCAGGCTGGCTGTGGTATGCAGCTGGGAGGCTGCAAACAGCTGCACCAGGCTCCAGAGCCCCTGGCTGGGGTCTGTGGCAGCAGCTGCATGCGTGCTTCCTGGCAGACAGCAGGGAGGGCCCAAGGTTGTGCTGCCCTAGACCCCTGCCCCCCATCTGCCCAGAGGTGCGTGTGTACCTACCACCACCACAGAGCCTGGCTGGGGCTCCAGAACCTGGTGTAGCTGTTCTTAGTCTCTCGGCTGCCTGCCACAGAGAGGCCATGCTCTGGGCAGCTGCAACAGGCTGCCAACAGCTACACTGGGCTCTGGAGCCCTGGCACTGGCTCTGTATCAGCAGCAATTGCATGCACGTCTCAGGGCACAGGGCAGGGAAGGGGCTGGAGCAGCGAAATTCTGGACCCTCCCCTGCCCTGTGTCTGGAGGCACACATGCAGCCACTTCCAGCAACAAGGATCCAGTCTTTTGCAGCTCCCCTGCGGTCTGCCTCTGGCATGCCAAGTCAAGGCGTGGGTCAGGGCTGGAGTGTTTTCAGCACTCTGGCCAAAAATGTTGCTGAACTGTGGCTTAGACCCTGTTTCAGCATGAAGGTAGTGTTTAAAACCTAGTTATTTTAAATTTACCTGGACCTGTGGATTTCTGAGTGAAGCCCCAAAAGACTTTTAACTATGTTAATGGAAGCAGATCTCCTCACAGTAACAGTGCAGCATATAACATTAAATACTCTACTTGAGTACAATGGTGTGAAGTACAGGAGAATTTGGCCTGTTTGCCTTCTCTCAATGAGAATATTCTATGATACATTGCAGTTAAAGTGTGCATGCTGGCTGAAAAGAGAATTCTTCTAATTAAGTCTAACTGGAAGACAATACATAGTGGATTTTTTTATTAGCCTCAGCATTTTAACAATAACACTTTTACATTGTAGAGGCTTGTCTGAATCTGGAACAAATCTGTTTCAATTACTAATAGCCATCAGAACATGTTAACATTAAAGACTCTACAACAGTCTTGAAATAAATTTGGATCCAAAACAGTATCTGTATGATAGAAAAGGGCTAAGGAACTCAGGATCAAATTATGCTCCTATCTGCACTAATGTCAACCTAAAAGAGATTTTGGTAGAGGTAATCCATATTTATACTAGTAAGATAGAGGGCAGAATTCGGCCTTATGCTAGCTGAATTTTAAAGGTGTATTACATTACTGTAGTAAATAAAAATCTAATCAATTTTAAGAGACTTCCAATAATGAGATTCAGAACAGCCACTGACACACAAAAATGACAAGCACTTTTATTTTTCATTTATTTAGATTACTTTGATCTTCTTGCATAATGAAAACGTAATCTAAGTAGCTATATGTATGCAAAACTTTAGGTTTTTCTTATATACAAGAATCAGGGCAAAATCTGTGGATCATATTCTTAATGCAAATAACAAATATTTTGATGAAGCATGAATCAGACCAGCCCTCTAGTTGTCACCATCTCCAGACAGACAAAATGAGGAGTTCACTGTGTTGACTGCTACCATACTGCTGTCCTTTAAATAGATTTGCAGGTTAAAGGAATAGGGCTTGCTTCTGAGCAGTTCCTCAGTGGAACTATTCACAAACTGAATCTCACAGTTTGCTTTCCCCCATTTTGTTTTATGCAACTACTTAGAACTGCCAAATTTTTAATTGATTTCTTAATTATATTGTATTTTGTACTTCATTTTTGGTATGGTTATATATTAATCTTATAACAAAGCACTTCTGATTTACAGTTAGATCCACATATGTGGTATTTCAATAGTTTTCAGCCCATTTCTATTAGTTCAAGGAATCATAGATGAACTTCCTTGGATCAGGCATTTATCAATTTCCTGTTGTGCCCTTAAGCAAATGTTAACAATTATTTATTGTTTGCAAATATAGAAAAACTTTTTAGTTCTAATGTGTTGTTCACCTGATGTTTTTCCCACATTTAAAGTATTAACTTTTCCATCTCACAGGAAAATAGAACCATGAGAGAGAACATTGCTGGCATATTGTGGGAATATGAATTTTCTTGGAGCATTTTGTGATTTAGGTGAGGAAATTATAACTTTTTCCTTCTTTGATTCAGACAAACTTCAACTTCAGTGACAAACTTTAACAATGAACAAGCAGTTCCTTTGTTTGAGTTAGTCAGCAGTAACATAATAATGATATGTGAAGGGAAAACCACCTAAAATAAATTTGTCAGACCATTAGCTCAAGAGAGTTTACAACATTATCAAGTTCTGCCATTAATGCCTAGGCTTCCCTGCCTGTCTAGAGATTCAGTTATTACATGAGTGAAATGGAGTGTATTATATCAAGTTGATAAACACTGTCATACGGGTTTGTAACAAAATGTGCCAGTGCCACTAGAAAGTGACAACATTGCCATCTCTCTTGCATCACAATCCTGATATGAGATCTACACAGATAGGCACATGTTCGGACATGTATCTCCATGAACAAAAAAACAATTGTTCTACAAGTTTATGTGAGCTGTGTTGCTGGAATGTAAAACACTATTACATGCAGGTAAGGCCAAGTAAATAGTAAGCAGGGAAGTTCCTACATCAAGAATTACACACCAGGACTTAGAAAATTCACTTCTGCTTTGAGCTTAGAGCTGATGGTTTTTCATCCTTTCTATACATGGAATGCAGAAGAAGATGCTGAGATGACACCTCATCTCAGCAGAAGAAGGATGAAAGGAGGATCCAGAAAATAAAAAATCAACGATGGCAAGATAAAGCCAAGGTGATTCAGCTCTGTGCTGACAAACATGACATGCTATCTATAGTCCAACTTCCCATGGTCCTACTTTCCTGTTATTGCAGGATAGCTCAATGCTCCTCAAAGACAACAGATCTATCCAAGCTAGATGAAAAGAGTACTTTGATGCACTCCTGAACCATGAAACAACTGTGATGAATGCCACTATTGAATTCCTCCCCCCAACATGCAGAAAGGGGATCCCTTACCAATCCTCCTATCCTAGCAAAGAAACCAAGAACAACAAGGCCACTGGACTGTATGGCATACGTGCTGAAATCTTCAAGGTTGGTGGTGATGAACTGGTACTGAGACTCTATGAATTTATTCTTCAAATTTGGAAAAATAAGGACATTCCTGGAGACCTGAAGAATGCTAACATCTTGACTATCTTCAAAAAAGGAGAAAAATCTATGTGGGGGAAGTATCAAGGTATCACCCTTCTTTCCATGGCAGGAAGCTTTCTCACTCACATCCTCCTAAACTGTCTTCTACCACTAGTTGAGGAAGTTCTGAGAATCTCAGTGTGTTTTCAAAAACCATTCCACAGGGAAATTGACATGACCTTCATTGCTCATCAGGTCCAAGAAAAGTGTTGTGAACAACATTGGGACCTATATATGGCCTTCATTGGTCTTCCTAAGGCCTTTGGCTACATCAGTCATGAAACCTTGTGGAAACTACTGCCAGATTTGGATGCCCAGAAAAAATACATCAATGTCCTGAGGCTTCTCCAAGAACAGATGACTGTGACCGTTCTTTGTAGCAGACTGGAGGCAGATCCATTTGTCATCAAATTGGGGTCAAGCAAGGAAGAGTCAATGCCCCAATTATTTCTCTATTTTTTGACTGTCATTCTGATTCTCATTAAGGACTGTCTCTCTTCCAGAACTGACATTGAAAATCTGGTTCCATCCTTTAGTTATTCAATCTGGGACATTTTCACTCGAAGACCAAAATATTCAAAACAACCATCCTTGACTTTCAATATGCTGACAACAGTACCATCCTTGTGCACATTGAGGGAAAAACCTCCAGACCATTTTGGACCAGTTTGCAAAAGCCTACAAAACTTTGGGCCCCTCTCTCAACACTGAGAAAACTAAGGTGCTGTAGCACAGTGGTTCTCAACCAGGACCCATTTGTAAACATTGATGGCCAGTCCCAACCCACAGCCCCCTGACCCTGCCGGTGCCCCTCACTCCTCACTTGCAGCCTCTTGGCTTTGTGAGTGCCCTCACTCCCAAGCCACAGTCCCCTGCCCTCCAGGACCATGACAGGAGTGCAGTGGTTGCAGCAGCTCTGGCTTATATAGGTGGCAGCAGAGCAAGTCCAGCCCTGGTATAAGCTGGAGGGAGGACGAGGAGAGGCCTGTGGCACCCCCCACCCTGGGCTGGGGCTCCTGTGCCTTACCAGTCATGGCCCCTCATGCCCCCTGAGCAGCGTTTCTTGGGCACCCCACCTTTATAAGGATGGGCACGGGTCCTGGTGCATGCAGCTCCCTGCAAGGGGAAACATGCACTTTCCTGCATTTTTCTGGGACTTGCTCACAACCCTTTCAAATATGCTTGCAACCCACTTTTGGGTCGCAAGCAATGAGTTGAGGAACCTTGCTCTAGCAGCCTTCTCTAGGCCATGAATGTGACCCCTCTCCTCAAATAACCATCAAGGGGAAGACAGTAGAGGTAGTTGAGCACTTCCTTTACCTCAGTAGCCACCACTCTCAGAGAGTGAACATTGATGAGGAATTGAACACAGGTATGGGCAATTACACCAAAACAGGTGGTGCCTTAAGGCTTGAGATGACATCTCCCTGGTTGAATCCCACTCCAGCCTATATAATGTTGTCCTCAGAGCATTCTGCTCATGGGGTGCTTCTCTTAACTTTCCTGCCATGCCTTGATCTTTAATAATAATGAGGGTCCTAGAGTGTTAGTAACAGCCCTCATGGGCCTGCTCACATTGGGGATGACCTTGGGGCTCCTCTTCCCCTTCACCCCATCTACACACCAACTGGAAGCTGGATAGTGATGATGGCCCAGAACACAAGATAAAAGGGACCAGGTTTTTAAATCACAAGGCAATACAGTCCTTAATCAATTCAGGGACTTTGAATTTAATGCCACTTTCAAATAATTCACTTATAGTCCAAGTAAATTCCAATGGCTAATTGATTCACAGATTTTTCTAAATCAACATAGTTCTCAATCAATTCGCAATCTTCATAAATCAAGTCCTGTCCCTCAATCAATGAATGGGATTTCAAATCAAAACTTCAGTTAATTCATATGTGCTCAAATTCCTAGCTCCTAGTCAATTCATGAGCTTTCGTGTACATACAGTCATTAATGAGTTTGCAACACTAATCAATATCGACTGTTTCTAATCACTATGCCTGGGTCCCTGGGTCATGGAGACTGCCTGACTCACATATTCCTTCCTAAGCCTGGGTGGTGGGGTCCACATGGACTCTCTCTCCACAGTGATGGGTGCACTGGATGGCTGGAAACCCCTCAGGCTTTCAGATTGTGGATCCAGCTGTGTTTCCCATTTGCTTTGGCTACGCTGGGTCCTTTGCAGCCACAGAACTCTGTTCGCCCCCTCTGCATGGCCCTGCTTCCTCCTTTCTAGTTGGCTCAGGGAACAGGCTTGCGACGTCACTCCCAGAGCACCAGCCGACTTGCATGGAGCACGTACTTTTAAACCTGGATTGGTGCTCTCTGGCACACATCACTCTGTTACCAGCATCTACGCATCTGCAGGTATGTAATGGCCATCTCCTGAACCTACTGGCATTCCCCCGCCCTCCACCAGTGCTTTACCGTACCTCCCAGGACCCTCTCACACCATGATCAATATGTCTTGTATGCCCCTACCATCACAGCAGAATCCAGTGCACAAGCACATTCTTCAGGAAATTGCTTTTGTGCGTTTTTATTGATCACAATCTCTGGAAAGACACCAAGATCCAGGTCTACAACAGTCATCATCCCCACTCTTCTCTACCAATGTAAAACATCAGTGACCTACCACTGTCACATCAAGATTTGAGAGAGATATCACTAACAATGTCTTTGGAAAATCTTTCACATCAAATGGGAAGATTGCTATACACATGCCAGCATCCTTGATGAAGCCAGTGTTTCCAGCATTGAGTTGGTGATACTCAAGCACCAATTTTGTTGGACCAGACACTGTGTGTGGATGTCTAAATCTTGACTCCAAAAACAAGTGCTCTGTTCCCAGCTTAGTTGTGGGCTGAGATCTTGTGGCAGCCAGAGGAAATGCTACCAGGACACATTGAAGACATAACTCAAGAAAATGGATGCTGACATCAAGAGCTGGGAGAAGCTGGCTGCTAACCAACTCCAACGGCACCGCAATGCCAACCAAATGGAAGCTGGCTTTGAAATAAAGCTTCTTGCCCTTGAAGCAGAGAAGAGAGAGCAGGGGAAGGAAAAGGAGAGAAATCCTAGTCTACAGCCAACTTTTCCATGTGGAAAGACCTGCAACTTCTACAGATGGATCTGTGGCTGAAGGATTGGACTCTTAAGTCCTTCAAAACCCTTCAATGAGCCACAGTAGAGAACATCCTCAAATCAAGGGATTGCCAAAGACAACAATATGAAGTAGTCTTTATTTAAGTTATGAAAAATTAATTTGATTTACAATGTTCTTGAAGTGTTAGACTGAGTTCTGGCAAAATTAAGAGGTGTCTGTTGTCCCAACAATAGTGGTGAATTCCACTTATATTCTCTAGGACAGTGGTCTCCAACCTTTTAAAGTAGGAGACCACCTTTGGCATTTAAAAGCAACCCAAGATCTACCGTGTGTCACTGCCACTTCCCGATTCCCCCACCCCTGCACAGTAGATAAGTCCCTGGGGAGGGAAAGGTGGGGCAGATCAAGGCAGAGGGAGAAAAAATTATTTGGGGGCATGGCTCCCCAGCAGGTAAGTCCCACCTTATGCCAGGGTCCCACTCAACTTACCCCTACTTCTGCTTCTGCGGCACTGTCCCTCACTGCAGGGGCCTTGATGTAGCCCCTCCCCTCCCCCATGGACTGACCTGCTGCATTGGGGCACGCGCATGCACGCACATGGGGACTCATTTCCCTACCCCAGCCTCATATCGACTCCAAGAGGCTCTGAGATCTACTGGTGAATCAAGATCCACTGGTTGGTGACCACTGCTTTAGGATATACTGGGAAAAGGCTTGTTTCTAATAATTTTAAAGAAGTAAATCCTGAGCAATGAAAGTGTGAAACTTGGAGAGGTAATTCCTGTCTAGAAACAAAGTCTAGACTGCAAAAAACTTAAGAGCATCCATATTTTGCTTATGGTTTAGAACTACAATTCAAATATGTATGAATATAAAATATATATATTTTAGCAATGTTCAAGACTTCCTTATAAAACACTCAGATAAGAAAAGGCAGCAATGCTTATATACCCAAAAAAATCAGTTAGGATGTTTAATGCAACATGTGTTGCTCTAATGAGCGATATACATAATGACCTACTATGATATTAAACTGTCACTATGGCCGTGTATAAATGAAATGAAGGGGACGTGTGCACGACATATTAAAGCAGGTTAAATGCTTTTGCACCGCTTTAATGGTGTTGGTGTTTGCAATCATTGGTGGCATATTGCGTGTTAATTCCAGCTGCTGTAGCACATTTGTCAGTTTAATGCGCATTAAATGACTTTGTGGCACAGCAAACTAAAGTACCTCCGAGGAGTTTTAGTTTGCTATGCTACAGCTGCAGAGCAAATCACCAGGCTCCATGCAGCTCAGGGGCTCTGCAGACAGCCTGTGCAGGCAGCCTGGCAGCAGCCCAGGAAATCAGGCTCCACCAAAGGAAAAAAGAAAGCAGTGATCCTGATCTCCGCCCCCCGCTCCCCTGGAGCCTGCCTACCTGCCTAAGCTGCACAGAGACATGGTCCTTCCCTCCACAGCTGTGGTGCCCCTTGGGACTGCCTGAGCTGGGTGCCTGCGGGTGAGTGCCACCCTAGGAGGGGGCCACCACTGCCACGGAGGGAAGCACCAAGTCCCCCTGCAGCTCAGGGACCGCTCCACCCACTGGCAGCTTGCCCTCCTGTCCCCGCCACTGGAGAGGCAGGTAAGACAGAGGTGTACACAACATAGGGGTTTACTTCACCCTAAATTGAAGTGGGGTTTTCAAAAACACACTGCTTCAACTTAGGGTGAAGTAAATGCCAATTTTGTCTACACATGCCCTTTGACTGCTACTTCTACTCCCTGTAGATTAGCATTGTGGCACATACTATACAAATCACTATCCCTATAAAATTATGGCCATCTCATCAAGTACAACACACAATCAATTCAATTTTTCTTAATATAACTATCCTTACTCCTTGCTGAATTTAAATGAGTAATGGAAGAGCCTTTCCAAATACAGAGAAAACAAGGAAGACAATAGCTCAATACAAGAGAAAAGAAAAAAATGATGAAAACCATTTTTTCTTGAAACTGCTTTTCAACTGCAGTTATTGATGGATATAATGATAGAGCTGAATATTTCTGAGGAACCAAAAAGTCATCAGCCAAATTATAAATACTTCAAAATAGAGTAAAGAATAAGGCACAAGACATAAACCAATGAATAATTCTCTGGAATACCACTGTCTTTTACGCCACCACTTACTTGTCATCTCTGCATGAATAAAAGTAAAAATATTGTTCTGGATATTGCCATAAAAGGCACTAAACTGTTTTCCAAAAAGATGAATAGAATCTTTTTTTTGTGGGTATAAACATGGTTTTCCCTCTTCTTTTCCCTGCCATATTATTATTTCAGTTTGGTTTTCAGAATAAGGGGGTGCGGGGCTCATACTCTTTGGTCAGTATGAAATTCATTGGTTTGGTAGTAAGTGAATGACATTTGTGGATTTCACTGGACAGATTTGCCTCTTTCATTCATAATTTTACAGGCTGCTTTGTTTAATTCTCTATATTCAATAACATCAAGCTAATCTTCTTTTAATATGAACATCCCTGAAAACCCACTTATTTCTCTACTATGCACCAAAACTATGATTAGAAAAAATTAGGCAGGTAAGCTTGTTTTAAGAATTTTTCATGTTCCTGTAATTAGGAAAAGACTTTAAAAGAAGCTAACCAAATGTGGAAGTGACTAATCAATAACAAATTATGCCATTCATATATATAACAAGTAAGAGTTCAACAATCTCATGCTGTCAGACACAAAGGAATGCTTTGATGTACTAGTCACTTTCAATCAATATAAAACCTCTGAAGTGTGAGAGTAAGTTTTAATATAGCAAAGAAGAAAAAGCAAGGCATGCATATGATCTGCTCATGTTAAAAATATCATTGACTATTCTTTTTCCAGAGAGTCATGGAAACCTACCTCTCTATTTGCATGTTAAAAGATCACTGTAGGATGCTTCTCAAAGCATCCTCAGATAAGAAGAAATACTTACATAAAAGGAAAGTCACTGCCTCCATCATCCTTACTCTTTTGTTTTTAAAATCTCTTATCCTTTCTCTGTATAACCTATTTCATAACAAGTTATACTGAAAGGTAATGAGAGAAAGAAGACATATATTCCAAATATTTTTCCCCTTAGTTCCAGAATTAAACTGTCAGTCATGAAGTTCCTTGAAAATCTCAGTCCAGAGCAGAGTACTTGGAGCATCATCTTTGATTCTCCAAAGGTTTTCCATGAAATTAATTAGACATGTGACTAGTCTTTCTTCAATAAACTGTCTTTATTAAAATAAAACATTCCTCTACATAAATTTTTACAATTTAAATTATTAAATGATCTTCAGAATTGGTGTTAATCCAACTAATTTTTAAATCTTGGTTTAGGTTTCAGGCTGTTTGTAAATTGTACATTACATTGAACAAAGTCATTCAAGGTTTCAGAAACATATCCAGATTAAGAGAGCTTATAAAATGCTATCAAAAAGTATCAGCCCCTGTTAATAAAGTAACTAACTGAGTCTGAGCCAGGGTAAGTGCATGCTAAATTAATTAGATGCTATCCTTTAATTGCATAAAGATGGTAGAATATAAAAACATTGTAGACAATACATTCGTATTCTGGCTGCCATATTTGGGTCTTTCCCATGAAAATCAGAGATCCAGCTGTCTTTTTCCCTAATGAGCTCAGCATATCCACTTTGCAGTCTCAGCATGCAGGCTGTATTTGAATGCCCTGGTTAAAGGATTATCAATCACAAAAAAGATGCGAGTAAAAGGAGGTTGCACTGGTACCTTTTCTCAATGGTCCTCTCTTTGGCTTCTACTGTTGAAGGCTGGGGCCCCAATAAGACAACTTACAAATCTACTGTGGAAACTAGATTTATGCAGATGTGACATCAAGTAGAACCTGGCCAAGTTTGAATGTTTTCCTAGAGTGAACACTTTTAATTAATAAATTGGGGGGGGGGGGAAGAGGAACAGAAATAAAATATAAACAAATTAGAAAAACCTAATATGATACCCACACAGGTTAGTCAAACACCACATTAAAATGTTCTTTTTTTTTAAAAAGGACTGAGTTAAAATACCAAATATTGGCTCAGTTGAGTGAATAACCTAGCTGCCACGCAACTCCCTAATGCAAATATATAGATTGTTTGTTTTGGATCTTGTTGAGCTTGCTAATATAAAGGATGAACTCCTAACCAAAATCACTGGGAATTTCACCTTTGTTTTCAAACTAAGTCTTCCAGAGGTAAAAAAAAAAGTCAAAGGATAGTGCCCTCACATGTCTGATCTTGATGTCACATAGCTCTGGTTACAGCGTACCTCTATTGGCTTGAATACTTGAAATTATTCCTGATTTACATCTGTATTAGCAAGATCAAAACAGCAAAGTAAACAACCTGCACTAGTTTTGTGTCTTTCTGAATGTATCCTCATCAACACAGCAAAGCACAAATGAGGTGGAAGGGCATAACTATAGGTGAATAAGCAAAAAATGGTAATTGAAAAAAGGAGTCGTGTGACTGTCTCTTCCTGCATGTGAGTTTGTGAGCAATAGAAGGAATATTGCCTAAACTAATATTATTTTAGAAATTACTCCAAACAGTAATTAAAATAATAGATGTGACTACTTCATAGAGGTATTACTGGCCCTCTGAAATATTTTTCACTTAAGTTATCTTGGCTGATTAGAAAAATGTTAGAAACCTTGTCAGTTGCATCATATCAAAAAAGACGATAGGTTTTGTGGATAGAAGAGCAGCTCACGTGCCGTCCTTTGACTTTAGCAATGCTTTTAATGCTGTCTCCCATAACCTTCTGATACATCAGGTCTAGTCTACTGTAAAGTGGGTGCACCACTCAAACTGGAGAAATTGTCTGAAATGAAATAAAATTCAGCAAGGATAAATCCAAAGTACTGGACATATGATGGAATAACCAGAAGCACAAATACAAATTAGGGAAAGACTGTCTAGGGTTTAGTACCACAGAAAAGGAACTCAAGGTTACAGAGGTCTGCAAGCTGAATGCAAGCTAACAATGTAATACTGTTGCAAAACAGCCAATAACATACTGGGATATATCACAAGGAGTGTCTCATGCAAAGCACAGCAAGTGATTCCTTCGCTATCCAGCACTGGTGATGCCTCCCTTAGTTTACTGTGTCCAGTTTTGCGCACCACTCTTCAAGAAAGAGGTGGACAAATTATAAACACTACATCAAGGAACAACAAAAATGATTAGAGGTCTAGAATGTATAGAATATGAGGAAGCACTGGGATTATTTAAGCCGAGGTGGTCAAGGGCCCCAAGGCCCACTGAACCAAGGCCCCCACACTGCTGGAGCTTTGCAACAGGTATGAACCTCTTGCAGCCCCAGCAGAGCCTGCAAAGTTGCCAGCTCCTGAGGGCAATGCAGGCTGTACTGTAGCTACTGCCCCCACTCTCCCTAAGACAAAAAAAGTGTTTGCTGTGGGAGACTCCATCCTGAGGGTAACTGAGGGGACAATGTGCCACCCTGACTCCCTAGCCCGGGAAGTCTGTTGCTTCCCAGAAGCCCAGATCCGAGACATTGCAGTGAAGAACCCTGAACTCCTCCAGACCACTACCCTATGCCCCTCAACCATGTGGGCACTAATGACACAGCTCGGAGCACTCCCAGTCAGGTCATGAAGCTCTACAGGGATTTGGGATGCCCAGGAAAAAGCAAACTTGCTAAATGTGTACTTTGCATCAGTTTTTCACCAGTCCCATGGGACGCCCCTGCCCACTGTGGGACAGGGAGGCCCGGGTGAGGGAGATTCCTTACCATTCATCAAAGCTGACCTTATGAAGGAACACCTTGACAGGCTGGATACCTTCAAGTCAGCCAGCCCTGACGGTTTACACCCAGGGGACTCAAAGAGCTGACAAGCATCATAGCTCAGCCTCTGGCATGGATCTTCAAGAACTCCTGGTGCTCTGGTGAAATGCCCAAAGACTGGAAGAAGGACAATGTCATGCCTATCTTCAAAAAAGGGAGGAAAGTAGATCTGGCAAACTACAGACCCATCAGCCTGAGCTCTATCCTGGGGAAGGTCTTGGAAAAGATTATCAAAGAGGCTATCCTATATAGGCTAGCTGACAGCAATATCCTGAGGAATACCCAGCATGAGTCTGTTGCGGGTAGGTCTTGCTTGACCAATCTCATTTCCTTTTACGACCAGGTGACCTATCATCTGAACAAGAGGGAAGAGATTGATGTCATATATCCTGACTTTAAAAAAGCCTTCGATCTGGTATCCCATGACCACCTCTTGGCAAAACTGGCTAACTGCGGCCTCGACCTCACCACAATATGCTGGCTGGGGAACTGGCTCTGCAGCAGGACACAGAGGGTGGTGGTTGACAAAGTCAATAGTTGTGGTGCGCTGTGACCAGTGGGGTCCCTCAAGGCTCTGTCCTAGGGCCTTTACTTTTTGACATCTTCATCAATGATGTAGACATTGATGTCACCAGTGGGATGGCCAAGTTCGCCGAAGACACCAACCTCTGGGGTAAAGCATCCACACTGAGGACAGGAGGGTGATCCAGGCAAATCTTGACAGGCTTAGTAACTGGGCTGATGAGAACCTGATGGTGCTTAACACTGAAAAATGCAAGGTTCTCGACCTGGGGAGGAAAAACCTACAGCATGCTTATAGGCTCCACAGTGCTACGCTGGTTAGCACTACAGATGAAAGGGACTTGGGGGTCATGATTGACCACAAGATGAACATGAGCCTTCAATGTGATGCTGCAGCTGAAGTCAGCAAAACGCTGGCTTGCATCCATAGATGCTTCTTGAGCAAATCCCAGGACATCATTCTCCCATTGTACTTGGCCTTGGTGAGGCCGCAGCTGGAGTACTGCATCCAGTTTTGGGCTCCACAATTCAAAAAGGATGTGGAGAAGCTTGAGAGAGTCAAGAGGAGAGCCACGCACATGATCAGAAGTCAGGATAACAGACCTTATAATGAGAGGCTGAGAGCCATGGGGCTTTTCAGCCTGGAAAAGTGCAGGCTAAGGGGTGATCTGATGGCCACCTATAAGTTTATTAAGGGTGTTCACCAGGATCTGGGGGAATGTCTGCTCACCAGAGCGCCCGAAGGGATGACAAGATTGAATGGTCACAAACTCCTCTGTGACCATTTCAGGCTGGACGTACAGAAGAACTTCTTTACTATCTGAGCCCCCAAGGTTTGGAATAGACTGCCACCGGAGTTGTTTCAAACACCCACTTGGAATGCCTCCAAGACACTTTTGGATGTTTTATCTTGCTGGGATCCTATGATCCCTGCTGACTTCCTGCCCCTGGGCAGGGGCTAGACTGGATGATCCTCCGGGGTCCCTTCCAGCCCAAATGTCTATGAAATCTATGAAGCCTGAAGAACAGAAGGTTGAGTGGGGATATGATAGCAGTCTTCAAATACAAAAGGACTGATATAAGGAGGAAGGGAAACCACTATTCTCTGTCCACAGGAACCAGGCAAAAAGTAATAGTCTTAAGTTGCAACAAAGGGGGTTTAAGGTTTAAGGTTGACTATTAAGAAGAACTTCTAACTATAAGGGTTATTTAGAACTGGAACAGATTACCTAGAGAGTCTGTGGAATCTCCAGCCTTGGAAGTTTTTAAGAGCATTTTGGACAATTTGATTGTGAGAGTTTAAACAGGTTTAACTAAGTGATTCTACTGAAGTCCCATCCACCCTGATTTTTCTATAATTTTTTCTGAGATTTCTATGACTGACAATGACTAATAGAGATAATAATAATGTGAAGAATACAGAGAATAATCCTACACTGGTAGGAGGAATAGACAAGTTTGTTAATGGTTATCTTTCAGCTCTAGCATCAGTGTTTACCTCTGAAAATTATAATGTCACTGATCTCAAAAGAAGAAATAGTCTGAACTACTTTTGTCACTCATAACCAATAAATGGATGACACTAAAGAAAATTAGATGCTGTGGAAAGTAGTGCTGTAGACTCAATAGTTCGCGTTCTTCTTTCTAAATTCGTATAGAAGCAATGCCACAACCAGCTGACTGGTGCTTAGTGCACTAGAGTCTTCTGCATGGTACATGAAATGATTGCCATTGGGATAACTATGCAATTCCAAGCCGTTAATTTTTGGTAGAATACTGGGAGTTACCAAATTCTTTATCAGTCTGAACTGGATCAGAATCATATTTGCTCCAAGGATACAATTATTATAAATTCCTTCTGTCATCCAGTATTTGTTTTAACAGAGGCTGAAAAATAAAAGAGAAAAAAATGGAGGAACAGTAGTTACAACCTAGGAAGGAAATATCAAACACTAAAATGAAAGAGAAACAGGTGGGTATCAAGAGAAAATGTTGTCTTCAGAAAATGATCTCTGAACAGGCAGAGCCTATTTGGTTACATGCATACTGGGAAACAAGGTCAAAACTTTGATCTATTCACAAGCAAGAGATTTTTTAACAAGAAATGATATACCAGGAGTTAAAGAAAAACAGACTTGTCTGGAACAAGTCAGCACATTCTCCATGTTCAATGTACCAGTATGTCTTGTTGAGCAATTCATATTTAAACTAGCTTCCCATTGCCCTAATTTCCTTTTACTTTTAGGGCATCTTTGAAGTGGTGAGAAAGCTGCCCCACTAGATCCCACTACAACAAGGACATTTGAACAGTTATCTAATTTCACTACTGAGGTGGTGGGAGGATGAACTGAGATGAAACAGTCCATGTGGTTCACTTATAGGTAATGGTACTGTTTCGGGCCATCCTTATAGTAATTATTAGCTGCAATCATTTTTTAGAGCTAAGTTTTAGGTCTATATTTTTATCCTTCAGACCTTGATTTGTGATCAATAGGAGTATTGATCTACTGGAGCTAGACTGTTCTCAGTGGTGGCAGATGACAAAACAAGGAACAATGGTTTCAAATTGCAGCAAGGGAAGTTTAGGTTGGATATTAGGAAAAACTCTTACTAGGAGGGTGGTGAAGCACTGAAATGGGTTACCTAGAGAAGAGGTGAATCTCCATCCTTTGAGGTTTTTAAGGCCTAGCTCAACAAAGTTCTAGCTGGAATGATCTAATAGGCCACCTGAGGTCCCTTCCAACCCTCATTTTCTAAAATTCTATGCTTTAAGTTTTACTCATCCAGTATATTTTTCTCAGTTCCAACCTCCTGACAATGAGATACCAGAGAAATGCTTGCAGCTTTTATACAGGAATAACATTTATTTTTTAGAATATAATCTCCGAACAGGCACAGCCTATTCAGCTATATGCAGATTGTGAAACTTGAATTTCTATGCCAGTCTTTTAAAATCTATTTCTAGATTTTATTTCCTAGCATGCACCCAAGGAACACTTCACCTTGTAAGCCATCACAAAGGCCAGACCTACATGCAACTTTAATGTTAGTTCTGATCAAAAATACCTGTGATAGGCTGTCAGGAAGTTAACTGCTTCATATTCAGGGAATCATCTTGTTGGATGTGAAAACAGTAAGAGAAGACAGTCTTTGGAAAAAGATGTTTAAAGGAACTGAAAAGAGAAAAGGAGACAAAGACTAACTCTGTGACTTGATCTATGAACCAGTCACTGAAGGCCCTCTACATTCCCTTTCCTTAAGACAGTGCCACGCTAAGATTAAAGAGTTACAGGATGCAAGTCTGGACCTACAGAAAAAATTACAAAAATAGATATCTCCTTTTACCCTAAAAATGATACTGTCATCCCACAGGGCACAAGGTGAAGTAGAAGAACTAAAAAAAATGAGCAAGTGCATTATCTTCTTTCCTGTCACCAGACGGTCAAACAAATAAATTGACAGCAATTCATTTTGAGGAGTAATGGTCACTGGCTAATCAGTTAGGCAAAAAATAAGGCTATACATGAGGTATACGAAGCATGCTTGTGTTTTCAGCAGCAATCCTGCTACCAGTGGGTTCATCCAGTCATTTGTTAATATGGCAACCTATGAATTCTAGAAGAGAGCAACAAGGTGGGGGAGCAGCAAACCTCAGCATCCACCATCCCCTTATCCTTTTATTCTATCCAATCTGGTAATTATCTTTAGATCCCTTTACCAGTAATCCTCTTATGTTAATTAACTTAACCAGCTTACTGAAAGAGGCAAGACAGATAAGATGACAGCAGAAATAAAAATGATGCACTATCAGAAAATGGGAATTCTTACAAAAGAATGCTTAGGATAAACAGAGGATAACATCCCTAACAAAATGTATTTTGTTAGACAGTTTAATTTTTCCCTGGAAGATGCCACTCCCTAATGTTTTCTGCTCACGAAAATCTATTTGTACATGTAATTCATCCAGTCAGAGAAAAGAAACTATAAACGTGCAACTTGCATGTTTCCTTATATGATTCAAACTCTGTATCTGGAGTACCTGGAAGAGTGTTCACTCTGGGCAGCTTGTGGAAAAGCCATAAAAAAAAACTCTTTGGCAAACAATTATGAGCATAATTACTAAAAATCCTGATCTGGTTTTGAACAATTGATGAGTGAAAAATAGGTCCAAATACAATATTGTTCTACCAGCTGTGCTTGTGCCCTTTTTACAATTAAGTGAGAGGTCAACCTCTTTCTCCCTCTTCTTTCCCATCAAAAACTATCTACAACAATTTCTAACTGCCTTTCTTGTTCTGTGGAAAAATGTTGTAGACATTATTGTGTATGAACATTATTTTTGAACAAAACTCTGTTTAGCTTGCCAAAGCTTTAATATAGAGTTTAAGAGTTTTATTATTAAAAGATTCACTGCCAATGTATTATGCATACAATTTATGCATATTTTAAAAGTCAGTCGGCCAAATCATGCTGTCAGTGAACACATCTACACATGCTATTACTACACATGATTAAACTGCGAAGCTAATTGCTTATTCCTCTGCAGTTTATTGCTCCCTGTTACAGGGATGTGCCTCACTCAGTGTTTCACATGCCATGCTTTGATGGGAAAAAAAATTGGAATATTAATCCCAAGCAAGATACAAATCAAATGGTCCCTATATGCTCAATTTTAGTAGCTGTTTCGTTTATTAGCTCTTCCCAGCTCAGACAATGAATAACATAAATGCCAATGCAACAGAAACTATCCCCATTGGCAGGTTCCCAGAGTAGGTTATCATCACCCTACTCTGTACTTTCTTCTTTCTCTTCTAGGCTGGTTGGGACTCACTCCCTGAACCATCTTTGTTGCAGCCATTTACTACAGTAAGTAGAATCTCCAATCTCACCTACCAGTGTGCTGGGTCTCCATTTGTTTGGTGCCCTCCTGATCAGGTTTCTACCTGATTTATTGCTGTCCTCTTTGTCTCTCTTGTCCGTTGCCTTCCTGGGCACTGTCCTCCTCCTGGCTGTCCATTTTTATTGCTACTGTCCTCCACCTCCATGTCACTCTTCATAATTCTTTCCCAGTGTGGCATTTCCCACAGCCAGCTACACTTAAACATCATCCTTTTGCCACCCTTGGGCCTCTGCCTCCCACACCATGGGCAGTGGCCATTTCCAGTCTCTAAGTAACAGGGTTTACTGGCAGCCTGTTATACACCTGGCTGCACTATTTGAATATGCGCCCAGGAACAATTGCTTATTGCTCTGGAGTTTATTCATGCACAGTCCGTGGAGCCAGGTCAAAGCAGCCCCAGCTGGCAGGGGATCCTGGGGGTCGAGCCCCGGGAATGCTCTCCTTGAGCCCTGGGACTGGCTGATTGTGCTGCAGAAGGGCTGGCTGGGGCACAAGGGAGCAGGGATAGCTGGCAAACATCCCCCACACTGAAGCACCCTTGTGCCCCATACAGCTGGTATAGCATCTACATGTGTGCTGTTACGGAGTTTTTTACTCCACAGTAGGATAGTACTGCAGAGTAAATACAAGTACTATCCTGCTGTGGAGTAAATTAGTTTACTTAAGCCCAACAGGGGCTCAGACGCAGAAGCTAAGATGTTTGCTGTGCAGTAAATGGCTCATGTAGACACGCCCAGTTATATGTCCACGCTGACTTCTGTCAGAAGTTCAGCCATGCTACTGAGAACAAAACATGGCCATAAAATCTGAATGCTGTTTGTGGAGACGTAATTTAATTGTAAGTGATTTTAATTTCAAAATGAAGAGTAATTCCCATTAAATAATGCTTCTGGCCATCCTACACTTTTGACCTAATTGTGACAATAAATAAAATGTCATGATAATGGCTAGCCATACTATTTTGCCTTGTTTCTATATTACAAATATTGGTATCTTCCAATTATAAACTTTGGGGTAGGCACTTCATGTTCTATATATATACACATATACACACACACACACACACTTTATAATTTGCAAAGTGCTCTATTCACCTGTAAAAGAACTGCCTCATACTCCTAGTGAGCCAGCTAATCTTCTTCTCCTTCAAATTGACCCTTAACATATGCCTTGCATTTCAAACTGTTTCACAGAACTTTTCAGCTTAACTCTCCTTGTCATCATGTCTTTATCTACGTGTATTTCAATTTTTTTAACAGCACATCAGAGAAAACAAGGTCCTCAGGGCAGGGTATGTATGTATTATGTACTGGTCAAATGCTTTATAAATTTATGATACTCTTTTAGTAACTATAAAAGATCATATCCTTTACCCATTTTTTCTGGGAAGCTAACCGAGGGACTGCCTCATAGTCCAAATTATCACAAGCATCTCCCTAGATTTATTTTCTCAGCAAGGGACAAACCAGAAAGTAAAGTCAATTCTCTAGTCTTTTGGGAAAAGCCTCTGTGCTTGCATCTTTGAGAGTTTCCCATGTGAAAGCACTCTCATTTGGGAAGTGTATTGTTATATTACCACCATGCATTTCTGGCAGACAATCAAATTTTGAAAATTATATCAGAAAGCATTTGTTGAAAGGCTTCATTTGACGTTGTTTGGGCTTCTTTGCCCAGAGTGCACCATAAACAAAAGTTGCATTATGCAGCATGGTTTATATCAGCCCCCCAGATGCTTACTCTCCTATATACTTAACTGCTCCAAGGATGAAGTAGCTATTGGGCAACTCAGTTCTTTTTGGTTTTACTATTACAGCAGGCCAAATAAAATTGAAACCAATAAAATAAAATCTAATCACAGGTAGAAGGTGAAAGAATGGCTCCTCAATTAGCAGAATGAACTACTAGCATGCCAGCAAGCGGTTTCAACCTACAAACATCCTAAATCCTAAACTGTGAGTTTCAGCCTACAGCCATCCTAAATTTCATGTTCTTGCTTGGACTTCCACTCAACAGTGCCACTGCATGATTTGAACAATCTGGGTCTAAGAGACCAGTTATTTTTCAAATAACCTTTTATAATAGCTATTTTTCAGCCCCTGAGATCTGTATTGTGTGCTACTAGATTAAAGAAGGACTCCAAGGCCATAGGGCTTGCTGCCACAGGAAACAGGCTTTTGCTGGTGTGCACAGTGATGTCTCTGTTGTGAAACTTTGTTATCCTGCCAACTTATATCTCAGCCACATGTCAGTTTGCAAAAATCCATACCAAATTTAAGCAGTTTAATTGTTCTCCAATTACATCCTGTTTTGACTGCTGAGCATTTTCACATTTTTAGGATGGAAGCCAGTTTCTTCTGCACAGAATGGCATAAATGACATATTTTGCCATAACTTTGGGGGTTCTTTTCTTTCCAAGCTACTTTGATGCATTCAGTACAGTCCACACTTTAGGTCTGTATTGTCATTAAACTGCAGTCCACAGAGTGCACACAATTCTCTTGACTGCAAACAAGAAAGACACTGAAATAGAATTAAATTAAAAGGGCAACAGACTGAAGTGATAAAGACAAAAAAAAAAATCAGCAAATTTAAGCCTCAGTTCAACAACAGTAAAATCTGCTTTCACATCACAAAACCAGATCTTACTGATGATTTACAGAAGATGCCTAGATCTATACTAAATCAGTCCCTTCAGAGGGGAACTGGTGCTGAGAAGCTTGCTCGGCTGGTTTCCATTTCACTGTCCTATGTCATCGTAGAAGGTTTATTTTGAACATCTCTCACCACCTCAAAATATAGATGCCAGTTTTCCAGCCAAACTCTGATGAAATGTATTATTATTTACGTAGTGCTGTAGCTGCAAATAGTTAGGGACCTACTCAATTCACGATTTTGCAGAACCCGCAAAATCAGGTATTGTCTGTAAAATCTCAAAATTAAAAGAAAAACCCCAGTAGGAGTCAGCAGTGCTCATGGATGCTGCAGCCCAGCCTTGCAGCCCACTGCGGGGGGGGAAAGTTACCAGTGCAAAGGGGAGAAGCCAAGATGGCAGTCCCCTCCCCCCTACTGCCTCTCACCACAGATTGACTGAGAGGGCTGCCCATCACAATGTCCCACCCCTCTTGGCCAATCTGTGGTGATGGGCTGGGCTGCATGACAGGCAACACTCTTGGCCAATCAGTGGTGAGGGTGGGGCCACCGGGCCCCCTCAGGCACAGGCATGTGAAGGCCCCACTGTAATAAGCCCAGAAAAGTGGTGGCCAGGCCCACGATCGGCCTGTGAAATTGCCTGCCTTTATAATTTCGGTAGGTCCCTACAAATAGTACATGAGCGGGGTTCTTTGCTCAGAAGAGATTTCAATCTAATTAAAAAAAGAAAAACCTACAACAAAATGGCAAAAGAAAATACTAGAAGAAAGGGTAGCAAGTGGAAGAAAAAAGAGTAGGTCAGACAGATCAGACAAGACAACCTTCTTTGGTAGATTCATTTTAAAGATTTTATGGAAGAAGTGTATTTCAAGATGGGGTTTGAATGAGAGTAGGGTGCACACATAATAGGAAAAACCACCACATGTTGCACATGTTGCAGCATAGAAGATGACACAATGATGAGAAGGACAGGAAAGCTTCACTGTCAAAACTGAGAAGACCTCACATAGAAAAACCACAACTTTTACAAACAGAAATATTGGCTAATAAATCTGGTTATTTTCTATAAAAAATAGTAGTAATTAATGAGGAAAACAGAGAAATCAAAGCAGCAAAATTGAAAATAGGCATGTCACATGGAATCAATTCCCTGAGCTATGACAAAAAGTAATTTTGTGACAAACTCAAAAGACGGTACTTGTGATTAGAAGTATAGCCCTCTGCACTCATTAAATAATTCAGCATGGCAATATATTATTGAAAATTTATCATTATTTATTTGGTATCAACAGTGTACTCAGTCCTTTATAGATGACACTGACTATAGGTCTTTGCTCATGGGAAATCCCCATCTAAGTATATGGGAACTGGAATGCAAAGGCCAAGAGTGTTGGGGTGATAAAGCTGCCGTAACTGTTACCATTGTCACTTTGATGCCTTTTTTTTCTTTATTATATCACCTGTTTAGTTGCCAATGGCCAGGGCCCTATGACCACTGACCTTTAGGGAAAGGTGTCTTAAAAAGAGACTTAAAGGAGGCACAAAATCCAAAGTAGAAGAACTACCAAACAGAGTTCCAAGGCATGGTGGAAAAAGTAATATAGGGCACGCTCCAGAAGCACCACAGGTAGCTGAAGACAGTGGCAGTACCAGACACTGGTTAGTGAGATCATGCCTACAAGGGTCCACTGGATATGGGGGGACTGAAGTAGAGACTTTGGAGCAGCAGTGCCAGTGTTTAGCATCCTCCTGTAAGGTAGGAGAGAGGATGGCAAACCCTACATCCATTGAATACCTCTGGGTTCCCTGGCAAAGCTTTGCTAAAATGACCAAGCATTGGGTGGCAAACTATTTCAACTTCAAAAGAAGTACTCTGAGTTAACGCCTGTGTAATTTAGAGGACAATCTGTCCCTAAAATTGCTTTGCATCAGTCTCAAAATACATTTCTGAGGCACATTATTGTGTATAGATAACCAGGTAAAAGACACTTCCTGCATGCACCTCCATATCACTTTCTTTCATTTCCATCACTCACTAAACAAAAGTTCATCATAAAACCAGTAGATCATCTCGTAATAAAGCATTAAAATTTGAGAAAAGAAAATGCATTAAGATCAATTTTCCAACAGTAAAAGGTAGGCAAACACTGACCAAAATTGACTCTAAGGAGCATTTCAATAAACACCATTTTTGATAATTTATGCTGCCTACCAAAAGCATCAAATACTTAAAATATGAGAGATGCTAAGGAAGACACACACACACACACACACACACACACACACACAAATAACCATGACACATATCAGTTAACGGAGCACTGCTTGGTCTGCATTAAGTGTTAAGGGGCAGAAGGGAAGAGTATACTGCATTACAATGGGGAACCCTGCAAACAAGAACACTCAATGCACAGGTTCTGCTGTTGAAATTAACTCTTAAACAGCATCACTGATTGTATAAAAAAAGTGATCATATTTAGCATGGCAGAGCAAGCTTATTCTGTTAAAATAAAGATCAATGTGTTCTCATTCTCTGATTGAGCTTCACAAATCTCAGGTGTGCTGCAGGATGAAGGAGAGGTTCTGGTGGCTCCCATCTCAGGCTTGCACAGTTCAAAAGCCTGTAGATATTGAGTGCTGGATTAGGCCTTGAGTATTCATTCAGATGTATAGATGTCACTTGGCTATATTTAGATTCTTTGAACTATGGCAAAATGCACCCTGAGCTACCTTGTCTCATAGATCTATCACTGTGTTACCTAGGTACCATACAGCAACTGAATGTAGCACAGAACTGCTTCTTTGTGGCATATATCATGCCCAACTGAACTAAAAGTGTGAGCATGACTCAATACTCTGAAAGGAGGAAGACTTATGACCCCATAGAGAAAGTTATTTGACCAAACACAGATTCCAGAAAACAGCCACTAATCAATACAACCTCTAGGGAAGGTCAGGTATACCTCAAAAGGGATTGTTTAGACTGCCTGATTTTATTTTATTTTTTTTACTATTAAGGGATCAAAGCTTGCACCCAAAGCCACAGCAAAACTGATTGAAGTTGGTGAGCTACAACTGCTAGGGTATGTAAGTGGGGTGGTAGGAAGAAGTGGGGAAGAAACTAGCAGAGGGATGCTGCACCCTCTTTGAGGGGACAGCAATGGCAGATGCACACCATCTGTGTTCCTCAATGCTCCAGGACGTACTGCGCCTCCCTGGAGCACAATGCACCTGAGAGCCCCCATTCCACTGGGTCCTCTCTAATCCACAATGCAGGGCTGCAGCCATCTGTCACAATCTATCCCAAGGAGATGTGCAAGGACTGTGTAATTTTACCTAAGATTCTTAAGTGGAGGTACAGGGGAAATGCAGTACAGAGCCCAGCCCCAACTAAAACTGGGCAAGAACAATTATTACGAGAAGACAACCTATTATCAGTGCATGTACCTTGCATGTGTCTGAGACCAATCAAGGAAGAAAATATGGGGGAAAAAAAGATGGAGTCCCTTCAGCTAAATGACGTGTAACCCTAGTGACAAAGGTAGTCCCACCGTTGGAAAGGGGATAACCCTCTTCTGGAAATCATATCCACTGAACTGGTGTCAGCACCTTTGGGATTTAATAATCAGTGAAAGGTCTTGTGCTACATATGAACGGTAAAGCCAAACACTTATCTAGAGGGCTAACTAGTTTTTAAATATTAATTCTTGTTAAACTTTCTCTACACAAAAAGCAGAAGATACAGAAGTGTAAGCTATTTCTTTAAATCCGTATAAATGCCAAATAAGTGGAGCCAGAGAACATTCTAAATTAAAACTGCAGCAATGTAGAAAACAGGACAGAGGTAGAGTAGCTCTAGGTTACAGACACAAGAACAGAAAGGCTTATTAACAAACTAAGGAAATACAAATTAGATGCATGTAATCTATCTAAGGTGGACACAAAACTAGTTGGCTCAATCTGTTCAATGAATAGTTGTTAATGGCTCAATGTCTAGTTGAGAGGTCATCTCAGGTAGGGTTTGCCAGGGGTCTCTCCTAGATATATTAATGTTTAATGTCTTCATTAACGATTTGGACAATGGGATTGAGTACATGCTTAGCAAATTTGCAGGTGACATCAAGTTGTGTGGAACTGCAGATGGTAGGGCTAGGAATCAGAATAACTTGGGCAGACTGGAGAAATGGTCTGCAATCAATCAGATTAAATTCAACAAAGACAAATCCCTGAATTTGGGATGGAATAGTTGCATGCACAAATACAGACTGGGGAATGACTGGCTAGGCTGCAGTACTGCAGAGAAGGACCTCAGGATTACAGTGGACTATAAACTAAACATGAGCCAACAATTTGCTCTTATTGCAAAATTAGCCAACAGTGTACTGGGCTGTATTAACAGGAGTGGAACTTGCCAATCAAGAAAAGTGATTCTTCCATTGCATTCATCATTGTTGAGGCCTCACCTTGAGTCCTGTATGCTGTTTTGGACCCCATAGTTCAAGAAGGATGGATCCCAAAGGATACACACAGGCTGAAAAGAGTCCTATGGAGAGTGAAAAAATACTTAGAAGCCTGAGTGGCATGATTTACAGGTAGGGACCTACCTAAATTGCAGTGAAAATGCACTGTGCAGTGGCTCCTTTAATCTTGCTAGTTTTACTGGACACATTGCCCTCCACCCACCCACCCACTGCTGACTGTAGGAGGGGCCCCATTGGCCCTGCTGCTTAACACTTGCTGCTGAATCAGTTGGGAGGCAAAAATTTTATTTTAAATATGCTGCAGTTTTTGTCTCCAGTCAATCAGCAATAAGTGGAAGGGCTGATGGGGCCACTCGGCCTATCAGCAGTGGGAGGCAAAAACTACAGCATATTTGAAACTACAGTTTTTGCCTTCTGGCTGATCAGGACCAAGCTGCAAGTGGCAAGGCTGCCAGGGCCCCTCCACCTATCAGTGGCGGGGGAGGGAGGGGGGACACATGGTGAAAACAATAAGATTAAAGGAGCAGCTGTGTGGCTCACTTCTGCTGCAATTTAGGTACATCCCTATTTATGAGGAAAGGCTGAAAAATGGGTTATTTAGTCTGAAGAAGAGAAAAATGAGGGGGGATTCAATAAGTTTTCAAATACCTGAAAGATAATTATAAAGAGGAAGGAGATGGCCTTTTCTCTGTGGCTGTAGGAGATTGGCCTTGGCCTATGACCTCAAGCTGAAACAGAGAAAATTTAGGCCAGAGATTAAGAAGCATTTGCTGACTAAGGGTGGCCAAGCATTCAAACAGGCAACCTGGAGAAATTGTGGACTCTCCATCCCTGCATAATTTCAAGAGTTTAGACAAACACTTGGCTGGGATGATTTAGGCAGGAAATAGCTTACCTTCAGCAGGAAGATGGACTAGATGACCTCATGAGAGCCCATCCAGCCTTACTTTTCTATGATTCTATAAACCCAGAGCAGCTGCACACAAAAGAGCATGTTGTACACTGAAAGGCAGGCAATGGAAAGCATGACCAATGCAACCCTGACTCAGATGGAATAAATTAATTCTGTTGGAGTGGGATTAAATCAGTCTTAGGTTTTGAGTCATATATTCATAACTTTTCTTTAAATTGGGCAGCTTGATTTACCACAGATTTACCCATTTGTGTGTCCATGGCCTTTATGTGTAACACATATCTCTGCATTGTAACCCAGTTCCTTGTTTCACGTTAAAAGAAAGCAACTCTTAGATTCTTCATCATTACTTCTGAGCTGTAAGATAAAGCAATTTTAAGTTAAAATTTTCCCCACTCTTGAGTATCATATTCAACTTCTGTTAGACATATACCATAGGAATCACAAAAGGACTCTTGGGCTCTAATAAAATAGTGAGAAATGACAGATTTTGCAAATCCTATACTTGGCTTCTCCTGTACAGCTTATTACTCAGTCTCTGCAAATCATCAGCTTCTATAGGTAGCTACACAGTACACAAAAGAAACTGATTTGGGTTAAAATATTTTAAGATGTTACAACTGGATTATTATGCAGAAACAATGTACCTATAAATTGAAAGTGAGAATAGGCATCTTAAAATCCTTATGTAAAAGAAACAATCATTTATTTCAGCCTTGCAGTCATTCAGAGCACTGGAAGCTGCAGTGTTCCATTAGCTTTTCAATCTCCCTATAATAATAAAGGGCGCATCTAAATTAAAACAGGTCTATTTATATAATCAGTTCCACCTTTAAGAATTTTAACTGCAGGTCCACAGAACACTCAAAGTGTAGGAAATGTAATAATGGAATGCAAGAAAGATATAGGTTGCCTACTTTTCATTACACTTCAACTGGTTTCACCTGAGCTGTATTGATTATTAGTGGCATTAGCTGCATAACTGGCACTTACAAATATACCTTACAAGATGAATTCCAAAAATTAAGACTCACTAGCTCTCAATATCAAGTTCCCAATTCCCATACTGCAGTAGAAAATACAACAGTAAACTTCTCTTGACACTACCTAAATTTATAGCCAAATACCAATAAAGTAAAATAATTAAGGGCAAGCGTAAAGTCAAACCCGTAAGAGGCATATGGAAGTGCAGGCTTTCCTTGTGTATGTAATTACAAGTGCCTAGCCACTTTACTGCATGCTCGAAAAATCCTAATTTACCCTAACTTTTTCCATATCATTAAAGAAATGATATGACTAACTAAAGAAAGCAGTTGCATGGGCATGCCTCAGATATTTGAAACTCTCTCCCCCAGGGTGATCTAACAAGCTTCAGTATTTGGCCCAGTTTAAAAAAATGTAGAAATTTCCTGGGTAACTGAGTCCAGTGCCCTGCTAATACATCATGTAATCCTTTTCATAAACTGATCAACCTAGTCAGTAAAACTATGTTTTAAAGCCCTATGTTAGCTAAAGATCTGAAATGAATGCTCAGCCTCCCAATCTGGACAATACTTTTTTCAAGCTTTTCTTCTCTAAAATAATGGCCAGACCCTTTTAATAAAGCTTTGCAAAATAAGAACACACATGCTTGAACTAAGATATATATTTCAGATTTCCCAGCTGAATTTAAAATAAAAGTTAATGGCTGAGTTTTAAAAAGGATTAAAATGAAGGGTTCTTAATAAACAACAAAAAAAAAACCCCTGTGCACAAATTCTCAGTTAAAATGTCATTGCCACATATTGTCACAGCAATGGAAAAGTGAAGCATAAAATGTAAAGGAACAAATAGGTTTAAAAATAGGAAAACAAAACAAATTTATAAATAACTAGCAGTCACTTTATTAAATAAGTGTTGAAAGAGCTCATTATTATATTATACCAAATACAAACAATATAAATGATGATCACAGAACCCATTTGAGCAAAATGTAATCCTGATACACTTCACTAAATTCAATGTTATCCCGCTAATTACCCAACATTAAGGAAAAATGTTGTTTTATTGACTCTGCATGAACAGACACAACTAATAGAATGTGGCTATCTAAACAGCTTGTTAATTTAATAACAGTAACCCAAGCCATCATGCAAACACACTTGAATTCACCCTGGAGTTTTCATTAAATGGTCTACATTGTAAGTAATTAAAAAATAAGTTTAAAATAAATATCAAGCAAAATACTCTTACAATACTTTTGCCAGAGATCTTGCAACCTTTATATAAATGGTTGCTTTGACTAATAACATTTTGTTAACAATTTTATAAAATAAAAAACATTTCGCATTTTAAAAGATTTACAAATTAATTAGAATCAGTAATCCAGTCGATATTTATGTTGAGCTGCTCTATCTGTTGCTGTTTAGTTGAATTATTAAATATGCATCAGGCATATACATACATATGCACAAATAAATGACTCCTTTAAGGCTAGACAGTATGGACAGGCTTGAGGGCATTTACTCCTGCGGCTCACTTTACACTTTTGTGTTGGCTCCGCCAGGCAAGATGCTCTACACTCTCAGCTACCTCCGGAATTAGCACCTCGACAATTTTGGCTACTGGGACTTTTCAGATATCATCTGTATTTAGCATTTCCATCTTACAAGAGTCTTGTGAGTGATCTCCCAATCTCTACACAAACAACTGCTTTCATGGATCCCCCTCTCCCCCACCCCCCGCATCGTAATATAAAAACCCGACCCACGCGTATTGATGCCTTTAGGTACTGCAATGACGTCGGAAAGAATTTGCCACCGGGCCGCGTGCATGCGTGTCAGAAAGAAAACAGCCAATTCAAGTCCGTGATTTCCATCGAGGAACTTGGGAACGGGAGGTATGTTTTGCCCGTGTCACCGAGGGCCCGGGGAGGCCCCCAGGGCTGCCCACCGACCCTGGGCGCCGCCGCGGGCCCCACGCTGCACGCGACGCTCACTCGGATCCTGGGCTGTGCCACGCGCGCGCCTCGCCCAGGCCAGCCGGGCGCTGCGTGGTGGGGTCCACAGACCCCCCGTGCCCGATGCCCCGGTGGGACTACCTGTGCCACCGGCCGGGCAGCTGCAGCTGCCAGCGCGCGGGCGCAGCCTCTCCTGTCCCCGGGGGCGCCTGGAGGCGGCCCC
>NW_017728951.1:32592941-32598504 GCF_001723895.1 Crocodylus porosus | reverse complement strand
CGCGGCGGAGCTGGCCCCGCGCTCCGCATCGCCACAACGGCCTCCTGCCCCGCGCTCAGGCGCCCGCCGCACGCCTGCCCGGCCAGCAGCCCGCGCCCCGGCGAGGAAATGCCGCATGAGGCTTCACGGCAACCAGTTTTAAAGCATCAGCGAAATTCCTGGAGTTTAAATGTGACCAGCTCGAGCCGGGGGAGCGCCCTGAGCAAACATATTCCTAATAGCCCTGGCTCTCACTAGGACAACTGTCCGCCTCCGACCCGGGCCGTCTGCCTGAAACACCAGCAGGTTGGTACCTCGTTCCCTTACTTGATGAACAAGTCTGGGAGTTTTCCAAAGTCAAATGTAAACCACACTAGGACCAGGGGACTCGGTCTTTGTGAACAGGGGCATTCATTTAGAACAGGGGTTTTCATTGGCAGACCCCTAAACATTTTTGAACGGCGGTGCAGACCTCTTTGAATTGTAAGTGTGGGTCTTCGTATACTTTTGGTTGATCAGAGTGATCTTGTGTGGACCCCTTGGACAGCCTGCAGCCCCCAAGCTGAAAACCACTGATTAACTCCAACCAGTGCACATCGTGTCACATATGGTAAAAATATAGATCTCCGACGCAACGGAGCACACTCGATTAAGTAAGGCTGCTCCGCGTGTGAGCTGACGTGCGCTGCGGCGTGTGCAGTTGTACGAGTGGTGAAATGCATATCAGCGCACAGAAAATGGAGGTGGTGAGCTTTTGAACTCAAACACCTTCAATGTGTTTTAGTTCAAAAGTACACTGCCATTTTCTTAGCACTGACACACATTTCACCATTTATACAAATGCATGCCCCACAGCACCGGGCACTTTTAAAAGTGCCTGGTGCTGCGGTGCAATTGGCAAAACTGCAGTTCTGGGCACCACACTTTAACAAGGCCGTAGTAACACCTGAGAGAGTCCAGAGACGGGCCACCCATATGTTCAGAGACTTGCGCAGCAAACCATAAGAGGAAAGGCTGAGGCATCTGGGACACTTCAGCCTGAAAAAAAAACAAGGCCGAGAGGAGACTCAGTAGCAGCTTACCGCTACATCAGAGGCATACATCGAGAGCTTGGTGAACAACTGTTCATCAGGGCACCCTTGGGGAAAACTAGGAATAACGGTCGAACTCCTGGAAGACCATTTCAGGCTCAACATAAGGAAATACTGCTTCACAACTAGGGTGTCCAGACTGTGGAATAAGCTCCCTCCAGAGGTGGTGCAATCACCTACCCTGGAAACCTTCAAGAGAAGACTGGACGGTCACTTCACTGGGGTCACCTGACCCCTGTTGGCTTTCCTGCTTGGTGCAGGGGACTGGACCCGATGATCTTCCAAGGTCCCTTCCAGCCATACAGTCTATGAAACTATGACAGGGGTTTTCAACCTTTTGGGGTCAGCGTACCTCTGGCGGCTAATCAAGAAGGAAGGAGTCCCTCAGCGGCCAGTCAACAAGTTGGGAAGGGGATTCCCCCAGGCTGATCAGCGATGGGGGCAGCGGGGAGGAGGTCCACCCCAGTTGAAAACCCCTGCTCTATTAAATACCCCAATATGCAAAATTCAGGTCTGTGAAAATTCAAATGCATGGCAGTAAAGATCAGGGGTGATGGGAGACAATAGGTGTGAGATAGGTAGGTGTGGGGAAGGAAGGGGAAATATTGACCTGATGATAGAACGTAGCTGGTACAAGGCAGACAGGTTACCAAGGGTTATCTAATGGCAGGCAAATTATAATGTGCCATAAATCCAATGTCGATATTTAAACCATGATTTTTTGAATCCAGGAGGTTGATGAAGTGAAGTTCATAGGCTCTTCTATAAAATGTGTTTTGTAAATTCCCTTTGAGAAGTAGAACTGAGAGATCAGACAGAGAGTGGTTGTGCTGCGAGAAATGTGCACCCACAGGTACACACTTTGATGGATTTCTGCTGTGCAATCATTCTGATACACTGTTATTTGGTTTCTTCTACATATTTTTCATCAGGACATTTAGTGCACTGGATGAGATATATTACATTTCTGGAGGTGTGAGATCCAGGAAAAGTGATGGTTTTGTTGTGGGGTATAGTTATTGTGGGGGTGGTGATGTGTTGGCAGGTTTTGCATTTTTTGTCCCAGCCTGGTCTGGATCCATTCAATGTGCTGTGGGCCATAGGAAGTTTGCTTCTGGTGATGAGGTTGTCAAGGTTTGGTGCTTGTTTAAAGGCTAGGATGGGGGATTCTAGAAAAATATCTTTAAGAATTGGGTCTTCTTCTAGTACAGCTGCAATTGTTTGAGGATTTTCCATATAGGTTCCAGGGAAGGCTGGTATGTCATAACTAGTGGTGTGTGATTAGTGGGTATTTCCTTTTTGTGCTGCAGCAATTCCTCATGTGGTATCTGGGTGGCTCTTTCAAAACTACTCTCTCTTTCTGGAGGAGTGTCCTTATTGTGTGAAAGACCTTTTGACATTTGTAAGGTGACACTCTTGGGTATTCTCTTCAGTGCAAATTTGGTGGTACCAGAGAGCTTGACTATGTTACAGATTTCTTTGGATGCGTAGGGCAGGGGTAGGCAAAATACAGCCCACAGAGGGGCTTTGTCCAGCGTACAACAGGTCCTTTGGTCCTGCCTAGCAGAGGCACCACCGGGTCATGGCATGTCCTACTGGCCCCTGAGCACACAGCGGGGCTGGGGTGACTCCACGGTTGTACTGCCTTTCTAGACAGGGCAACAGTGGCTCCTTCTGGCAGCTGCTGGCCCCAGCTCCATGACACTGGTGGGGACCCACACATGCAGCACCCCGCCCCCAAATGTACTGTGCCTGCTCTGGGCTTACCTGTCTGGGCTCAGCAGCAGCAGCAGTGCAAGGCAGAAACTGTTGCTTGGTGTATGGGGAAAAGCAGTCCCTCCCCCCTTACCACAGTGCAGAGCAGCCACAGGGCAGCCCAGAGGGGCCCCTGTTGGTGGCAGCCAGAAGGAGCACCCTAGCCCCACTGTGGCAGGATGTGCTACAGTAGGGTGGTGCAGAGTGGACACAGGGCAGGCTGGGACTGCATGCTGCTGGCTGTGTTGGGCACATGGGCTTTGGGCTGTTGCAGGGCAAGGTCAGGTGCTGAGCGGCTCAGGGGGTGCATGTGGGAGGCTTCCATGCACACCCCACAACCACACCCTCCCCCATACACAATCACACACCCCACAAACACCGCACCCATTCATACCCCTCCCTTCCTCCACACTCACACCCATGTGCCTCCTTGGGGAGCCCTGCTCACTGCTACATGCACACACACCCCCAGCCACCCTCCCCCTGCACAAACCCCATACCCACCCACATTCACACATAACCCCACATCCACCTACAGCCCTTCAGAAATCCCATACTCACCCCCACCCATACCTCTCTGCACCCCCCATACCCACCACATCCCTCCACACCCCCCCAATACAAGTAAGATTTCATTTTTAGCATTATGAAATCACTTCTATATACATAGTGCAGAAATCAGGATTCTTTTTTCAAATTAAAATGTTATTAAGGATGTTTGATTTTTAGTATATAACTTTTTTTTCTGGCTCCAAGATGGCAAAGCCTCTTCCCAAAAGAAGGGACTTCTGGTGGCAAAGGTCAGAGGTTAGAGGCATGGGATTTCCAGTTCCAATAAGGTGACTAGGGGTGCAGCATGAGTCAAGGGACAGGGCCACCCTTGTGACCCTCAACAGCTCACCAAAACTGGTTGAGTGACTCTCTATCTGAAGTAATTGCCCAGCCCTGGTTTAGGGTGATTGCTGGTTCTGTGCAGATATGTATGTTGGTCTATGGTTTTCTTATATATGGTGGTTTGTATTTTGCCATTCTAGATATCATCTAAAATACATTACATATACTAACATTGCACATAGAATGTAGTCTAGAGAAGGCCAAATTGGCCTGTTTTCATCACCAACAGGCCCAGATTACAGAGAAATCACTGTAGTCAGCTTTGCTTGGCTGAGTTGCTTTCCTTGAGAGCGTGCCCATGTGCATACATTTCATTTAAGATGGTCATGTGCCCATAAACAAGTGTTGTTTTGTTTAGCTTGTTAGACACCATATTTTATTAGATAACATGGCATCCTTAAGTCATATCAAGTAAAATCTAATGTGGATAGTTATAGTTTTTACACTTGATAACAGATGAAGGTTAACATGACTAGATGCTTAGTTTACTACAACTTGCTAACATGGGTGAAAACCTACAAACTACTTTGTCCATGGTAGGATCTTACCATGCTAACCAACGCACAGTAAAACAAAATGCAAGCAGCTATACCCTAATGAAAAAAAAAAGACATCTGAGAAGCCAATGTAACTTTCCTATAACATTTTCATTCTTCTGTCTCAGTCTTGATGGATAAATTAGGTCAGTTTCTCAATTGTGTTGGCTCATTCAGATTACCTGAACAGAACTGAAAAGCCCTCCTAATTTTTGCATGTTATTAGGCATCAAGAGAGCTTTTCAACTCTATTGAGCTTATTCATTTTACTGTATTAAACTAACACAATTAAAATATATATTTTGTTCATCAGTGCAGGGTATACATACCAACTCTTATCTCGCTCTTCTACTCTTGAGAACAAAAAGATAACTAGAGCCTTTTTTGGGGGAGGGGCAGCATAACAAAAAGCTACTAAGCAAACAAATTACTGACATAGATAAGGCTAGGAATCTCTGTGGATTGATTAATTTTCCCCAAGAATAAATGCTTGGTTTTCTGTTTATTTTTTTTTAGTAGTAATGAAATTTAATTCATGTTAATTTGAGTGTGTTCTCTTCATAGACCTGCATAGAAGATGGACAGCTTTATAATACGTTTTCATTCTAGGCTAATGGAATCTAGCAAGTATGAACGGGTGCACTTTCTAATATTAATAGAAATGTTAAAAGAACAAAAGAAATAACGGAATATGGTCTATTTCCATGTGCCTGTAAGTAATCCTGGTTTGGAATCTGCACATCCTGGATGAGATCAGAAAAACAAAAGACCTCTCTGCTCAGCATAAACATTAAAAACTCTGGAGCATTTTTCATGAGAAAGTGTTTGGCACAGAGTGGTGATTACTGTTTGGTTGCTGTCTTCTACCGCAGATTTTGTTGCCATTTACTGGCACCACGTGCAGCTTGTATAAAACAAGTACAAAGCTCCAGCTGACTTCAATGGAATCCAGCTGACTTCTACAGACTCAAGACCATGTTATGAATTTCACTGCTTCAGAACAACAACAGAATCCTGAGACTCACACTTAGGTCAAGTGTCCTGAACAGTCACAGGTAAACTTGCAGCAGGGAGAACTGCTCTTCCTAGGTCATGGGGAGAAAGGAATGATTCTCAAGAGATATTGATGTCTAGTTTCTTTAGTCTCAACCTGCAAATGCCCTACCTCTAGCTGCACTCTACAATTAGACATATGGCATGCTTTGTAGAGATTCCCTGTGCATCCATCTTCCCCAATACTGTGGAAGCATATTTCTGCTGACTGGGAAAAAAAGGTATATTTTGTCCCGTGTGCAGAGCTGATGAGGA
>NW_017728951.1:32565434-32592322 GCF_001723895.1 Crocodylus porosus | reverse complement strand
GCCTCACCAAGGCCGAGTACAAGGGGAGAATGACGTCCTGGGATTTTCTCGAGAAGCATCTATGGATGCAAGCCAGCGTTTTGGTCGCTTTACTTTACAAGTCATTTGTAAAAAATGTTGACTGCTATGTTACATAGCTAGTAAAATGTTTAAGAATGCTTCTTATGGTTTTACAGCTTTTTGATACTGTATTATGGAAAATACTTGATTACAAATATGAATGGTCACCATGCATTGGTCTACAAATTTTGAGACTATTCCTGACATTGGGCAATGCTTATATTATTCTTCTTCACTGGTACTTGCAACAGCAATGGTATAGACCAGTAGTGCCCAAGCTTTTCACTCTGTGAGCCCAATGGGTGGCACCAAATTCATCTACAGGCCAAATTGGGTGCTTGGCCCTGTTCTAGGCACATGGGTTGAGGGGGTGGGGGCAGCCCCAATTTGGCTGTATGGGGTGGGAAGGGATGTAGCACAGCCTGTGTCCAGTTACATGATGGGGAGGGACCCAGCCCCAATCCAGCACACAAAGTGGACACAGCTGGGGCCTAATCTGTTGCCTCAGTCTAGCTGCACAGGTGGCAAGAGGATGACCCAGACCCAATCCAGTGCGGGGGGTGGGTGCACCCCAGGTCCAATCCAGCAGCACAGCAATAGCCTGGGCTGAGCCTGAATGGCATGGTGCAGATTGGTAATTTGGCAGCAGGGGAGAGGTGGCAGAATTAATTGCCATCATTTCCCTGCTGCCAAATTTTCTGGCCTGTGGCAAGTCTCACTAGCCAGATGCCTTGATTCTGTGGGCTAGATTTGGTCTGCAGCACAGGGGTTGAGTCCTCCTGATATAGATCAGTTGCTGATCTATAACCATTACAATAACATGATACAGTTGTCTAATACCTTCCTATCTCTCTGTGGTGTTAAAAGAATCAATTCAGATACAATAGTGGTAGACAGCATACAAAAATATAAAAAAACCACAACCAAAGAATGATATAATATTGCACATATAAGAAACATGAAATACCTTCTGGAATTCAACTATGCTCTGCTAAATGGACTCATGGCAATTTTAAATACAGAGCATATATTTTTAATGTTATGCTTAATTTTTGTTATTTAATGCTCTGAACAAAAAGGGACCAACATTTCATTAACAAAAGTAATATACATAGCTTCTGTCCACCTTTCTGGATCTGGAACAATACTCCATGAAAACAGTGTTCCATGCTGTTGTACTACACAAGACTTTTTTTGATGGGTTTCCCTCTTGTTGCTTCAGGACAGGTTTTCATCATGCTAGTTTTACTAGTCAGATGAAAAATAATCTACTGAAATGTTTTATGTAGGAGTTTGACAAAAAATACTGAGAATGTCATTCAGTAGTAATTACTCTAATCCCTTCACTACTGCAGGACTGTGCATGCATGCACCTACTGAACTGTTAATACAATATTCTGTTCACATTAAAATGTCAGAAGAGTATATGCATCCATCTGGAATTCTTGGCAGTGTCATTTCCATAAATATTCTACATTTAGCTCTTGCTTAGGGCTCTGTCTATACATGAACAAAAATAACATCTCCCAACCTTTCAGCATCCATTTGAAACCAGTATGATGCAAACTAGAACAAACAAAAGCCAAGACAATAAGAACTGCCAAATGGGTGAGGTGAGCTTTTTCATTTTGGAAGAACATGGGGTGCTCGCAACATCTCATATCAGTATCCATCTCGTACATTAAAGCACTCTGAAACAATTTTAAACACAAATACCTTTCCTGAAAAACCACGAGCTTTGAAACCAAGAGGACTTCGAAGTCTAGAAGCTTTTACAGCCTGGGCACCCAGGACAGAAGGCAAACCTTAATCCCTGTGGTCTGGCTCCCCATCTGTATTTTAAAGCTTAATATAGACACCTTTTTAAAACAGAGCTCAAAACTCCTTACGTTTAAGACCAGTAAGGAGATCCTGGGATCAAATTTAAGACCAAATCATCCTCTCTTCCTTCCTTATTCATGGGACTTGAGTGGGATATCAAATTTCAGCATAAATCTAAAATGGAATTCTTAAAGCTCAAATATGAATCAGTGTATTTGTCACATCAATCCCATTGAATAGATCAAGACAGAATGCACAGGAATTGATAGGTAGACAGAAGGAAAATTTAGAAAAATTAATCTGACTGAAGAAAAAAACACCATCTAGAATTAACCAGGAAACAAGTATTTATGCTACCAAAAAGTCTGCCTAGAGGGAAAAGCAAACAAGCAAACCAGGAAATACAAAATTAACTGGGCTGGACATCTAGGCCAAATACAGACATTATACTTTTACCAGGATAAATGATCAGAAACTGGTCTATAACCTCACCAGAAGAGAAGTTTGGTGCACAGACTGGTTTAAAAATGGTGAAACCCAGTCTAAAATTTGCCCTCACCACCAAATGGTGAATGTGTATTCTGTTCACTACTAATCTAAACTATACTGCTTACAGAAAACTGCGTAACTGAGCCTGATTCTGCCTCGGGCTTTTTGAATATCTGTACCTAGCCTTACACTTCTGTTTCCACATTTAGATTACAAATTACTCTCTCTCTCTTTGTACAAATCTCAGCAACACACTCCTAGCCTCAGAGGGAGTTAATTCCAAGACCTTTCCTTGGTTTAAGAAAACTAAATATAAGCAGATAAATACTTTGTATGAACTAAAGTAAGATCTTTTCCCTTTCAGAGTTTATGAGCTTCCACACTAAAATTAGAAATAATAGAAAAATGGTCTCTGTCTTTTGCCCAATGCAAGCGCAATAACAAAGCCTTTGGAAAAAAGCAAAATCAGGCCTTGTGTACGCTCAGTAAAGGCACCATGTTAGAACTTGTTTTAACTTGTTGGTAAAAAAAAATATTTTTGCCCTTATTATGGACTAGGTCTTTTATGTTATCAAAAATTCCTCACTCTGTCTCCCCTTGAAGTACAGTGAGTAAATTGCCATGACCATCTATGATGTTTTCAAATGCGACTTGTTCCCATCTGTAACCATTGCTAATTTCATTGAACATAAAGCCACTTCAAACATGTTAGCTAACACTGTTTCTAATCTGGTGCATTTCCCCTGTTTACATCTAGTCTTACTCAACCCCAAGGTCCTTGAGTACATCCTCAGAGACGTACAGTGTACCCTTCGTACCTGTTCCACCCGCCTTGGATACTTGCTGAACACATCCTACAAATACACTCGGCAGCACAGCACTAGAGCCGGTCAGAAATATCCCAATGCAAATTTTTCCAACAGAAGAATCCAATACATCAATGTTTTTTAATATTGCGTTTTCCTCGCAGAATAAACATTGCAAATTTCAGCCAACGTTCCTCAGCAGCAGACCTTTTCCAGTTTGAGGTTCCCTAACCTGTTATCCACAGATAAGGGGATTGTGTGCTGCTGTATATGGAGGGTTGGCAGCCTCTGCAACTCTACAATTGCTCCTGACTGCCTGTTTTTTTTATTCTTGGGCAAACTGTAACTGGGCTTAGCTTGTTCTCCCATAGGCATGGCATTAGCAGTTTACACTGCACAACACAACATGACCATTACAAGAACAGATTCTGTCCAACTCTTACAGAACATGGGGAAGAGTACAAGGAGCTATCTATGCCCCTCTGCCTGACCTACAGATACAGGAGGCAGGATTCCCTCTGGTGCTGTGTGCAGCACAGATCTACTCCCTTCTTGCTCCCTACTCAATGCACAGCACCAACTGGGGTGTCAAGGCCCCTTCTTTCCATTATCCTGGAGACAACCAGCTTCATCACAGAAAAGATGCATTAATTCGATTTTCCGTGTATAAACTTACTAGGGGGGGGACCAGAGGGGTTTGGGAGAGACCTTTTTGCCCCAAGCGCCTCCCGGAGTAACAAGGAATAACAGCCATAAGCCACTAGAGTAGGTTTAGACTAGACATTAGAAGGCACTACTTCACAGTCAGGGTGGCTAGGATCTGGAACCAACTTCCAAGGGACGTAGCGATGGCTCCTAGCCTGGGGGTCATTAAGAGGAGGCTTGACGTTCACCTGGTTGGGGTCATTTGAGCCCAGTTCTCTCTCCTGCCCAGGCAAGGGGTGGGACTAGAAGATCTACAAGGTCCCTTCTGACCCTACATGTATGAATCTATGAATTAGTATACTCCTAACTGTTGAGGAGTTCAGGCTTTTCCCATTGTCCACAGTGTAGAGCTCCACGTTAATGATATTGTCTAGCCCCAAATAGTCCGAATATCAGCCTACTGGCTGCATGCAATCCAGGGTTAATTTGCATCCTCCCCACCCCACACTCTAGCTGCTGCAACCCCATCACTCCCAGTCAAACTCCCTCTTCCAGCAGCTGCTTCCTGCCTTCACCCCAGCAGGCCAGTAAATGCAGCAGCCTGGGGAGGTAAGGGCAAGTCCAGGGTTGTGCTCAGGGGAGAACACACTGGGGAGGGAGTAGAATCATAATCCTGCAGTGCAGTGAAGAGGGGTACCCATGCAGGCATGCACCACAGCGTGGTGGGGGGATTGTGCTTATGTGCAAATGCAGCACAGCAGTAAGGGGACGGGGTGTGGGCAGGGATGTGCACAGCACACCTGGCATGGCCCACATAGCTCCCAGGGGCAGAGAAGTTGGATTGTCCTTAATTATCCCATGAAATGTATGGACTATTAGTTCAAACTCCTCTCTGTGCTTTATTTTTCAAGTTTAAAGGTTAAAAAATAATCTGAGTTTCAGGAGGGGTGGTAACATTAAACTCTCTTACACATACACGTTGCCCATTGATAACATTTACAGCAAACAGTTACAGGGTTGACAAACTTTGAAAATATTGTTATTCCGCTCAGTGGGCTATTTCAAACATCAGAATTTCTGTTTTGTTTGGAGAGGTATCTGGCTCCAGAGATGCTTATATAACACAAAACCCTGACAGGCTGTTAGGTATTCATTTATGGACAGAGACCTAAAAGAATTTGGCAACAATATATTCCAAAGGAGAACTGCTTTTGTGCTGAGTGTTTCAAGTAAGTATTCCAAGGCTGACTTACATTTTGTAGTCCTTACACTATTGTAAAAGGGCTACAAAATACTGCTGCTCAAATGGTATTAGTATTTACTCTTTTGGGCATTGTGAATGATTAAAGACATGGCCAGAAACCTTCTTTCATTGTTTTTAAGAGGATTCACATTCAGCATGAACTTCTGGAAAATGAAGTTTTAACTGGGCATATTCTTAAAAGGTATTTATTCAAGATAATATTTGTTGCCACATAAGTAATTTTGAAAATGACTACCTGAACTAAGGTAGTGGTGAATGGACTTCTAAATTAGTGTTTGAAGAAGGTAATGGTGCTGTCCCTATAGCAACTAGTTAGCTTTAAGGAAAGCATGTAGTGATTGGTGTCTACAGCTCTGTTGCTGTTCCAAACTATTACTGACAGACAGGACATAATAGTACTTTAGGAACATAGATATAACTAAGCTTCACAATTCCCTTGCAATAGCTACAATTAAACGCTTCACTTACAGATGGAGAAAGTAAGGCTGACAACAAAAAAACCTCCCCTTTTCCCCTGGTTTCTTTCACCTGGGAAATATATACAAGTTTCAGTGTTGTTATCTTACACATTTTAATTGAACTTCATGAGATGACTTGGTAACAACTAAAATCCAGGAGTATGGTGACATCTACTGGTAAATGTGGCACGTAGGATTCAGAGCATCAGTCCTATCCCTGTGGTATTATAGATATGAAGGGTTTGAGGCACAATGTTCTATCCACATAAAGCCAAACAGGTCAGTACGAATGTTTCCATGTATCTTAATAGTTTAAAACTAACCACCAAGGAAACATGTAAAATGTGAGACTGTAAAACCTAAGGAAGACTTTTCTTGAATAAGAAGTTTCTCTCTTGTTTGAGCTAGGGGATGGTAAGGTGTCCCTTTGAAATGCATCACTGTCAACATATTTGAAGCCTAAAATTTTCTCTGCCCAAGACTGCATAATGCAACACTATACTATGTCTTCTTTTACTGATAACCATGTCTTCTAGGTGCTCTAAAAACTGGGTAGGATGTAGATTTTCCCCCCTCTTTCTTTTTATTCATGACAACATAAATAATACTAAAGTAGGGATTTCTGTCCATTTCCTTGTGGACAGGTGTTCATGCCACTAAGCTAAACATACCGTATGGCAATTTCATTGATTGGCTAAGCAGAAACTAAATGATCTTTTTTTTCCTCCTGAAGAGAGGCAAGGAGAATCATGTGTTGTGGGTAAGGCTATCCTTGCTTTACTCATTCTGTAGATAAAATGTCAGTGTTCTGGCCTGCAGAACACTAACTCTGCAATTTCTAAGCACATTTATGGTATGATGTTCTCATACTAGCAATGGACACTTCTTGCCTAGTAAAGGATGCAAAAACTCCACATATGACGTTGGTAGTTAAGGCCATTTCAGAAACTACAAAGTACACCACGGGTAAAATGCAGTTAAAGTGTACATCAAATAAACATTTCAAAACCACAACCACCCCAACATGAAAAGTTATAGCTGTTAAAATATGACACAGAATATCATGACCTCTTTGGATACATAAAGTGTATGCATCCGTATACATGTATTTTATTTGGAAGATTGCTTCTCAAGCTCCTAGTAAGAGAAGAAATGTTAAATTTCAATGTTAGATTCAAAAAAGCTTGGCAAAAGCAGTATAAAACAGTCACCGAACAAAAGAAAGGGAAGTCACTTTGCATTTACATTTCTTCATCCAAGTCAATCTCCAAGTCATGGAAAAATCCAGCTTTCTCCTCCAGTAAGAATGAGACTTTTAAAATATGGTTCAAGGTCTGACTGGGAAGGAAAGCAATAGAATTCAGGATTACCATCAACTTCACCTACCTGAAAATGAGAGCGCCAATCTGTAAATAAAGATGGTACCCATTGCCAAGGTCCTGAGGCTTTCAAAAAGAAGAGGGGTGGATCCATTTAGCAGGTCCTACCATCCTGGGAGGATAATTGTACATTAAAAAGGGGTTCCTCTTCTGCATTATGAACAGAAAAGCCTGAAGGGAAGATATTCAGTATTTCCTAGTTGGTGACATGAAAGCATCATTTATGTCTGAGAAGGTAACAAAGGGAAACAGAAATAATATAAACAGAGACCAAGGCAAATAGTCTCTTGTTTGTTAGATAAGCATTTCTGGATTATTCTTTGGGGTAGTCTCTTTTAGTTAAAAAAAAAAAAAACAACAAAAAAAACCTAATGCAGGATACATCAACTAAATCTTTAACCTAATAAAATATCGAATGGGTGTGCTGTAGCCAAAGGCAATATGCTGAACACTAGCTGAGCAACAGCATGATCCTTTTGAAAAGAGCTGTGTTCTTAGAACAATATGTATTTGTTTACTTAGTCAAATAACACTAGAGATGAGACTTCTCAAAAAACCTAAGAGATTCTTAAAAATTACACTTCATTAAATGTTTAGTTTAAAAACACGAATTAATCCATTTTACCAGCTGGAAACAACACCGGAGTGCCCACTCACTCTTCATTCAAAGAGCTGACAGAATTGGAAAGTAATTTTAGTGATAGTTGACATACATCTCCCTTATTATTACATTTAAAATATGGATTTTTTTTTTACACTGCCCCAATTCAATTTCAATCGACTCTAGTAACGTTTTATCTGAGATTCTATTCTCCAAGCACAGTCCCAGAGAAGAATACAATGGAAAACACTATTTTCCTAAAAGTATCTGTTGTCCTACTAAGACTAGACTGTTGTGTCACATGATAGACATACACTTAAAATGTTTTACTTAGATTCTCCTGTAAGAGATCAGCTTGAGGATGTGTTAACATCTGGGACATAGAAGGTAGGGCAGAGTAGCACCTTATAGATTAATTCAGAGGCATAAGCTTCCTTAAAGAGATGGGAAATAGTTGTATTGCAGGAAAGAGCTTGGGCCTGTGGGTTCTGCCACTGGATTGCATACCCAATTTTTATACAGTCTAGTATTTACACTGTGAGTTCTCAAGGACTGGAAGTCTTTTATTTGGTCTCTGTGTACTGCCTTACACCTGATGTTTTTAAAAAAAAACCCAACAGAGCAATATAATAATAATATATTAAACACACAACAAGCTGTGGCCTATTGCTTAAGTGACATAATATAGCATTTACACTATTGTTACAACATCAAAGATATATTAACAAAAATTATGCCCACAAACTAGCCTGCATTTTGAATGGCTAGTTTTGCTCTTCTTTGGTTCAAGGCATCCCTCTTGCTGCTCTCAGAAGAGTAATGAATAGAATAAACAAACATTATTTCAGGGAAAAATTCCACTCTGCCAAAAATGTCAGTTGAAGGCATGTCTCCTGACAATTCTTTTAACTTTCTTCCCTCCTGCCTTTTACAGATTAGACTTTCAAATCAAGGGAGGGCTCATCCAGTATGCACTGAAATCTGTTATTGACTCCACTGGACATTGCATTTTACTCTTCAGCCCACATGGCTAGTATTTGCCTGGTACAGTGTCATCTGTTTAAGAACATGGATATTAAGGGGGTGCATGAAGTGGGTCATATTCTATTTGGATTTGGCCCAAACCAGGGACAGTGATTTGATTGGTTGGTTCTGATCACGGTCCCTGATTCGATTTGGCCAAATCTGAATCTGAAGATTTGATGCTGATTCAGAGAATCAGTGATTCAAACAGACACAGCTTCAAAAGTTTTTTCTATATACCTCAAGGTACCAGCCCGTCTTATGATCACTGTGATGGTGGGGTACATGGAGTGTCCCACAGGTGTTGGGGGGGGGCCTCCATGTGTTCAGTGGCAAACCTGGAAGTGGACCGGAAGTATTTCTGGTCCACTTCTGGGTCTGCTGGGGAGCGCACCCAGGGCGCCCCCCCGTGCCCCCTTTGGCTCAGCATTTGGCCATGGAGGGGACCACAGGTGCCCCCACCAGACCCAGGAGGCACATGTTGCTGAGGCAGGGAAGGGGCCCTGGCGTGCTCCCTGGTGGACCCGGAAGTGGACTGGAAGTGCCTCTGGTTCACTCCTGGGTCTACTGCTAAGCACATTGGGGAGCCCCCCACATGCCTGTGAGACATTCCATGCACCCCAGCACTGCAGCAATCATGAGCCCCTGCTACCTAGAGGCATGTAGAAAAAACATTTAAAGCTGTCTCAATGTCTGAATTTCCTAATCTTGCCAAATCGATTTGGAGGCTTCCAATTTGATTCAGAAAAATTAAAGGGTCCTCTGATTTGATTCAGAAATTCGGCCACCAAATTGAGCCAAATCTCCCCCGAATTGAATCAGGGACCAAAACTTCACACAGCCCTAATGGATATCACTACTACTCCATTTCTTGCTGTGCAAATGGTCTAGCAGAACATGTATTACCAGAATCCGTATTTGCTTCAAACTCTGGAGTTTGATAGACAGTGAAAACTATGAAGTGACAGACTAGAAGGCAGGAAGTGTCCTTTACTTGCACTGCTGTGGAAACAAAAACAAGCAAAAACAACAGCATAAACTTTAAGGACATGGAGTGAGTGACATGGTTCTGTTTTCACAGTGATGTTTGCCAGACCTGCCTTTGTTTTCTCTTTGCTGTTACTTTAAACCACAACTTTAATTTGATCTATTATACAATTTTTATATATAGTATTTTGAGAGAAAACACCATGTAAAACAAAAAAACGTTCCTCTAGACTGACTGCTCCACAGTATCACCATTAAAGACATGCCATGTGCCCACTCTTTGGAATCAGCAAAGTGAAAGCCATGGGACGCTAACCCTTTGTGCAATCAGCTGCTGAGGACAGCTGCATGTAAAAGAACAAAATATTAATGACCAAGATAAAGAAATATGCATCTGAGCCAGAACAATGCAACTGATCCTGCTGTCAAACCATTTGGGGACTTGCACATCTTTTGCTGAGTGTATTAGAGTTGGCAACATCCTGAGGGATAGCCAACACAGGTTTGTTGCAGGCAGGCCTTGCTTGACTAATCTTATTTCCTTTTACAAGCAGGTGATCCATCACTTGGACGAGGGAGAGGAGATTGATGTCATATCTTGACTTTAAAAAAGTCTTTGATCTGGTAACCCATGATCACCTCTTAGCAAAACTGGCCAGCTGTGACCTCAGCTTCACCACGATCTGCTAGCTGGGAAATTGGCTCTGTGGTTGGGGCCAGAGGGCGGTGGTTGACAGAAGTCAATCATCATGGTGCGCTGTGACCAGTGGGGTCCCTCAAGGCTCTGTCCTTGGACCCATATTGTTCAGCATCTTCATTAATGATGTGGACATTGGAGTCAGAAGCAGACTGGCCAAGTTCGCTGATAACACTAAATTTTGGGGTAAACCTGAGGACAGGAGGGTGATCCAGGCTGACCTTGACAGACTTGGGAACTGGGCGGACAAGAAGCTGATGGTGTTTAACACTGAAAAATACAAAGTTCTCCACCTTGGGAAGAAACCCCCCCAGCATGCTTATAGGCTTGGCAGTGCTACACTGGCTAGCACTATGGAAGAGGACTTGGGGTCAGGATTGACAAGATGAACATGACCCATCAATGTGATGCTGCAGCTAGTAAAAGGGAGCAAAACACTGGTTTGCATCCATAGATACTTCTCAAGCAAATCCTGGGACATCATTCTCCCGCTGTATTCGGCCTTGGTGAGGCTGCAGCTGGAGTACTGCGTCCAGTTCTGGGCTCCACAATTCAAAAAGGATGCGGAGAAGCTTGAGAGGGTCCAGAGGAGAGTCACATGCATGGTCAGAGGTCAAGATAACAGACCTTATGATGAGAGGCCGAGAGCTATGGGACTGTTCAGTCTGGAAAAAGCACAGGCTCAGGGACGATTTGGTGACCACCTATAAGTTTATCAGGGGTGCTCACCAGGCTCTGGGGGAACATCTGTTCACCACAGCGCCCCAAGGGATGACAAGATCGAGTGGTCACAAACTCCACCACGACTGATTCAGGCTGGATATAAGGAAGAACTTCTTTACTGTCCAAGCCTCCAAGGTCTGGAACAGCCTGCCATCAGAGGTGGTTCAAGCACCTACTTTGAATGCTTTCAAGAGAAGTTTGGATGTTTATCTTGCTGGCATCTATGACCCCTGCTGACTTCCTGCCCCCAGGGCAGGGGGCTGACTTCAAAGATCTTCAAGGTCCCTTTCAGCCCAAATGTCTATGAAAATCATAAATAATTCCGAGGAAATTACTTATAATATGTAACAAGTAATATCCAAAGATGTATTTTTCATAATGTTTTACAGGATCATCATCTCAGTTAGCTCTCATTTATTCATGGGGTAAGTAAAGGCAAAAGATAATGTTTCAAACTGTAGAAAGGATCATATTTTTCTTTCTAATCCGGATCCAAAGAAGCTGTTTGCGTTTAGAAGGCAGACCCTAAAATGAGACAAATTCAAAAAGTAACGATTATGTGTATTTATTCTGTCTCCAGTTGAAACCCTTACAGTATTCCTTCCCTAAAATTCCACTGTATGCTGCCAAAAATACTTTAGATTATACTTTAGACTGTGATATACTAAATAGTAATGTGAATGCTGATAAGACTAAAGCAGCTGAGAGGTTTGCCAAAGCTGGAGCATCAAATAGGCACTAGTATCCTACGACAAATCATATCCACGGATCCCCCTATGAACTTTATCCCTTTATTCTTCCCATAAATGGGAAACATGATGGGTAAAAGATAATCCTCTCAGGTGTCATCATCAACTCTTATTGAGTACTCACTATTATACTCTGCGTTTTTTAAAATTTAATTTCTGATCTCTCCATGAAGCAAGAGGATATTTTCTTTAAAAAATTTCCCCCCCCCCCCACTTTATATGACTAACATTAAACCCCACCACTTATACTGTTACCTGGAAGGTGGAGGGGCTGGGGGGAAATAACCACAGACAATGATTAGTAGAAACTGTAAATCCCCCAATCCATTATTACTGAAACAACTGGTTCCTATGCACACTGCTCCAGTTTTACATGAATTATTGCCTTATGGCAGCAGCGCTCAACCTTTTCTGGCTGGCAGGCTGGATTTGCAGTGCCTGGTCCCTCTGTGGGCCAGATCCAGGGGTAGGGGGGTAGCCCAGCCACCATCCATCTATAGTGGAAGGGGCTTGGGTCAGCCCCAACTTGGCTCTGCAGGATGGGGGGACATGGCCCAGCCCTGATCCAGCCCCTGCAGGAGGAAAGGGGCATAGCCCAGCCCCAACCTGGCAAGAGGAAAAGGGGCATGGCTTGACCCTGTGGGAGAGAGGGCTTGTGGCCAGGCCCCCCTGGGGCAGGGGGGGACGGTAAAGGGGTGCAGCCCGACCCTAATCTGGCTGCATGGAGGGAAAGGGGTGTAGCCTGTTTATAAACTCACCGTGTGAAAGAGTGTCATGGCCCAACACCAACTTGCCCCGTGGGGCCTGAAATCCTGGCAACAGCAAGGGGCAGCAGTACTGCCACTGCTCCCCCGCTGCCACATTTTTCAACCCGTGGGATGCTGATTCAGCCTACAGGCCAGATTCAGCACCCCTGCTTTAAAAGGCCAGGGTAAGCAACCAATTCCAGCTGCAGGCTGGAATGACCCACCCTGAGTCAGAGGCAGGTAAGCACTAGGATGCAGCCACTGCCACAGCTTCTCCCTGTGGCAGAACAGGAAGTGCACCTGCTGCTGAATGCTACTGAAGCCCCACAATGACAGGCTGTACCCAATTTTCACAGGCTGGATTGAGCCCCCTGGCCATACATTACCATCACATGCCTTAGGGCATGGGTGGACAAAATGGCAGCTCTGGCTGGCAGCCAGACTCCATTTCCCAGAAGCCCTTGTCTACATCACTGTGGAGTTTTCATGGAGACCCCAAGAGCACCAGGGCTGTGACAGCCTACAGCCAGTTTCCATGGAAACCGGCCCCAGCAGCATTAGCAGGGTGAACAGGAAGCTGCTCCCAAGCTGGGCCTGGGATCTTGTGGCAATGACAAAGTGGTCCAGAGGTGGGGCCTTAGGGCATAGTTTAGAGAACAATGATCAATACAGCCTGCTTTTGCAGAGATTGCACAGTCCAACAAGGTTATACTGAAACTGCAGATTATGCCAAAACTGGTCAATGCACTGAACTGGCTGATTTCCCTTTCCATCCACCTTAATTCCATCAAACAATCAAACCAACCAACCAATGTGAGAAATAAGATATCTCTGGACATCTAATGCAAATCTTTCTAGGGCCAAAACCAAGCATAGGTTACTCAAGATCCTGTTTTACCAGTGGGCCCAAACATAGTCCAAGAAATGGATTTTATCTGATATATAGCATCTAGTGTAAAATACATCAATGAAGCCTAGGGGTGTACTGCTAGAGATTTGGGGGCTGACACAGCTAGCTGATATTTAAGGAGACATATCAGCCAGTACCGATCCAATAAAGCTGCCGCCAGGTTGTAAGTCCCATGTGGTGGAAAGGGAAGGGGAAGGGAGGGAAGGAGCATGGGGGGGGGGCAGATCAACACCTCCTAGCAGTGGGCAGGGTGGGGGGAAATGGGATAAGGAGGCCCAGCTCATACAGTAGGGGCTGCTGCTTGCACCCCAGGAGGGTGGGGGCAGGGGAGCATGTGCTCCCCAGATCTGCTGAGTGTGGGGCAGGCTGCAGCTCCAGGGCAGAGCCGGAGCTGGCACTGTGCAGGGCTTTCCTTGGCTGGGCTCAGAGTAGGCTCTGGCAGCGCTGGGAGGAGGCTGCAGCCACCCAAGATTTTGCCATAGCTCTGCTCCCAGCCCCGCACCACCGTAGCTGTAATTTTTTCCAGTGCTTGGATGGAGGCAGGGCGCTCCCCTAGGACTGCGCCTGTGTGGCTGCTAGTACAGCTGCAGTGAAATTTGGGGTGATTGCAGCCTCCTCCCACCTCCGTCAGAGCCTGCTCTGAGGCCAGCCCCTGGCCGGCTCCTCCCCCCAGCTGCCACCTGCCCAATGCTGCGCAGATCTGGGGCACATGCCCCCATCCCCCTGCGGTGCAAGCAGTGGCAGGAGCCAGGCCCGACCCATGGCTTCATCCCATGCCCCACCCTGCACCCCAGCTGGGCAGTGCTTGCTCCTGCCCCCTCCCTCACCATGGAGGGTGTTGACCTGCCCCTTCCAGCTTACCTGCTGGAGGTAGTGCTCCACACTGCCGGCTCTGCTCCGTGCTGCACTGTGGCTGCGCGCAGATGGACATTTAAAATGGCCACATTATCAGGCCTATAGGGCCAATATAGACATTTTTCTTCATATCGGTACCGATCTGATATCAGAAAGGTGTATCGGTGTACCGCATTAGGCCCCCTGCTCCCATATCAACCTTGAATAAGAATTAACATGTAAATATAGGCTTCATGGTAAAGTTGGATATGCTTTTACATAAAGCATTCTGGGTAGTTCCACTGTAAAAGTACTGGAATTTGTACTTCAAAAGACTAGTCGCAATCATTTATGTTGCATCTTACTGGTTGAAATGAATGAAAATGCACATAAGAGCATATTAATGGGAGAATAAGGCAACAAAACTATTTGACATAATGGGGACCTTTTAAAAGTATATTTTTACTCACTTATGTTTCCTTCCTTATTGGTTTCTTTTTTTCTAGTTTTTGTTTTTGCTTCTTTCCCTCTGCCTATTTCATAGCATAATCCAGTTCAGCAAATAATTCACAGGCAAAATTAAAAGGTAGTGACCACACAACCTTATGATTACCAAAAATTTTTGGTAATTATTTCTTTTAGAACTTTTAGGCTGAAGCTCATACAACAGAGATGCACATGGAGTATTAAAAGCAACACTGCTAAGAGACCTGGATACAGTACATTAAGACTAGCTTCTCATTTTACAATTTACCGAGGTAGCTCAGAGCAGCTGGTACACTCAAGATAACAGTTTGTAGAATACATATATCTAATTTCTGGAGTTGGGACACTTTCAGACAGGCTCCGTCCTGAGGAATTTGTTTCCTTTCTTGGAATGACAAAGCTCAGAAAGAAAAAAAAGGGAGGACAGGAAGGATTTTTTTTTTTTTTTTTTTTAATAACAATGTAAATGAAATATAATCCCTTTGGTATGTGAAACGTAGTCCAAGAATGCTAGAACCATGCACAGTTGTATGGTTCCCTCTACCGTTTACAACAGTGAGTGCAACTACTGAAAACATCTGCACTGCTTTCTTTGTTAAAATAATAGCATTAGGACAGTTTGTAATATTTCCACACATGAACATTGAGAAGAAAAACTAAACCAAACAAATATGCCAAAATTATGAACATAGTTTCATAAGCAGTAATAAGGATTACCAATATCCTATGCAACAAATAAATAAATAAATACATGGATAATTCATGTTGAACAGAAGCCAGGAGAAGTGACTAGAATCTGTTTGCCTCTGGCTTTTTAGTGGTATAGTGCAAAAAGGAGTAGTAAGATGACAAAGAGAATGGAAAACTCCATTGTCTCCCCTCGCCCCCATACTTGACAATCAAGTGATTAAAGACAAAAGCTGCTGCACATCTCAAATAGGCCCAATGAATCAGTGGGAAAATGAGTAATAGTTGTTCTCCACACAGCAACATATAGAACTGTACATTTTCATGTTGCTAGCAATTTTTGCAGAGCTTGGTGTTCTAGCTTTGGAATATCTCCAAGTTAATGTGATCAGTAAGTCTTTTGCTTGGAAGGTTAGATACAAGGCTTATTTTCCCCCCAAAATCCATTCCAGGTGAAGCTGATTAGAATATCTGATGTCTTTATGCTGCTAGAAATTAGAAATTGTCTGTCTCATTCTTTCAAGTCAACAATTCCCAACCATAGCCCATATCCAGTTTCACTCCTCTACACACTTCCTGAATTTTATGCAAATACTGAGGTTTTATGCAAGATGCTACTCTTACACATTTTTCCCCTCTTTGAGCACTCCCTGCACAGCCACTCAAAAAGCAAGCCTTTGCAGCATGTCTACACTGTGTTCAAGAGCGCTACAATGAAGCATGACATACTGGATCCATGGGCACTAAACCATGCATGCATCAAGCATAAGGTGGCTGCTGTAGTATGGAGCTGGGCACGCTTATTGGGTACATGGCCCAAGACTAGAAGCTTTTTGGTGTATGCCTAGCTCCAGTCCAGGACAATTACACTGCATTAATAAAGGGACATAGTGCCAGCAGAGCAGGCATGCCATGGCATGGTCAACAAACAGTGCATATGCAACAAATGCTCTCGTTTTTCACCATTCAGTAAAGTGCACAATGTTTGGAGCAGCCACTACAATTATCAAGATCACACAACACTTTAATGGCTAAAAAAAAAAAAAAAAGCTTAATATAAGCTTACTGTGTTTATGGAAGACTAGAGACATTATTCCAGATACATTCCCATTTTAATTCTTTTGATTTCAGTTACGTTATGTGAATGGACCAACTTAATTATGCTCAAAAAGTTCTTTATATGTTCTCATAATGTATAAAACTTATGTAAGCAATAGAATGTAAGGAGGCAAAACTTTCAATCCTGTCATAAAAGATGCAATTTAATAAAAGCTGAAATAAGTGAATGAATCAAGGTAGCAAAAACCAAAATGCAATGAAGGTGAAAAAAGCAAAGTACCAAAAAAGCGATCATAAAAGTAACAGGAAGGCACTAAAACATTCTGCTATTTATTCCACATAGCTAGGTTTAAGGAATAAATTTCACAGACCTAATATAATCATCACATTAGTAATGGGCTTTATTTCTACCAGACAAGTCAACATTTTAGTCAGTATAAACCTTTTCAAGGTTTGAGATAGGGAAATTAATTTTAAAAAAAGGAAGGAAACACACAAAAAATACCCCTCAAAACAAAAAAACCAACAAAACACATGCTCCCTAAAACTAACCTATTTCTCTCATCAACCCTGTACATTATGTGACATCATATCAAAAAGGCTGTTTTCAAATACAGGCTTGCAAGACAAAGAACTATAATGAATAAATACTCAGACCTTAAAAATCCTGGAGGGAATAGTTGCCTTTTGCTCAAAATTCCAAGACAACTACATAGAAAGAAATACTGAAAACTGTCTCCCATTATTTTCTTACTCCAAGCATCTGCAAATCTATAAATATCCCTACCCAACAGTATACCTTTCATGTATGAGAAAAATCTCACCATGAGACAATTTCACTTTAGTTTCAGGGCTTAAATTAAAAATTTCAATTTATACTTTTTAAAATCTTCAGTGAAGAGAGACCAAAACACAAGTTTTTTTGTTTTGTTTTTGTTTTTTTTAACTGCAATACGCAGGTAGCAGCATGACTTGTGATTTCAAAAAGCTGTAGAGGACTTCAAGAAACTTTGGGTCGTATTCCTTCCCCTGCAGGTTTACTAGCACCTGTTTTCAACAGAAACAGGTCTAAGAAAGGTCGTCATGTTTTTGGGGAAGTGATGATAGGACAGCGTCCTAGCTGACTAACAAAATGAAGAGATAAAAAAAAAAGACATTAGTGTTAACAGTAAAGTGTGCTAGCTTTGTAGTTTCATTTGAAACCGAGAGCAAATCATGAAACGTCATGAAAAATAAGATAAAAAATCTCCTAGAGTGATTATTAAATGAAGTTAAAATTACCACACTAATAAGTAAACCCCAGAAGAAAAAGCAGGCATCTTTCATTATAAGTTGTTCTTTAAACAATATTCACTTTTTTAAAATAATCCATAAAATCTGTATGTTTGGCCATGGTGCACATTTCCCCCTAAAAAATACAGTATACAGAAAAACCTCTTTATTCCCAGTATGAATTTTGAAGTATAAACTCAAAACCCAGAGTTAATGATCAGCTAAAAGGACTCTAAATTATTTACAAATCCAGCAGGTAGAACTGCCATAATGGCTTTGTTTCCATCTTTGTAGTGGCTTCATTCTATCCAGCAGCATCTTTGATAGGTATCTGTGTCCAGGTGGCTTAGTCACTGATCATCTGTCATTTTAAGCAATTCTAAAAGGGCTCCAACAGCTCCAAAGTAACCCTTAAAAAGCAAAAGAATAACAACTATTAGACATTTTGAAATATGTAAAAAGGAGTATGATTGTAAAGGCTGGATGCATTATTAGGCCCCTGATGCATGTTGCACTTAAGATGCGATTAAATAGTGACTTGGCCATACTCTATTAATGGCAAGATAAAACCAGGAAAAAGTGACAAAGTTGTTGCACGTATTTTGTGTCATAACTGTTGCTGGTTCCTATCGCACCTTTAAACTGAACACATGTCCAGTGCTCCCAGCATCTGGAATATACTCCCACCAGTTAGCAAAGCTCCCAAACACAGGTGTACCACACATTCGTGGCTGGGACCTCCATCAGCTGACAGGGCTCCCAGCCACAGGAGTAAAGGCTGTCAGTTTAGGGGGAACCCAGGATCATAATCCCAGCTTTCCTCACAGTGGAAATACAGTGTGACAGGATCTGATACTCGATCACATGGCATGGGATGGAATTACGACTTGGCAGAAAGCGCAATTATTGAGACCGCACATCAGATACCATTGTGCCTCTTTTTATAAGATCTGTTAGTAGCCTAAGACAGTTAAAATTATGCATCCTAGGAAGTCAGACAACCTACATAAGGCTAATTAAATTGACACTAGTTGCAGTGACAAAACAATAGGGACCAGTTTCAGAAACGCATCAAACAGCTCATTTAAGTAATCAAAGGGAAAATGAGAAAGAACACTGGATATACTAAGGGTGCTTATACAAGCAACATTTTTATGTGATTGGGCCCCTGAAAGCACTCTGCAGCCATGACATAACAAGTACAAGTACATGGCTGCAAAGTGTTTTTAAAATGGCCAGTATCACAAAAAAATGTTAACCCTGGTAAAATTACGTATTAGATTACGGTGCTTTAAAGAAGAGCATCTTAGGGAACTTGTGTTCTCTCCAGGGTTACTTCTTTGCACTGGGACAGGGCTAAGCTGGTGTTCATGCCAGCAGCACCAGCCCAGTCCCATCCCCAGGGCTGTCAGCAAGGGAGAGAGGGGGTAAAGAGAGGAAACAGCCAGGCAGAGCTGCTGGCTGCTTTTGAATGGCCAGAGATGGGGGAAGGGGAAAGAGGGTAGAATAGAGCCCCCTCACTTCACAGGTCCAGCCACCAGCTATCCCCCCCACTGATAGGGGTAGGGGAGGGGCTCAGGAGAGGGACAATTCAACAGCCTCCTTGAAGGTTTCCAGAGCACACCTGCTTCCTGGCCAGGACCAGTGCAGAAAGGCTCCAATCCCACCTCCTCTGACATCATGGGTTATGGGAGGGGAGTGGAATAGCTTTAACTCATGGTGCTTTATGGAAAGCACCATAAAAAAGTTAGAGTGGGGCCCTGAACATCTCCAGGAATCCTAAGTGACATTACACTTAAAGTAAAACAATTTATATTTTAAACAAAATTGTATCACCTATGCAGAAAGAAAAAAAAGAAAATCTCAACTAGTCTACCAAATCTTGAACAGCTTGAAGGTTACATATGATCCTATATTTAAAAAAAAAAAGTGGGGTTCTGGGAGGGGAATGATTCCTGGAAGATTAGTGTCTAAACTGCTTAAACTCAGGGATTTATCAGGAGCATTTTAAACAACCTTTGTGTTAAATGCTATTGCAAAGAACTGTCCATGGATTTTTTCTTTCTGAGAAGTCGTTTGCATGGCAAATCTATACACTCAAAAGAAAGATTTTTTTCTTATAAAACTCACAAGGAATGTAATGAATACCTCATGTTCCAAAAACAGAGCCTTTAGCTGTCCCTTGGACCAATAATCCATGGCATACGCTAGCACCTTCATAGCAATCATATTGATTCGGAGAAAATTTCCAACAAAAACCACCCTGTCAATGTTCTGTAAAATCAAAACAGAGATGAAAACACCTGAATTTAGAATATGTTATTTTATGCAAACATAAAATTTACCACCGTTAAAAAACAACAAAACACACACACACCCTGGGAACTTCTAGCTTTGTACAAATTAGCATTTTCTGACCTTTAAACAAAGAGACTAGGACTACTTAGTAATGATTATTACCAAGAAGAAAAGTAGCACCAGGAAACAATATTTTATCTGAAGGACAGGTTTAAAAAGGTTGATATACAATCAACGTGGTACATGCAAAATGTAAGAGTTTCTATGATACAACAGAAATGGATAGCACTGCTTTTTCCACAGTATAATTATTTTATTAATATTTAATTTCTCAAGTGGTCCCTGAAAAAAATCAAGATGGTTAATAAATCCATGAGGGGAATTTGAGAGGAATATTTAACAAGGATTACTTTTGATATTCAGGAACAGGAAGCTTTAACACAATTCTCAAACTGTGATTTCACCATGAAAAGTGTAGGGCAATGTGGCTTCCAAGTTTATTGGGTCTCAGCATGTTGTGTTCAGTTTTCATGAAAAGCTTGTGTGAAGTTACAGGGACAGTCATTCACATAACACAATCTCCTTTCACACATCACAACCTGTTGCGAATGTCCTTGCAGACAATTGTTCCTGTAGATACCTCATCCAAACTAATTCTATTAATAATGCAAAAAGAAAAATAGACTCTAGCATTTGTAATTTTAAAATTACTGAATTGGTATGTGTGACCAAATCAACCACATGCCAACACCTGCATGTCCTTTGAAAAAGTCTTGTTAAAAGAGCCCACATTTCATTTGTAGCATCTCCCCAGAAACTTCTCTAAAAGAAGAGGACAAGTTATTGCAGCTGTATTTGGCTGAAACAAGCACTAATATCCAAGACTACCACAGATTACTTTTGTATACTTTGCAATACTGAAATAGTTAATATTGCATAATGTGTTTATTTGGACTATGACACCCTCATTCAGGGTTGTCACTAAGCAGTGACAAAGTACATCAAGGCATAATTGCCCACTTAGCAAGCCTAAAATGTTTGAGGGGGGAGGGAGGACTAGAGGGAATTTGTATGGGCAAACCAAACCATTTATATAATACTGTTTCAATTATAGAAGCAAGAAGAGTCAAATTAACCATTTTGAGTCTGGCTGTATCAATGTACATTTATTCAATGGACATATGTGGATGAGAATCTAGGAAAAGCTGGCATTTTAAAGGGTTACAGTTAAACTGTAAAATAACTCCATTTTCCTTAAGAGTACAGGACTTTTTATCCTGTAAGACGTATGACCTGACAAAACAAAGACAGGGAACAGGGGGGAAAATGTTTAAAGCAACACTGGCAAACTGAGTACCTTAATTTAAACTTCCCCTCACTAAGATTTCATTTTTTAAAACCAGATATGAAATTATTAGAAAGCTCAAAGCAAGTAGCAACTAAAATGGACATACACATTTTACTGAGGAACTCAAACCAAATTAAGTATTTATAAGATATTGTTCATCATAAGCATATAAGAAGAATGAAAACACTGTATTCTTGCATTAAATTCTTGTTACTTTAAATACTTTGGCTGTATTTTTTTAAAGGTTGAAAAGTGAAAGCCTTCATAATGAAGGCACTCTAAATTCAGGTTCAATCATACCAAATCATAACAGCTGGCATGATCTATAAATTATGCAACCTTTTTGTTAAATTGTTGAAATGCCCAGATAAGGAAAAGATACAATGCAAATTACTGTCATTACTCAAATCCAAGACTAAGCCCCCCTGCCCCATTCAACATGGGTGGGGGTGGTAAAGCCTTTCATTTTGGATTCCAGTACAAGTGGGGGCTCAGGTGGCTACTGTGGCTCCACCTCCGACCCCAACTCGGACCTGGAATTAGAGTTGGTGCCACAGCCGCTGCCCCCCACAGCTCCTGCATATTTTCTCTGCTGTTGCTGATATGCACCAAGGAAGAGATTACTTTTTGCAAGTCTATGGTGCATGGGACAGAATTTCAGTGATGTGTAGCCAAATGATTTAAGTCAAGCAGAAAGCAAGGTAGATTTGCACTTTCTAGACTGATTAAATTAGAGATATGTGTAGCATAAGCTTTTGATGAAGCGAGCTCCATTACATATGATTTGGTTAGTCTATGAAGGTGTAAATCTATCCTGCCTTTAGCCAAATTATTTTAGGTTACCTAACTGACATAACCTAGCTAAATTTGTTCAATTTGCCTCTACTTTGGATTTCTGAAGGGGGAATCTCTTATATTCTACCATGCATTTTTTGGAAAGAAAATCAAAACTGAACAGTGGATTAACTAACAGGGACCTCACTGAAAGTTTGTTTCTGCAAGGTTGCTACTTTTAGATTAGGAACTAACTCCTCATGACTAGTCTAGGATTTCTCTCTATGCTCATATACTTTCACATATCACAAATACAATTTTATGTCACACTTCTGAAATAAGCATAAACACGATTAATTAAATTCACGAAGTGCTGGTATAGAAACTCTATTCTGAGGTAAATGCAAGTTATTTATTCTACCCGACTACACACCTCTAGTTAATTCTGTAGATTAAAAATGAAAGCACCTATCCCTTTAAAAAAGATTTAAGAATTTTCTCCCAGTGGCTAAACCTGTTGCAGAATATCACAGAGTGTTTTTTTTCCCTTTTAATGCAACACATGTCACTTTGCTGCAGCTCTCTCCGCTTTGATAGCCCTGTACAATGCTGCTTGAACTCCATGCCACAAGGCAACACTGTAAAGAAGCTGAAAGCAAAGAGAATACTGAAAATATGCATGACTTGAGATGATATCCTTCCATAGTATTTTTGGATCAGAAAATTAGAGAATTTTAATTTAGTAAAAGATTCTCAATAGGTAGACCACAGAAGCCAAAAAAGGTAGCGTACATAAAATGCTGCAGTCATGCTTGGTTATGGAGTAACAAAAGCCGCTACATCAAGAAATAATTAAAAGCACTGATGTAATAAATCATTAATGTTTTTGTGATCTAGCAGTGAGAATAAATGAACAGATGAAAGCATCATTAGTTAAAGTACACATTTATTATAAAAACCCTTGCTTTTCATGGAATCCTAACATCATGCAAGTGAGGTGTCCTTTATAGAAGATGTTAATAGTGGACTGCAAGAGTTGGAAGCTAAAATTAAATGCACTTGCATCCATCTGGAAGAGTCATACATGCAATATACACTTAATGGTTTTCACCTGTTTATTAGATTGCTGCTAGCGGTCTCAACCAAAGTGAATTTGCAGTCTTACCTCATTCAGTGCACACATTCGAGCAATAGAGCCTATGTTATTGGTGATAGTGACCAAAGTAGCTCTAGCCAAGTCTTCCTTGCTGGTGGTGTCTCTCTTTTCTTTACTCATCATATGGCCAAAGCTGTAGGGAAGAGACCAACCCTTCACATTCAAAGTATTTAGAAAAAGTTGCAAGATAAGTTTAGCCAAGTAGATTCATGAAAACATGTACAATTTTGCTTGGATTTGATGCCCTTGACCAGTGGGGAACCAACTTTTTTTAGTAGTTTCCCCACAAATTAGCCATGGACCCTCCCCATGCCTCACTCCAAACCTCCTTCCCTTGTCTGATCTGTTGCTCTGCATTCTGATCCCAGCTCTGTACTCCTAACCTGATCTGCTGCTTTGCTTTCTGCCCTATATACCATCATGCTGCCTGTCCCTCCCCAACCTGCTGCATATCACGCAGACAGGCTCCCCGGGCCACTTGCAACACCCATGCCACATGTTGGCCAACCCTACCCTTGACTTTGAGCATAACAAGAATAAGTGAAAAAGGACTTAAAGAACAGAAACACAGTGGGTGAAAATAGTTACAATGAGAAAGTGAGTTTCTTTATCCAAAATAACTGCTTTTTAAGTGAAAGGGAACTATAGCCTTTCCACTGAATACTCCTAAGTTTTTTAATAAACAAGAACCACGAGCAAGAGATCCTACTCTATACAGCCAGTTGAATTTCAAACATGAGTAATTCTGCATGTTGAAAACTAAATTTAGGGCACACAGCAAGTTTCTACTGAATTCTTTGAAGCCAACCAAGTTAATATGTACCTCGAAGCCACAGCAGATCCTTGAAGGCCAAATCGTTCATAATCCCCTCCATAAATATCTTTCACCAGTTTGTCAACGTTAGTGCTGTCTCCTTTAGCTGCCATTTCTAGTGCTTCTTCAAAGGTCTCGCAACCCGTCAGCAAACAACACAGGCCCAGGAATGTTCCACCTCCAAGACTAGAATGAAAGCAGAGTTCTTAGACACTAAATTAATTTAAGGAGTTCTAGCCACATTGTTCCTATTCATTTCCCATTTTTATGCTCTACTCCAAGAATTTACATCTACAATTTGAAGAGCTGAAGAGACGCTTGTGGCTGCAACTATGGCTGGAGTCAGATCACATGGAATGTCTGTAACTGTAGTTCCCCCAGACCTCTTAATTAGAAAGAGGAAAACTAGGGAACTATGGAGTTACAAGGCCTAGCACAGTGGTTAGCAACATTTTCTGGAAGTGGACTGAAATGACTCAGTCCAGGTTTGAGGAGAGCTGGTGCCAGGACCTAGCTGCTGCCATAATATCTCTGTCAGAAACACAGTAAGGCTGTGTAAAGCTTTGGTCACCGATTAAATTTGGCGAAGATTCGGCCCAATTTGGCAGCTGAATCTGAATTGAATCAGGAGACCCTGTAATCTCTCCAAATCGAATCGGAACCCTCCAAATGAATTCAGAGAGATTCAATGATTACAACAGACACAGTTTTACATGTTTCTTCTACATACCTCAAGGTACCAGGTGGCTCGTGAATGAGGAGATGGTGCGGCAGACGGAGCATCCCACAGGAGTGCAGGGGAGTCCCCAACGTGCTCGATGCTGAACCCGGAAGTGGATCAGAAGCACTTCTGATGGGCCCCCCTCCCCCACCTCAGCAACTGGTGCCTCCTGGGTCTGGGGAGAGCACCCAGGGTCCCACCCTGAGTCAGAAGGGCCGGGGAGGGGGAGGAGGGGCCCAGTGCGCTCAGCAGCGGACCCAAAAGTACATTTCCAGGTCTGCCACCAGGCATGTGGGGGGCTCCCCCTCACTCCTGTGAGACACTCCATCTGCCTGGTACCGAGGTATGTAGAAAAAACATTTAAAGCTATGTCTATGGCCGAACCGCTGATTCTCCGAATCAGCATTGAATCTTCAGATTCGGATTCAGTGGAATCAGAAAAAGGGACAGTGGTCTGAATCAAGGAATCAGGTGTCCCCCAATTTGGGCCAAATCCAAATTGAATATGGCCCGTTTCGCACATACCTAAAACACAGATAGCTACAGGCCAACACTGAAGTCCTCTTCTAGGCCAGAGAAGCAGCAGGCTGACATTAGTGATCCCCAGAAAGAAAAGAGGAACTGGAGTAAAGGCACGTAATTCAGACAGAGCACTGAAGACACTCTCACAGTTGAAAGAGACCTTAAGTAGGCTAATCTCCCTATGTACCTGAACACAAACACAGGAACGCTACTCTTAAAACATTCCTGAAGTATGCTTCTGCAACCTCTCCTTTAAAACCTCCAATGAATGAGATTTCCTAGGCAGTCTATTCCACTGCCTCATTACTCTAAACAGTCTCTCTCAACCTTTTTAGGGTCACGACACCTTTTGCTAGGGCACCCTCAGAAAATGCTAGCTATTAGCTTTTACTTATTTTTCTGATTATAGAAAAATAACATAGCAATTTCTTCTGTTGCAAAGAACTCAGACTCCAACTGGTCAATGTTTTGTTTCGTTTAAAACAAAACAAAAACAAAACAAAACACTACGCGTTATTTGAAATCATTGCGTTTTAAAACATGTCTGCACACCTAGCATTGCTAACACTGCACAGCATCCCGTCACCTCTGAAAGAATCTCAAGGCACCACCAGGTACCAGGGAACCCTGGTTAAGAATCAGGGATCTAACACTATGGTTGTTTTTCCTGATACCTAACCGAAACCTACTTTGCTATTAATTTGAAGCCACTGTTTTGCATCCTGCCATTTGCAGCAAAAGAGAAAAGTTGTTTTCCTTCTTTATGGCAGCTTTTCAGACACTTTACCAGTTTCAGACATGTGTTCCCCCTTATACTGCCTTTTCTACGAGCATTTAAACAAGCTAAACACCCAGTTTTCTCGACCTGTTCTTGTATGTCCATCTAGTTCTTAACCTTTCCTCATTCAGGTTGTCATCCAACCTCTTGCAGCTTAACTGCCTACCTCTTAACCTTCCCCAACTTTTCCACATTCCACCTAAAATATGAAACTCAGAACTGTAGACAATACTACAGATGAGGCCTAATAAGCACCAAGCAGTGGCACTGTCACCTCCCATGTCTTACAGCTAATACTTGTTGATGTAGCCCAAAATTGCATTTCCTTTCTTTGCCATGGCATTGGAGACTCACATAAGTTACCAGATGCACTAAAATCCAAGATCCTTCTCTGCAATACTGCAAGCCAGCCAGTTCTCTCATTCTGTATTTTCATTTTTGATTATTCTTCTGCATTTTGTCTGCATCAAACTTCAAACTATTGTTTCTAGCCTAGATTTCCAAACTATCAGGATACTTTTTAATTCTCCTCCAACGCGTTTCCTATAGAAGTTCATGTTGGACTTTGTTAAAAGTCTTACTTTAGTTCAAGTACACCACGTTCTCTACATTGCCTTTATTCACCCAACTCCAACCCATTGCAAGTCAGTTTTACATTTAAGACAACCCTCCAATAATTAGATTCTATTCATAGAAAATGTATAAACATTGTAATTTATACACAGGAAAGTATTGGAGGGTCATCTTAAATACATTTTCCCCACAACTGCAGTAGAGAAAG